>NC_133399.1:57045372-57349363 GCF_047511655.1 Castor canadensis | reverse complement strand
TTAGAATATAGTTTCTCAAAGTAGTCACTGATGATTCCCTGGATTTCCTTGGTGTTTGTCTTTATCTCCCCTTTTTTGTTTCTGATTTTACTAATTTGTGTCTTTGCTCTCCTCATTCAGTCACATTTGTTTAATTTTTCAAAGAACCAGCTTTTTGTTTCATTGACTCTTTGTATGTTTTTTTTTGTCTCTATTTCATTAACTTTGGCCCTTATTTTTATTATCTCTCTCTTTCTACTTGTTTTGGATTTAGCTTGTTCTTATTTTTCTAGTAGTTTAGATGTAGCATTGGTCATTTATGTGAGAATTTTCCATTTTTTTGATATATGCACTCATGGCTATAAATTTTCCTCTTAGGACTGCCTTTGCTGTGACCCAAATGTTCTGGTAGGTGGTGTTTTCATTTTCATTAACCTCCAGGAACCTTTTAATTTCCTCTTTTATTTCATCAATGACCCAATTGATCATTAAGCAATGTGTTGTTCAGCTTCCAATTGTTTGTGTATTTTCTGCTGTTGCTTTTGTTGCTGAGTTCTAGTTTTAATCCTTGTGATTGGATACAATGCAAGGGATTAGTTCTATTTTCATATATGTGCTGAGGCTTGCTTTGTGCCCTAAGATATGATCAATTTGGAGAAAGTTCCATGGACTGCTGAGAAGAATCTATATTGTGCATAAGTTGGATGAAATACTGTATAGACATCAGCTAGGTCCATTTGATCTATGGTGTGATGTAGTTTTAGAACTTTGTTATTGATTTTTTGTTTGTATACCTATCTATTGGTAATAGAAGGGTATTAAAGTCTCCCACTACCACTGTGTTGGAGTCTATATGTGCTTTTAAGTCCTTTAGAGTATGTTTGATAAAATTGGGTGCACTGACATTGGGTCATAATTGTTATTTCTTTTTGATGTATTTCCCCTTTTATTAGTTTGAAGTATCCTTCTTTATTTTGTTTGATCAATGTAAGTTTGAAATCTACTTTGTCTGATATAATTATTGCTGCTCCTGCCTGTTATCAGGGTCTTGCCTTGGTAAATCTTCTTCCATCCTTTAACCCTAAGCCAGTGTTTGTTTCTGTCAGTGAGATGGGTCTCTTGTAAACAACAGATTGTTGGATCCTCCTTTTTTTCCAGTTTGCCAAATGGTGTCTTTTGATGGGGGAGTTGAGTCCATTGACATTCAGAGTTAATATTGATAGGTATGTGGTGATTCCTGCCATTTAGTCATTTTTGTTGTTTGAGGATTTGATTATGTGCAACCTAATCAGTGCTGCTCTTTGATTCCTTGTCTTTTCTTCTCCTGTGGTTTTGTTTGCTTTCATCTTTTGTGTGTAGAATTTCTTGTAGAATCTTCTGTAGTAGTGGGTTGGTGGTCATATATTGTTTTAGGTTCTGTTTATTGTGGAAGATTTTTATTGCTCCATCTACTTTGAATGATAGTTTTGTTGGGTAGTGTATCCTAAGGCTGAAATTATTTTCATTCAGTGCCTGAAATAACTCAGTCCATGCTCTTCTTGCTTTTAAGGTTTCCATTAAGAAATCTGCTGTGATTTTGATGGGTTTACCTTTATATGTTATTTGTTTTTTTCTCTCTTACAGCCTTTAATATTTTTTTTCTATTTTCTGTGCTGCTTGTTTTAGTGAGAATATGCCATAAGGATGTTCTATTTTGGTCAAGTCTGTTTGGTGTCCTGGAGGCTTCCTGTACCTGAAAGGTCATAACTTTCTCTAGATTCAGGAAATTTTGTTATTATTTTATTGAATATATTATGGATCCCTTTTGCTTGACCCTCTTCTTCTTTTTCAATGCCCATGATTCTCAGGTTTGGTTTTTTGATGGAGTTGCTGAGTTGTTGCATATACCTTTCACAGCTCCTGAAGTGTTTGACTAAGAGTTCTTCTGTTTTTTCTTTAATTTCTGTTTTATCTTTGAGTTCTGAGATTCTGTCTTCCATTTATTCTAGTCTGCTGGAGTGGCCTTCCAGTGTGTTTTTTGTTTCTGTTTGATTCTTTTTTCTGAGGTCATTCATATTTTTGGTCAACTCCTCTTTTATATTTTTTCATCTTTAATTCATTTATCTCTTTTTTATAGTGTCTTTTGTTTCACTTTGGTGTTTGTTTAAGTCATCTCTGAGTTCATTTATTTGTTTCTTTGCTTCTCATGTTCTTTATTTTTGGTGTTTTGAAATTTCTTGATTGCATCTTGTACACTTTGCTTAACTATGTCTAGTATCTTCCCCATGAATTTCTTAGTAATTTCTTGCAAGATTTCTTCTTTGAGGGTGTTTTTGTGGGCCTTGCTGGGCTCCTTAATGACATTTATCATTGTTTTTTTGGAGGTCAGGAACTGGGTGTCCATTTTCTTCATTTCCCACTGAATCCTCTATTGAATTTTTTTTTTGAGGAGAGTGGTTTCCATCCCTTCTTCTTCCCATCTCTCCACTTTGTGCTATGCAACTATGTTCTTGATAGGCTAGTTGGTGGTCTTAATTGACTGTTCTGTTTCCCTTGATTTAATTTTTGTGTTGTGACAGTCTTAGTTGTTAGCTAGGTTGGTATGTTATTTCTGTCCCTGGTCTGGAGGTGTAGTTTAGCAATAACAAATTCACAGATTCAATGCCAGACTAGTTGTTTATATATTATATAGAACACCTTTTGGTGATATTATTTATAAACATTGGGATTTAGCAGGGGAGTAATTCTTGTTAAGCTAGATATACAAATTCTGGAAATTGGTGAAGGTGGCATTAAAGGGGGAGGTGGGAAGTGGGGTGGGTGAGTGGGGGAAGCAGTGCAGGGGCTGCTGGGTTTTGTGGCTGTTGTGTGTGTTTAGGTGTATTTCTGTTGTTGTAGGTTGCTTATGTCAGGGATTGCAGGGGGTTGGGATTGTAGGGGGTTGGGATTGTGTAAAGTTGGTACAGTAGACTATTCAACAGATGGTGAGTGTGTAGGAAGGAGGGTTAATGTGGTGACAGGTTGGGGGAGGATTGGAGAGGAAGATAAAGATGGGAAGAGAGTGAATAAGAAGGGCAAAAAGAGTAGTTGGGAGTGAGAACAATGGATTACAGCACAGGAGAAAGAGGGAGAGTAAAGGAGGTAAGAATAGGGATGAGAAGATAGTGATGGTGAAGTTAATAATACAGAAAGAAAAAAAGAAAATAGAAATACAAATAAAATTAAAAAAAAACAATAATTAAAAAAATAACAATAAAACCACTAGGTTCCAGAACAGTAGAATTTCAGTCTTAGTTTAAGTTCTGAAGTTACTCCTCTGGCATCCAGTCCTGGTATTGGCATATAAGCAGAAGCTCTGATGTGGTCTCACCAGGTGATTGGCTTGTGAGTAGTGTTTTGTTCTTCTGTCTACCAGTTTAATTGAAATTGTGAGATGAGGTAGGTTTGCCAGATCATGCAGGGTGATCAGAGCTGTTGTTTTCACCAGCCAGCAGTTGTGTTATCCTTCTGCTGCAGCTTTGTTTGGTCAGCTCCTCCCACAGCAAGGTGGGGCAGTTTGGTTTTGAATGCTGCCCCTGTGGCCCAGGAGATCAGCTCTGGGATCCACTACCTGCCCTGCTTTGGGAGGTCGTTTGTCACCCTGTGTCTGCTCTCAGCCTTTGTGGCCTTTTCTGCATTTGTTCACTGAGAGTTTGGTGCTGAGAGTTTAGCACCTTGCCCTGCCTCTGTTCTGCATGGCAAATACAGCATTTCACCCACACCTCCACTGTTGGTGTTAGATTACAGTTCACTGTTTGTTTTTCAGTTTTGTTGTGGGGAGATCAGTCTGCCCAGGGGCTGCGCTGGTTTATGTTCCCAGGGGATGGGTACAGGAGTCACATGTGTTGCATGATGCTCAGCTGTTCTTTCTGCCAACTCACACAAAAGAGGGTTTGGAGCTGGCAGTGGCAGTTGGGAGAAATGGTGCCAAATTTTTTCAGTGCAGCATGGTGTGTGGAGGCTTTCCATGGACTAGGGGTTCAGGATGTCTCAGAGTTTGATTCTGATTGATGCTCTGTCTTCTGCTTGATGAAAGAAGGAGAAGAGAAGGAAAGAAAAAAAGAGAGAGTGAAATGCCTTGGAGGTGGGGGGATGTTCCCTGGGAAAGACCCACCTTGTTGGCTGTGCCACAGGTTGCAGCTGTCAGGTACAATTAAAGGCTGATTTAAGGGTCAGTCTTTGAATTTTTTTCTGCACCTAATGTGATGGTGGTTATTATTTTGGCTAGAAGCAATCAGAATTATCCAACTGCAGCTCCGATGTCTCAAGGAGGTTTCTGGAATCACGGAGCTTAGGCTTTCTGCTTTGTACCCTAGTTACCATCTTGGATCCCTCTATACAATAATTAAAAATGAATTTGTAGCTTGGCACCAGTAAATAGTTCAGGCCTGTGAGCCTGACTACTCAAGAGACAGAGATAAGGAGGATCATGATTTGAGGCTAGAAAGGGCCAAAAGGAAGACCCTATCGCAAAAATACCCAATGCAAAAAAGGATTGGCAAAGTGGCTAAAGTAGCACCTGCCTAGTAAGCATGAGGCCCTGAGCTCAAACCCTAGCACCAGAAAATATGAATTTGTACATCACCATTATGAACATTTGTCCATTTTTTCCTCAAACATGGGTTATGCATCTTCTGTCTCTCCTCTTTCTGGGACTTCCATTATGCATACATTTATCTCCTTGATACTGACTCATATAACCATATGTTCTCTTCATTTATTTCAATGTTGTTTACATTTTTATCTTTGACATGATGATTTCAAATACCATGTCTTCAAGTTCACTGGATCTTACATTGACCAAATGTGTTTTTGAACTCCTCTACTAAATCTTTCAGTTCATTTATCATAATTTTTAGCTCCAGAATCTCTGTTCATTTCATTTTAATTTCTTTTAAACAAGGGTGAATAAAGCAGGAGAGTTTATTGAAATAGAAAAATGGCAAAGAATAGAGTTCCCAGAGCTGGGAGTGGTTCTAGGAGAGGGTGCCCAATTTCATTTTAATTTCTATCTCTTTATTAATATTTATAAATTTGTTAATATTTATGAACCAGATATATGTTTCTGACACATCACTCAAAAAGCAATTAATGTAATTCATCATTTTATTGGCTAAAGAAAAAAAATCATAAGATCCTGTCAGTAGACATAGAAAACCATTT
This sequence comes from Castor canadensis, assembly GCF_047511655.1. Classification (NCBI taxonomy): domain Eukaryota; kingdom Metazoa; phylum Chordata; class Mammalia; order Rodentia; family Castoridae; genus Castor; species Castor canadensis. The sequence goes on along the minus strand of NC_133399.1, from coordinate 57,344,203 downwards.
GACCAAATACAGGACTACTTATAAGCACTCTCAGCAAATGAGAATGTAAGGGAACTTTCACCCTGAAAAAGAGCACTTACCAAAGGCCAACAGCTAACATCATACTTGTGATGAGGCAATAATGCTGTATGGCTAAGATCAGGAACAAGGTAAGAAAGTAGCTTACCACTTTGGAGTCCAGTATGTTGGACTTAGCATGAGATTCAGCAATTATCCTTCTTGGTATTTACTTAAATTGAAAGCAAGAAATATGTACACAAAAACATGCACACGAATGTTCATAGCAACTTTATTCATAATTGTCACAGATGACATATAATCAAAATGTCATTTACTAAGTGAATGGATAAATAAATTTGAGTACAACCACACAATGGAATATCATCCAGGAATTTAGGAAAATGAACCATTAAATTACAAAAAGACATAGCGAAATCTTAAATAGATAGTGCTAAGTATGCACTATGTATACATATGCATATGATGTACAGCAGCAGAAAAACTATAGGGAGTAAAAGTGCATTAGTTACTGGGGATTTGTAGAAATGCTATTGGCAAAATACTATATACTATTTTGCTCTTAGAAAAAAAATTGAATAAACTATTTTTGAAGTCAAAATTGGTATTGCCAAAAAAAGCTTGACAAGATCAACTGGGTAAAGAAATAACCCAGGCAATAATTTTGTTCTTTTTATCTATTTAGCACCCAAAGGCTATAACTTTAGAGGCATTTTCAGTTGTTATAGCACAGCTGCTTGGAATTAATCTTGGATTAACATATGATGATATCTACAACTGTTACTGTCCAGGAAGTTCATGCATAATGAATCCAGAGGCAATGTAAGGTTTTTATTTTTTTAAATCAAACTTATATCTACTCTTGGGAAATATTTGTAACATTCCTTGATGTATAATGTCTCACAACATGAATTGAGTAAGGATATTATTAATAAATATATATGTACTTATTTAAGGCATATTAAAGAAAATGAGTTTAGGATGTTACAGAAAATGTACTTCATATATATGTATTTCAAAGTTAGTGCATGGAGAGGAAGTCGATGTTGAAGAGGATGTTCTGGGGTTTATTGGAGTCTTGTTGGAATTGTTGATGCCCTTTTCATAGTGAGAAGATACAATGATACTCAAATAACAAGAAGCTTGAAAGCTCAACAAAACCAGGTGTGAGAAGATTTGGCATTGTTGTGGGGGTTGGTAACAACAAAAGAAGAGAATAGAAATGGTTGGGACTACAAGAAAGAATGTTTTAAGCACAGGGAAAACAAAGTGAAATACATTGAAGACAAAGAATCATGAGTCAGGGGAAGCACAGGAAATACAGGAAAGCACTTTAATGTATGGAGAAGTGAGGGGTGGAATTTTATAATAAATGTAAGAAAACACAATTAGTCCATTTATGCAAATAATGGTAAAAAGTGTCCTATAAAATGAATGTAAATTATAAGAGGGAAAATACATAGTAATATCATTAAAAGTTGTAATTAGGAATAGGATATTTATATGAAAACCAAAGTACTTCTCTCCAAACATTTACAAACTCATAAGGAAAAAAATGAATTAATAATAAAATAAAATAAATAATGGAACAATGGAGATTACTCTGGTCAATGTAATTTTATCAGTAATAAAACCAACTTATCGAAGTGATTTCTAGCAGTAATATAAGAAATTGAAATTGTGTGCCACTTTTTAGGTTGCAATGAAATAAACAGAAAATACTCCTGTGGCAGTGTTGGCGAGCTGCCTCACCCACGGGTAATCACTAATGACAGATGTCTTAGACCTAAATTGAGGGACTTTGTACAAAATAATTGACTTGTGATTATAAAACTTTTCATGGTCATGAAAGCTTAACAAAACATAGGCAACTCTAAGGAGACTGTTGCCAGACAATGGTAATGTTCTAGTGTTTGTGCACATTTGAATGGATTCTGAGGATTAAATAGTACAGATATATCATTCTTTCCTGATTTTTAAAGGTCTGGTGTGGTTACATAGAATTCATTTCTACATAAGAACTGCTTGGTAAAGAATGTAGACTCATTAAGATTCACAGGACTCTAGGAAGCAAAATTTGTTTTGGGGCTACATTTTCACCATTATGCAAATTTTAAGACTGTTATAGAAAATTAAACAAAAACTAAACAGTATACATAAGTGTATAGAAATACAGTTGCTATGCTTAGTGACGTGAACCTGTAGTCTTTTAAGAGGCAGGAATATCACTTGAGCATAGGAGTGATATAAAGTTAACCCCTCCCCCTGCCATCTAGAAAAAGTATAGAAATATAAAACACAAAAAAGTTACTAACAATGAAACAATAGAAGGAATGAAGGGCTTGTATGTTTTCTACTCCTCACTATGGAAATAATTGTATTTGATTACTTTTGTTACCCCAAACCAGAAAACGATTTCTTTTCTCAATGACACAATTACCTTTAGTTCCTTAAAGTTTTTACTTGTTTCTTAGCATATTCCATTTCTTAATGATCATCTGAGCTTCTTAGCATAATGATTATGCTCACAGTAATAGGATATTCTCAAATAGAGCTCACAAGACGCCATGCACTGTTGAGTGGAGTATCATGTGCTCTACTTTCTACATGTCTATTATAACAAATTACTATAAAACGAACTTTTTGCTTTTGTTTAATAACTGTGTAAAAGCAAAGGAAAATCTTCTTTTCTTCTTGACTCTTCTTTAAGTGAAGCAATCCAGAAGTCACAGCACTTTTTTGAAAAGTGTTATTTTGATAATGCCTTTGTTTCATTTATCTGAGGAATATAATTTAATTTTAGACAATCCCATGGTATAAAGACTTTTAGCAGTTGCAGCATGGATGGATTTAAGCAGATGGTTTCACAGCCTGAATTTGAATGTCTTCAGAACCAAAAAGTTTCAGAAGTGATTCTCCAACCAAAGCAAGCGACTTGTGGTAATGGAATTTTGGAAAGTGGAGAAGACTGTGATTGTGGCCCACCAGAGGTTAGTGATAAACCTTCATAGCTTATCCAAAGACTGATTTTTTGTGTTTAGCATGTAGTCTTGTATGTATAGATTTGATAGAAAATGGGAGGGCATCATTTTTAAAGATACTGCACCATTTTGTTAAATATCTAAGACAGAGTGTCAGTGTGGTGGTACACACCCATAATCCCAGAGTTTCTGGCCAGACTGGGCTCCATGGCAAGACCCTGTCTACACAAACACACACACACACACACACACACACACACATGAGGGAGAGAGGGAGAGAGAGAGAGAGAGAGAGAGAGAGAGAGAGAGAGAGAGAGAGAGAGATGAGGCATGGAATAACTGATTTATCCTGAATTTGGAGCTTTCAAAGAGCTTAAATTGTGGGCAAAATCATACTATACGGATAAAATACAGTGGTTTTACCTATATAGTTTGGCTCTAACATATAGTGTTTCATTGTACAGCCATTAATAGCAATATTTTGTACTAAGAACACCAGTAGTATTCATAATCTAATGTAATTATCACTTCCAAATTCCTCCAAAGTGACTGCATTGGTTTACTAAGATATAAATGTTTTCATTGATGTCCTCATCTTCTAATTTCAGTCACTGCATCCATGGAAACTTCATTATTTTAATGAACTGGATTATTCATAGCATGTCCATTGTCATCCGTGATAATACACATGACCCAACAATGATGCATGCACAGCTGAACTATTCCTTATTTTTCTTCCTTTCTTCCATTTGAGACATAAATAAAATCAAAACTGTTTTGTTTAACACTTTTGTTGTAATTTTATTATAGACTTCATTAGCATTTAAAATATAGCATAGGAGTGGAGGAGTGGGTCAAGTGGTAGAGTGCCTGAGTCCCTGAGTCCAAACCCTAGTACTGCCAAAAAATATATGTGTGTATGTATATATATATACACATAGAGACATATATGTATAACATAAACTTCTGGGGCTAATGTTTTCATTGCCTTATTGCTGATAATATCTTGACCCTATCAAAATCAAATGCATTGTTCTGACCAAGTGTCTTTTCTGTGGGTTTCCTGTAAATAAGCTTCTACCGTTCCAGATGTATTTTCCTAAGTGAAGCAGAAGGTGTTAACTATCACACATACTCCTTCTGGTTCAGCTGATGGATAGTCCAATGCAATCAGACTATCTAAAACACTGTTAGCCACAGAAATTAAAGAACTCTACAGTGAAACTATAGATTTTGCAATAGAATCAGCTCAAATCTCTCAGTTCAAATCTCTAATGACAAACTCATTGACATTTATGCCAGGCTGTGTAAGGAGTATTCTACAAAAGGAGGATCGTTTCTAGAGACACAAATTCACTGGCAAATTCCTCTGTATTCCATAGTCTTGACCATTGTTCATTTTTAACTGATTATAGAGTGATAGTGTTACTTGTACAACCCCTAATCCACACTGGCTTCTTATTTTCTACTTATTAAGACATTTTAATCATTAAATCCTCCAACAGATAAAACTAGATCCTAGAGGGATACCATAGATCATTCCTTGTGGAGGAGCTTTGCATGTTTGGGTCACCAATGGGTAAACACTGGTAATGTTGGCCTAAGAAACGTTGCATGGCCAGAGACTGCTGAAAATAAGGATTAGAGTTATAAATCTATCTGAAAACTGTTGAATTATCTTTCTTTTGTTTTTCTTATTGAATTTCTGTCCTAATTGGACTATAAAACTCTCAATACAGGTGAGATTGTCAAATGTAAGCAAGTCAGGGCTGGAGGTATGCCTCATGCTGTGGAGTGCTTGCCTAGCAAGTGCAAGGCCCCGAGTTCAAGCCCCAGTTTTGCAAAAAAGTAATTCCAAATTTAAACAAGTAATCTGAATACATGAATCTAAAAGCCTAACCCTATAGAAAGTACTAGATGATGGACTTGGGATATCAGTGAAATATGTTATAAGGTAAACCAGAAATTCTCTAAGATTATATAAAGACTTAGATTTAACATGAGATAGCCATCATTCAGTTATGATCCCAGTGGGGACTGTCAATTGTAGAATCTTACTTACCGCATTATTTTGTCTTATAAAATAATGGAATTAAAAAGAAAGAAAGTAGGGAACAGATAACAAGGGAGAAAGGTTTCATGGTGATAGAAAATAGAAGTCTTAATCTGTGATCTTGGGAACAGTAGGATGCTTGCTGCTTCTGAAAAGAAACCTCTCTGGTTAGTTTTAATTTGAGGTCTCCAGTGAGTGTACAGGTACAGGCTCTCTTGACTTGAGAGATGTGGAGCCAAGACTGAAAGCTGTAAAATGTTGATGCAGAGAGGAACTCAATTGGTATCCTTTTTTAGTGGTGCTGGGAATTGAAGGAATATCCCTTGATTTCTTAAATTTCTTCATGATAACACATAGCTACCTGTTTTTATAAACTTCTGACTTCCAGTATTACAATGAGTATGCCTCTATTTTCTGTTGTTATAACTTAGTATATGAGATTGGGTAATTTGTAGAGAGATTTATGTTTTTCATAGTTCTGGAGGCTGGAAAGTGCCAACATCTGCTCAGCTTCCAGCGCTGCTTCAACTCTAGGTAGATGAAAGGCAAGTGGTCTGATTACATGAGCACACATTACAAGATGAAATTATGATGGCTACAAGTAATGAGGCAATAGGAGTTTTTGTTTTTTTTTTAGCTCCATCACAGTTTTATGAGACCACATTTTACATGGGGTCTATTGTTGACTGAGTACGTGACTATTATATAGAAGCTTTTTGTAGACTAGCCAAAACTTATTACGTAGCATATGATATTTTGAAAATAAATAAAGTCATAAAAATCCTATGCCTCACTTGATTGTATTTGCCTTTAGAAATGTGTTTATAAAAAATGCTGCAACCCTACAGCTTGTACTCTGATTGGAAAGGCAGAGTGTGGCACTGGACCATGCTGTAATGCAAAAACTTGTGAGGTAAGGCTTTAGCAAACTATATTATTTCCAGTTCGTGATTTTTTGTGTTCTTATGCACTCCTTTTGTAACTTCTTTTGAACACATTTTTCAAATATTTTAATTCATATTCTCTTTGAAGGGCTTTTTTTAGTCTAGTTCTTAATTGTGCATGAATATTTCTTTTTTGTCCTTAAGTATTCCTTATAGCATCTTTGTAGAGGAATTATGCTATTCCACAAAGTGCAGACATTAAGGATTTTTAAAAATTTTGTGCTGGAAATCAAACCCAGGGCCTTGCACATGCTAGGTAGGTGCTCTGTTGCTGAGCCACACCTTCAGCCTAAGGATATTTTCTATTATTATATCATGTCATTTGTTTCACATTAAGTAGTAACTTCTGATGGCGAACAACAGAAACTCAATTCATACACAAGTGATTTTCCATTCAGAGGATGTCCTTTCAAGTACCTTTCAAGCTTCTTCTGGGATCTGTTTTTCACTGAGTGGTTTCAGTCTCTACTGAAGATCCACTCAATTCATTCTTACAATACCAGTTCTGTATTGTTTGAGAGCTATGAGTTTCTCTTGGTTGTGCCTGACTGTTCATGATCAAGTAGCTTAAAAAAAACAACCATACCCACACACAGCAGACTGAAATATTCTGACAAGCGAAGAATAATAAGAGCTCTCATTTTGAAAATGGCAGAAAAGGAATCAATGTAGTAGATTCAGTAATAGGCAGTGTATTGAACTCCAAAGTGTGGCTCTGGCAAGTTGTTCTTTTCTGTTCTGTCAACTAATGATTAAAGCCAATATCTATTTGTTTCAAGGTGCATGAATGTAGAAGCTGGGCTAGAGTTTGTAGTTCTCAGCAATAAGCCTTGTTGCTTTTCCCTCTGCCAGAATGCTTGTCTTTCTCTACAAAGCAGGGAGATTGGGTACTAAGGCTTTTCTGAACAGCTCATTGCTGTCTGCCTACATCTTTAAATAGTAGTTAACTACTCTTCTTAGTAGGTTCCTTTTTAAAGATGGACGCAAATGCCACATTTGGTAGAATGAAAATTCACATTACAAGTCATTTGGAAGGGTCTACACTAAATATATCAGTCCACATTAATTTTATTGTGCATTATGATGTAGAATTTGACTTATGCTGTCATTCAAAGCCTTCCACTGTCTTATACTCTGTTCTCACCTTTATTTGCCATAGGTGTAAAAGGTTTTCTATTTTTTTCATCTTCTTTCAAATAGGTGAGCTTCTACCAAAGTGTGTGTAAAATGTGGAGATTGTATCCAATTGTTTTTGCCATAAAATTTCAACTTAGACATAGCTCCATGGGCAAATATATGAAAGACAGCTGATTTTCTACTCCTATTCATGATGAACATGCTTCTAAGCAGTACTTAGATAATTTAAAAAAGAGTCGATACCACATTATACCAATTGTTCTGTTGTATTCTGATCAATGGTCAAGCATAGAAAAATAAATATTTAAATATTTTTAGGTAAGGAAGTTTGTGGATCTTTTTTTTAATGTTTTTATTAGTGTATGATAGTTATACAGAGGGTTTCACTTTTCCATTTTTATAGCTATATCATCTATCTATCTATCCATCTATCTATCATCTATCTATCTTTATACATTGTACCCTGATTTGGTCCATCCCCGAGATTTGTTTAAATAAATTTAAGTAAAAGATGAATATGCAGCTTCAAGGATTTTATCCTAGGTATCTCTGTGATATCCTTGCTTTTTTGGTGATAATTGTCACAAAAGCTTTCTCCATTTGTGGTATAGATAGGTCATGGCATTCTCTTACATTTTCAGTCCATACTGTATAATATTTCAAAAGAGTAAAGAGGTCCTATGCTGTTCAATGTATCAGTCCTTGATAGTAAATGAAAACCTGACTGACCTTGACAAATATGTATGTTTGTTGTTCTTTGTCTCACAGATCAATGAAAGAGGAATGCTATGTAGAAAAAGTAAAGATATGTGTGATTTTCCAGAATTTTGCAATGGAACATCAGAGTTTTGTGTACCTGATGTGCAGTCTGCTAATTTAGAACCATGCAATAATAGGAGTGCCTTTTGTCTAAATGGAATTTGCCGAGACCCGGATAGACAGTGTGCAGACTTATTTGGAAAATGTACTGGTTGTATCTTTTTTTTTCTGGGGTTTATTTTAAGCTGCAATTATTTTAAAGTCAATAATCTATTTTATAGCTATACAAAAATGCTGTTTTAATCTACATTTGTAAATAAGATTACCAACTAAGCAAGTTTTATCTATTTCAAATGGAAAAATGGACAAAAAGAATAGGATATTAGTCAAATTTGGGTTATTAATAGATAGGGTAGCCAATCAGGATTTTATTTAAGAGAACAGATAACTGGTTTCTCAATAGTTTCTGTTAGTATGGTACAAATTTTTGTACTTTGAGTAGTTTTTAGTTGTTTTTCCTCATGTTGACAATAGATGGCACAAAAAGTTTATAGTACATAACACTGACTGGGCATTGCTGTGTTCTGCAGGTCTCTATTGACTTCCCACACTTTTAAAAGTTTTAAATGATTTTTTGGTAGTATGGGTAATGGAACTTCTTTTCATTTTTGATTTTTTCAGATGCTAAGGGCTCTAATTATTTGTGTGCACAAGAAGTGAATATTCAAGGTGACAAATTTGGAAACTGTCATGGAAATTGTAATTTTCAGTATGTATTTAGAAAATTCTACATTTTGTTGTGTTTGTTCTGTGTGTTTATTGCAAAGATTCATGTAAATAAAAACAAGAGATGAACGTAGTATTTATAGGTAGCATGGCTGTTTGGCTTCACAAGGTGGTGTATTGATCAGAGTGACACTTTGAATTATTCTTATACTTTGAATTGTTATTAACCTAATATATGGTACACTTAAGTGACAAGCAGATAACTTTTTCCTTCCTTACATTGCCAGGTTTATACTTTGTGGAAAGATAGTTTGTCACTGGACAAAATCAGAAATCATACCACAGACAGTATATGATATCCAGTATACTTATCTTGGAGGCCATGTGTGTGTGTCTGCACATTTAAGAAAGAATGATAGACAAGACAATACCTATGTACATGATGGTACTATTTGTGGTCCAAATCAAGTAAGTACAATTTTTCCTTGATATTATACGTGGTAGATTTGTGTGCAAATGTTTGTATTTGCATATATAAGAGACACCTTGTTAAATGCAAATGACTAAAAATACAAATTAACCAATGAAGAATTAACCAATTTCAATAAAGAAAATGGAAGCTGGAAATTCATTCAAACGTCAAGTTCTATTACAAAATCAAGATAATTAAGAAAATGCAGCATTGGTATAAGGGTAGATAAAATAATCTATAGACTAAAATAGAAAATATTTCAGAGGAATTTCAGATCAAATGTTTTAATAAAGATACTTAAAGAAAAGTTAGGTGAAGTGTATTATACACTCAAAACTGGGCACAGTGGCTATAATCTAGTTACTCAAAAGGCAGAGTTTGAGAAGATAGCGGTTCCAGGCCAGGCTGAGCAAAAAAAAAAAAAAAAAGTTAGCAAGATCCCTATCTCAACCACAAATCAGGTCTGATGATGTACACCTGGCATCTCAACTATCCAAGAGGTGTAAATGAGAGGATTTGATCCAGCCTGGCTTGGGTATAAACATGAGACCCTTCTGTATAAATAACTAAAGCACAAAGAGATGGTGGAATAGCTCATGAGGTAGAGAGCCTGCCTAGCAAGCACAAGGCCCTAGGTTCAAACCCAAGTACCACTAAAACAACAACAAAAAAAAACCGTTGCTATGAGAGTGGAGTCAACCACTGTGACTCTACCTGATAACGTGGAAAAGTCTTTGAAATTTGTTGATGGGGCAGTTTTTTAAAGTCTGCAGTGACAGGTAGAGAAACTGTTAAGTGCCTAGAAGACTAGACTGGTGATAGAAACGTAGATAGTAAGACTATCCTGATGAGGTTTTAGATGGAAATGAGGATTCTATAGGAAATTGGACTACAGGCCATCCTTGTTACACTGTGACAAAGAATTTTAGCAATTTTGCCCATTTTCTGAAACTCTGTGGGGTTGGATAATAAAGCTGATGGGCTAGTTTGTCTGGCAGAGGAAATATCAAGGCAGCACAACATCCAAGCATTGGCATCAGTATTATTGGCTGGGGTTATATATGGGGTTATGAAGGTTTCTACCAAGACCTTAAAGGAAACCCCAGGAGGCCAGTGTGTGGGTGATTCCATTTCCTACAAGCAGCCCCTGACAAGGTGATGTCAGGATTTTAAGAGTAAAACTAAAAATTCAGTGGAAACTCCAGAAAGTTAGCGATGCCAGGTATGTGGAATTCCTGTCAAGGGAGGCTTCAGGCAGTGTGCAAAACTGTGCAGGAGAGAACGGCCAGATGAGCTGAAGTCAGCAAAGCCAGACATGGGGATACCCAAGTCTTTGTGGGGCCACATCTGCCTCAGTGTGCCCTGAAGGATGGTCTGGTGACTCTTTCCTGTTTTCTTTTTCCCCCTTTGGGAATATTAATGTTTGCTCTGTACTCTTGTATCTTGGTATTACATCATTTTCTTCCTGATTTTTACAAGGACTCACAGATGAATTTTTCTTGCACCTCAGAGGAGACATTGTGGCTTAAAAAAAAAAAGACAGGGTCTTGCTTTGTATTCAAGCTCAGGCTGGCCTCAAACTTGAAATCCCCCTGCGCCAGGCTTCCATCTGCTGGGATTATAGCATACACCACCATGCACTGCTTCGAAAGAGACTTTAGACTTGAACTTTTAACTAATACTCACCCAGTTAGGACTTTGGGACTCTGATGAAGGGACCAAATGCATTCTCAATTTGATGTGAACATGCTTTTTGGAGTCAGGGCTGGAATGCTGTAATATGGAGCTGGACACATGCCCCAAAGGCCTATGTGTCGAAAGCTTGATCCCCAGCCCATGGTGCTACTAGGGGGTGGTCTAACCTTTAGAAGGTGGGACCTATTGGGCAGCTTTAGGTCAATGGAGGTTTGCCCTAGAAGGGAATTTTGGGAAGAGACCCTGGTCTCTTTCTCTTCTTCTTTTTTTGGCCATGAAGTAAGTAGCTTTGCTCTCCCATGTGCTTCCTAGCATGACCAATAAAACATGGACTGAAAACTGAAATTGTGAACCAAAATATACCTTTTCTCTTCATGAAATGATTATCGGGTTATTTGCTACAATAACTGAGAACTGATTAATGCAATATAAAATCATAAAGGGTGGAGAGACAAAGACAGGCCAGCTAGGGACCTCAGAACCCAACGAACAATATAATAGTGAGTTTTCTTTTTTTCCGCATCATATATCCTAAACCAGGTGACAGAGAGGCCAAGTGGCAAAGACATGCTTAAGAAAGTCCTGTCTCCTTTACTTTATCCAAATTAGACAGGAAAATAAAAGTGACAGGGGCCTTCAACCCTGCCAGAGAGCAAGGAGCAGACCCCCAGTGGAAAGTTTGTTTCCTCTTACCCTAGGAGCAATTTGGAGCCCACTCCCACCCCTGGTGTTAATGGAACTGTAGTTCCAACCATACTTGGCAAAAATGATGCAGTGTCTCTTTTCTTCTTGACAGTTTTTAACAAAGGAGGACTGCCAAAACAGAAAATTTAGCAATATTCAGTGCCTCATAAAATAATGCCCAAGGTGTCCAGGTTTCAGGCAAAAGTCACCCCTCATACACAAAACAGAAAAGAATTTCAAATTGGACGAGAAAAGGAATCAACAAATACCAACACTGAGATGACATACATGTAAGAATTCTCCTTCAGAGAATGTGAAGCAGTCATTGTTAATGTGTTTCAGTGAGCAGCTGCATGCTTGAAATCAGTGAAGCAACTCAAATTTCAGCAAAGAAATAGAAAGTATAAAGAAGAGCCAACTGGAAAACTCAGAACTGAATAAATACACTAACAAGTTTGTAACTTGATGGGCTCAGGATCAGAGTGGAAGGGATAGGGAAAGAATCAGTGAGTCTGAAGACAAAACAATAAAAAAGTAACAAATATGAATAATAGAAAATAATGGAAAAAATGAATACTGACTTAGAAAGGCATGTAACATTGTCATTAAAGACGTCATTAAAGATGAAAAAGGATTTGATGAAATAACAACTGGAAAAACTGCAAATTAGGGAATAAACTTACCAATTGAAGAAGCTGAATGAACTCTGTACTGGAAGAACCCATTGAAATTCATAGCAGTTTCAGCATAATAAAATTTCTGGAAATTTAAGTACAGAAAAAGTCTTAAAAGTATGATTTACATGTCACAAAAGGTTGTCATGTTATTTAACTAAGTTTCTACCATCCCACACAACATGGGGATTCAGCCAATGTCCCATAGGAGAATTCAGCCATGCATTTGAAAGGCGACTGGCCAGTGTTACCCATGGCTAAGGGAACAAAGCAAAAGAAGTTAGGAAAAATAAGCAAGAAAGAAAAAGAAAGGCAGGGCAGGGAAGGAGAGAGCTGAAGAGAGGAAGAAGAAAGGAAGGAAGAAAGTAGGGAGGGAAGGAAGGGAGGGAATCAGGAAGAAGAAAGAATGAAAAGAAAGTGGAAGCGGGATGATTAATACCTCACTTTTGAAAGGTTCTTCCAGTTTGTAATTTTAGTTAATACTCATTGTATTCAATGATCTCTGATTCCTTTTAAATATGATTTGAGTTTTCTGGTAGGTGTAGTAGAAGCTTTGGGCTTATATACATTTTTACTGCCAAACCATTTTAAAGACAACTTGAGGGCTTCCTCTGTGTGAGTGGGTTTTGTCAAATGTCATTTTAGAAGCTGGCTTGTAAGCCATGAATCAGCAGTTTAATTGAGTAATGCTCATTTCCAGAGGGCAGACCATTCTAAAAGCATGAATTCACATTCGCCATTAATTCAGTTGTTTCAGGAGCAAATACCTTTCTACACTTTTCTTGCTTGGGATAGAAGTGTTATGTTGACTGTGTCCTGCAATTGAAAGGAAGGGAATGATGGGTAGGGGATGTTGAGAGGTAACTACTTCTGTGGCTCTGTGGACAGACCTCACATGACAATGCCACATGAAGCCATCCTTCCATTCCTGCCCTTTCACCTCTTCTTCCTGTGACTCTGAGCTGCCAATCTCCTAGAGCATCATTTGCCTGGCCAACTGGGCTCTTCTGGTGCCACTGAATTTCTCTTGGTCACTTACTTAATTCATTTTATCCACCAATGGCCTTCCATTTTATTTATTTCAGAATCCTGGAAAGTTCCTAAATCCTTCTTCAAATTGCCTCTTTTTTTTACATTGCAAGAACTTTTGTAAATGCCACAGTGTACCTCCACCCAGGACAATAAAGAAAAATAAAATAAAATTCTTACTCACCACCATCCTTAGGAAAAGGGTGCTTTTATTTATGTCAAGCCTGTCAATTTCAATTTGAATTCTGTGACTGTTTAAAAGATTCCTAAAGATTCACTTTATTCTCATGTTATTCTACACTTGCTCTTTTTTATTAACATATTATTAATTATAAAAACTGTAATTAGCATATGCTAATTGTAATATATTCGTTGTGATTTTCCATACATGCATGCACTTCACTTACTTTGATCAAATTCTCCTCTCTATGATTGTTTCTTATCTCCCCTCACCCCTTTTGAAAGCAGTTTAATGGATTTCACGATTCTATTGTCATATATGTGTATGAAATACTTCTATTATATTCACCCCCCTTCACTCTCTCCTTTTCCTGCTTGTCCCCATCCCCAAGCAATGTCCCTATTGTATACTCATTGACTTCAGCGAGTTGGGAAAGTAGAAATTTCCTTATCTCACCTTCATATTATGTGGGTGCTTCCTAAAAAGCAAATTTCCTACATGTCTATATCTGTATCTATACAAATGTCGATAGAAAGATTACATAGAAATGAGATAGACATTTTTTTCCTACTCATCAACATGAAAAAATAATGTGTATGTCACTTTTAATTATAATAAAAATTCTAAATACACAAAGTCATGTACAAAGTGAATAATATGGAGATAGGCATTATTTCAGCAAAAAGAAGCAACTTTGTTTAATATTGGTTGCATTAGAAAGTTTCTTTATATTTGTTACTTTTAAGACTTACTGGGGGGAGGGAGAAGAAAGAGTAATAAAGGGGTGAAATGGTTTACATTACATTGCATGCATAGATGGAAATATTGTAATAAACTCCTTGTTTTATATAGTTAATATATACTAATAAAAATAAATAATAGTGAATGGTTAAAATTAACACTTTTACCTATCTTTATATATTGGAGAAACAGCTTCATATACTGTAGGTGTTTCTTTAAGGAAGTGCATTTTTGGGACACTAGGGATTTCCTTGTTTTCAAATAATGATGTTACTGCTTCTGAAACACTATTGTCCAAAGAGGGCCCCATGTGTTAGCTTATAGGCAAAACATTCTCCTAACCATTGACCAGGACTAAACACTTTTCATCCTTTCCTGTCCATTACAGAAGAGTCAACTACAGGCTGACCTGTTTATGAAAGGAAATTGCATCAGAAGCATGGGCCTTATTTTCCCTGGCTTATTTTTCCCCTAAAAACAGCCCAGTGAAGTATGACTAACTGAATTCAAAGATGACTGCACTGATGTGTAGAAAGATTCCGTAACTTGCTCCAGGTTACATTGCTAATCTGAAAGATAAGAAGCAATGCCACTTAAGTTGGAGAAAATGTAAACATGACAGGATCCTAGTACGTAGCATTGCCTCCTGGGATCTGTGAGTAACGCAGTTCTTGCACGGAAGAATGACTCTGTCATGACCCTTGTTATGAATATAGGTTGATCTGGTGTGTATGTCACCCTGCATGTAATCTTCATGACCAATAGGATTCCTCGACTCTTTGTGTTTAAAGGTTTTGTTATCGGTGATTGTTTTGGCATTTTTACTTTTAAAAGATAATAAATAAATAAATTAAATAAAATAAACATTATTACCTTTCCATGTTTTTTAGGCTTGTCTTGGAGGGCAATGCAAATTTGTGTCCACCTTCAAAAATAAATCAGAATGCGACTCACTAGTAAAATGCCAAGGACATGGGGTATGTAACAGTTTCTCTGTTTTAAATAGGTTATTTCAGTCCATGTGGATCACCTTGTTCAGTATAATAAGGTTCAGAATTCTTTCCTGTGGAGATTTCTTCTGGAAAATTACAATTAAATAAGGAAAGTGGACTCATTACTTACACAGACGCACTAAATTACATTCACCGTCATACTGGTGTAGTGCTCCTGAGAAGTAAGCTTCGACTTTTATAAAAATGCAATAGGCAACATTATCACAACGTTAGATTAAGGTTGCGAACATTTGGAATTGGATTTATTAAACATTGCACATATATTATACATTTATATGTATGTATACCTATTGCTTAAATTCATTGGGTATGAACAATGCAAATTTACAAATTCTGATACATTTAATGTGTTTTTAATATGCCATTGTTTATCACCTAATACTTTTGTGGAATCAGAGTTTCTTGTCCATTGAGATTTCGTTCCTCTTTTGACAGCCTTAATTTTTGTCTTCTTATGGATCTTTTATACTGTATTCAAAAATTCATATCCTGATGGCCTTTCCAGTACTGTTAAAGGCTTACCCATTAGAATTACTGCTGCAATGCATATTGCTGTACATTCATCTTTCTCTTCTTCATTAAATCACCAGTGGAGTCTAATGGGTGATATATGCAACATTTACATTTTTATAGGTATTGTGTCATCTGTAGGAAATAGTATGCCAATTTTTGTTCCCACATATCATGCATAAAAATGTGCATTTCCTTGTGTTCTGGCCAGGCGTGTTCTTCTAATGTGCTGAATCCATTTTTAACTTGTATTTATTTTGTCACATCAGACACTTGCATTTTTTTGTCCATCTGATGTGAAATTATCTGATGGGTTGCAGAAATTTTGTAAACTTTTTAAGTGTTTACAACCATACATTTGGCTTTATATGTGTGGCCAGAATCTATTCCCAAACTGAGGCCTTTGTAGCAAGGCCTCTGATAAAATGTGGACTCTCTGTGTTTTAATGTCAAAACTTTGCCTGAGGACTGGAGATATGACTCAAGCAAAAGAGTGCCAGCCTTACAAATGCAAAGCCCTGAGTTTGAACCCAGTACCACAAAAAAAAAATTTTGTCCCAAATCACATGACCTATTACTTTCAGTTTCTTTTCTGATTCTTTTTTTTCTTGTGTGATTCTAATTTAAATTTCTTATTTGTATTCTGTGGAAGACTACTTCTGGATTCACTATCAACTACTGACCTTTTTCAACTCCTCCGCTGGCCACATTTACAGCTACGGGTATTTCCCACATTTCTAGCTGTGCTATTTGTGTCTGATTAAGCAAGCATCTTCTTTAAGCTTTTTTCTTCCATATTTCACAGAAGTTGTTTCTTATCAAAGTTATTTTTTAATTTAGCAAAAATTAGTGATAAGTTTTAATTATTACCATTTTGTACTCTTTATGTATTTTTTGGAGGTAGTGGGGTTTGAACTCAGGGCCTCACACTAGCTAGGCAGGTGCTCAACCACCTGCACCACTCTGCAAGCCCTTTTTTGTGTTTGGTATTTTTGAGATAAGGGACAAACAATCTGTTTTCCCTGACTATATTTTTGAACCACAATACTCCCGATCTCTGCTTGTTGAGTAACCACTGGTGCCCTGCACCTGTTTATACAAATCTTTAGCTTCAGCATTTCATTTATATCAAGAATACTATTAACTTTTATTTAGAAATATAGACAAAAAGATAATTCCTTGATATTTGAAAATATGGCTTTCACATTTATTATATCACCTTTATTTTTATCTTCCATAGTAAATAAAAACTGTTTACACTAAATTGTTATATTTTAATAGTTTACATGGTCTAATAATCACAAATAGTGAATTAATGTTTATGTTATGTAGAAAACGTTCTTAGTTTTTGTTTGGGTTTGGTTTTAGGTTTGCAATAGTTTGCATAATTGTCACTGTGATGTCGGATATTCTCCTCCATCTTGTGATCCAACACCATCATCACCAGGAGGAAGCATGGATGATGGGTATTGGATCCCACAGGGTTGGTGTCAAGATCAGTATTTTCCAACAGAGCTTTCTACTCTCATAGAAATGTTCTATGTCTCTGCTGCCCTATGTAGATGCTGAGCACCTGACATGTAGGTAGTATGATTGAGGACATTTTTATTTTACCTTACTTAAAGTGAAATAATCATTTATGGCTCTTTTGTATACACACTTTTAAGTCTAACCTAGAAGTGAGCATTTTATTTTTTTAATTTATTTTTATTTGAATTCACCCCCTTCATCATTCTCTCCACTCCCATTCCTGGAGTAGTTTCAAGAGGTGTCATTTTCCATTTACATACATATGTGCACAGTATTTACACTATATTTGCCCTCCTTCACCATTTCCCACCTCTTCCCTCCTCCCACTGGTATCAACCCCTCCCCCGCAGGCAGGACCAGTTCTACCCTCCTGCACTTTTGTAAAAGCAAAATAATATGACAGTTTTGTTTGTTTAAGGTAGTTATACAGGGAGTTTCCTTGTGACATTTCCCTGTAGAAATGTATTATAACCCAAATTGGTTCATCACCTAGAAGTGAGCGTTTCAAAATGCATCCCCTTAATTTTAATCATGGTTCACAGAACATTTCTATTTGTACAGCAGAGTTTTCTGCAGGACACAAATTATAGAAAATATGATAGTTTTACTGCATAGTCTGCCTGTTTCAAGGGTGTTATATGGTATGCCAGTTCATAACTAAGTTGCATGTTTAAAATTAACCACAATATTAAATGGGAAATACCCAAATCTTCCATGCCCTCAGCACATAAGTGTTATGTGACACTAAATGTCTTAAAATTTATTTGGTGAAAAGTCATGAACAAATCTTGCCTATTTGATTTCATCAAACTTATTTTGTACATACCTGAATATATGCTTCAGGTATGGACTTATGAGTAAAATGCGCCAAGACAGCAATTTTTTCATATGAGTAAGTTAATTGTACATATGAGTAAGTTAATATGGGTGGTTGGTGCAAAGGAGCTATAGACTAGAAGGAAAGTAAAATATACATTTCATGAGTGCTGTTAAATGTGTTTCCATGTGCCTACATATGGGATTTTAGATATTTTAGTAGTAGATGATACTGGAGAGAAAAAAATTAATTTCTTTCATCAGAACATGGTAATAGTCACCATGTACTATTAATTATGTTGACATATGTAGAGATTTTTGTAGATTGCCATTATAAATTTGAGGAAATTTCCTTTAATACCTGGTTTCTGAGGGTTTTGTTAATAGTAGTATTGATTATTGCAAATACTTTTCAGTATCAATTAATATGATCTCATGATAGTGACCCTTAGGTTGTCGATATGATGGATTAAACTGATTTTTTGAATATCAATATTGAATGTCTACAATAAATACTCCTTGGTTATGATCCTGTATTTGTTTGTATATTTCTGAATTTGATTTGTTAATATTTTGTTGAAGGTTTTGTGTCTTTGTTCTTGATAGACATTAGTTCCCTTCCTTCCCTCCACTCACACTGCCTGTCCTCCTACTTCTCCCTCACTTATCTTTTACTTCCATTAAGTCATATAATACTGGCCTCATAAAATGTGTCAGGAAATGTTTCTTGTCATCTACACTCTGGCAATGATTGCTTAAAACTGGCATTATTTCTTCTTTCAGTGTCATATTTTCCATGACACTGGAGATTCTCTTTTGGGGAGCTTATACATTAAAGATTTTTTTGAATGGATATTTAGACATCTATATTGTCTATTTCATCTTAGATAACTTATAGTAGCTAATACTTTCAAAGAAGTTAGCCCAACTGATTATTTTCCACTTTGATCACAGACAGAGGACATTTAAAAAACTACAGTTGTAATTATGTGTTTATTTCGTATGGCAGTTCTTGTGACTCATTTATTTAGCATTTTCATTAATTGGATGCATAGGTTAGACTTCTATATCTTTCAGGTGAATTGCTGTTTATACATTTTTTTCTTTTTTTTGTTATATTACTGTTGTACGAGGGGGTTACAATTTCTTTCTTTCCTTTGTTGGTGGAACTGGGACTTGAATTCAGAGCCTTGCAGTTGCTAAGCAGGAAGTCTACCACTTGAGCCAGTCTTCAAGCCCTAAAAAGGATGATTTTGAAGACAGGAGGCTCCAAAAAGCCTCAGCACTTTTTGCTCAGGCTAGTCTGGACTGAAATCCTCCTATTTTATGCTTCCCACTATCTCTGGGATGATAAGTGAGTGCCACCACACCCAGCTTTTTTCCACTGAGATGAGGTCTTGAAAAGTTTTTTTCTCAGGCTGGCCTGGAATCCACCTTACCACTAGCTTGGGATGACAAGAGCAGACCACCATGCCCACCTATTGGTTGAGATGGGGTCTTGAGAATTTTTGCTTGGGCTGGCCTTGAACCTTGATCTTCCCATCTCAGTTTCCCAAGTAGCTAGGATTAAAAGTGTGAGCCACCAGCACTCACCTTATTTTTCTTTTTTGTAGACAGGATCTCCTATTTTTTGCCCAAGACTGGCCTCTGAACCATGATCCGTCTATGTATGACCTCCTATGTAGCTGGGATCACAAATGTGTGGTACCACACTGGGTTTGTTGTTGATATGGGATCTTCCTAACTTTTGTCCTGAGCTGGACTTGAACTGCAATCCTCCTGCTCTCTGCTTGCTGAGTAGCTGAGAATACATGTGTAAGCCAGAGTGCCAGTTTATATAATTTCTTTAATTTATTTCTTTTATCTTTTGTCTTGAAGTCAGCTTTGTCTAAAATTAATCCTCAATAGTGATCTTTAACTTTTATTGAACCCTTTTATTCTGCATTTTAAAAACTACATTGCAGATAATGTAGACAAGTAGGAATAAGAATAGTAAAAATCAGTCTTGTTAAAAAAATTAAGCATAGAAAACTCAGTATTCATGATATAATTTTACTTGGCTTCTAAGTATATATAGCTGAAATGATTTTCGTGTTTCAAATGCAACTGGTCACTGTAAAACACAAATCTGGAACATATCCTTCCCATAATAAACAGGCATATTTGGAATTCATCTCTTCGAGACAAGATGTGACCATTGGTTGTGATTCTTCTATTTAAATTTACAGGTTCAAAATTTATGGTCACAATTTTTATGCCATCTATGTTGTAATATAATTAAATTATTTTTATTATTTTGTATAAAACAATAAAATAGTCTTAATGTTTCACTCTTACCATCTGACTCTTTTCATCCATATTTAACTTCAGTATTTGTCCAGTTGGTTGACTTTTTTTTTGGTAGTACTGAGGCTTTGTCTTTCTAGGCAAGTATTCTACACCTTGAGCTGCTCCACCATACCTTCACTTAGAACTACATCAAATACATATTCATGCCAAGTGTTGTAAAAGATGAAAGAATACTATACTAAGTCTTCTTTACAATACATGAATACTGCATGTTTTGAAGTCCTTCTTTTTATATATCTAGTCCTTCCTATTATACATCTAATTTGCTTTTAGAAATATACTAAGAAATTTTGGAAAAAACTATAATGCCACCATCAGAAGATGTAGTTTAAAATTTTATTAATATGATCAATGCCAGCATTATTTGTAGACTGAGTGTTTTTATCCCCCACAATTCATATCAGGACCTAAACCTAATTCTCAATATAATGAATTTTGGAGGTGGAGCCTTTGGGAGGTCATTAGGTCAAGGGCAGATCTTTCATGAATGGGATTAGTATCCTTATAAAGGAGACTCCGAAGGGATCCCTCATCCCTTCCACTGTGTGGGGATATAGTGAGAAGATGGGTGTCTATGAACAAGGAAGTGGACCCACACCAGAAAATGAATCTGGCAGTGGCTTGATCTTGGACCTCTCAGCTTCCAGAATTTTGAACCATAAATTTCTGATGTTTATAAGCTACCTGGACTATGGAATTTTTCTTAATAGTAGCCTGAAGAAACTAAAAATCATCATAAGGACTGGAGTGATGTTTTCTGTTTCATTACAATTGTCTGATTCATAGTATTATAATGTCATCATCCACCAATATTCTCCACACCATTATGGTCAATAAAATTTTTTTTCTAAATTCTTGAATGTGGTCAACAAAGCCTACACTGAAAAGACAAAAGTCATTTCCAGAGCTCTTTTGTACCATCTCAGTTGTTGACACATTGTATTAGACAACAAAATAAGAAAACTGAAGTTTTTCCAGTGGAGTAGAAAATGGGGTTCAGAAAGCCTCACATATGTGGGGTAATGATTTCCAACAATAGTGCTAAGGTCATTCAGCTGGGGAAGGTCAGCTTTATCAATAAATTATGTTTGAACAACTGGATATTCACATGCAGAAAAATGAGTTTTGACTACTTTTACCATATACAAAAATTAGCTCAATCTTAATCAACAATATGTAAGAGCTAAGACTATAAAACTTGGATGAAAAAGGGAAATTTGTCATGACATGGGATTTGGCAACAATTCCTTAGGAGATCAAAAGCACGGTCAAAGAAGAGAAAAAATAATTGGAATGTATCCTAAGTAAACACTGTTGTGCATTAAAAGATACTAGGAACAGAGTGAAAAGATAATCCATGGAATGGGGCAGAATATTTGTAAATTATTATCTGATGAGGGATTGATAATTAGAACATGTTAAGAGAGACTACAATAAAACTATATAAAAATGGGCAAAGGATTTGAATAGACATTTCTCCAGAGAAGACAGAACGATAACCAACAAGTTTATGAGAAGATGCTCAACATCACTCAAGTTTAGGAGAATGAATGTCAGAACTACAATGACATAATCAGTTCATACCTTTTGGGAGGGCTGTTATAAAAAATTCAGGATGTGTTAAATGTTGATCAGTATATAGAAAAATGGGAACTCTTGTGCATTTCTCATGGGAATACAAAATGATGTAAACTTTGTGGGAAGCGTTGTGGTATTTTCTCAAAATCAGAAGATAGAATTATCATATTCTGCAATTGCATATCTAGCTATATATCCAAAAATATTGAATGTGAGGATTCAAACAGATATTGTACATCCATACTCATAGCCACATTGTTCACTACAGGAAAAATGTGGAAGACCCAGTGTCCACCAACAGACAACTGCATAAACAAAATGTGATACACAAATACAATGGAAGATTATTTATTCTTAAAATGAATGAAATTCTGATGCATGCTGAAATATGGACTGTAAAAAGCAGGGCAAAAATTATTCACAGGTTTATTACATGCAGCTTTGACCAAGTGTGGGTTAAATAAATAATTACAGAAAATTTAAAAACATAAAACTCTTCAATTCTTGCGCACACATTGTGCAATGTTGAAGGGGAGCAGCTCACTGTGCCTCCCGAGTTGTCATCAGTTGTGTTGAAATTGTTGTGATTGGCTGTTTGCCTACCTTTAATTTTGTGAAAATCTGCCTCCCCAAAAGCAAATCGTTTCCCAAAAGCAAGGTAAAAGGGAATGCACTTATTTTACATGATCAAGTGACAATTTGAGATTTGTTGAAAGGCAGCATGTCTTTAGTGGAAGCTGGGTGGCGTTATGCAAAAACGAATCCCGCATGCACAGTTCAGCTTGAGCTCGGTGCATCCTAAGTATTCAGTTTTTCCTCAACAGCAATCTTGGAACCATAAACCTGTGATACTAAGGATGTACTGTGTATGGTTCTAGCTATATGAGGTCACTAGAGTGATAGAGTAATGCATATATCTGAATAGAATGCCTATTTCCTAGGGCTAGGGAAAGGTACAAGTATGAGTTAATATTTAATGGATAAAAATGTTTAGTTTGGCAAGATGAGAAAGATCTTGAGTTGGGTGATAGTGATGGTTAGACTCAACACTGTTATTATAGAAGCATTTCCCAAATTAATTCCACACAATTGTTAATAAACCCCCAGCAGACATTTTCTACTTTTTTTATTATTATCATTTTTTGTTGTTGGGGCACAGGAGTTCGAACTCAGGGCCTCACAATTGCTAAGCAAGCACTCTTACTTCTTGAACCACTCTGCCAGACTATAATTTTTGTTTTGTTTTTTCAAGATTTCCAAGCTGATCCTAAAAATCATATGGAAATGCAAAGAATTCAGGATAGTAAAGGCAATGTAAAAATATAAGCTTCAAGACAACTTGAAATTGAAAGAACATTTCTCAGTTTTGAAACATTACAAAGGAAATATAATCAGGACAGTGCAGTGCTGTTCTAAGGACTGACACCAGTCATTTGAAAAGAATACAGTCCAATAATAAAGCATTATGTTTTTGCAGTACTGGAGACTGAACCCAGTGCCTCATGCTTGCAAGCATTCTACCATTTGAGCCAAATTGCCAGCTTGTTGACAAATAATCATTGTACGTACTCATGGGAATACAGTGTGGTGTTTTAACATATTGTGCAATGACCAAATCAGGATGGTTAGCACATTTCTCACTTCAAATATTTGATATTTCTAATAGTGAGGACATTGAAATTTCTTCTAGTTCTTTTGAGATGTACAATGTAATCTTAAAAACCATGGTCACTCTTTTATACAATAAAACATCAGAGCTTTTTCTGATGTTATAAAGTTTAACATAACTTTGTACCCATTGACCAATTTCTCCCTACACCTCTCCTTCCTACACATACAAGCTTTGGTAATCACTATTCTACTTTACTTCTATGAGAGCAGCTTTTAAAGACTCCACAAATGAATGTGATCACGCCTTATTTGTCTTTTTTTGCCTAACTTTTTCATGAAACATAATGTTCTCTAGGTCTTCCATGTTGTCACAAATGATAGTATTTAGCTATTTTTACAGCTAAATGGTGTTCCATTCATTATATACCACATTTTCTTTATTCATTCGTTCATGACTGCACATAGGTTGGTTCCCTATCTTAGCTATTGTGAAAAATATTGAAATAAACTTTGGAGTACAGATGTCTTTTTAAAAATTGACTTAATTTCCTTTTGATAAATAGCCAGGAGTGGAATTGCTGGATCATGTAGTTGAGTTTTTTCTATAATTACTGTACTAATAAAAGTGTACATGGATTCACATTTCTACATACTCATATCAGCATGTATTATTTTTGTCTTTTTACTGCTGTCCGTTCTAATTGGGATGAGCCAACCTCTTCTTGTGGCTTTGATTTGCATTTTCCTGATGATTAGTGACATTGAGTATTTTTACATATATACCTTAAGAAATGCATAGTCCTGTCTTTTCCAATTTTTAATTGTACTTTTCTTTATTGAGTTCAGTTCCTTATATATTTTGAGTATTAATTCCTTGTCAGGTTCATGGCTTTACTTCACTGCTCAATTCAACTAAACATTTAAAGAGCTAACACCAATACTTTTCAACATTGTTTTTAAATTTGAACAGGAGGGAATTATTCTGAGCACAATCTAGGGTGCAAGCATTACTCCAAACCAGACAGGGACACAATAAAAAAGAAAACTACAAGCCAACATCCCTGAAGAACATAGGTGTAAAAACCATCAACAAAATACTAGCAAACTAAATTCAAGAGCATATTAACAAGAACACTCAACATGACCAAGTGAATGGGGAAAAACTGAAAACGTTTCCTCTAAGACATAGAAAAAGCCAAGAGGAATGCATCTCAGTGATGTAAGAATGTCCAACATACATGTTTCATATTGATGTGAAATGTATTTCATGTTTCATGAAAAAAAATAAAGGGGAAAATAAAGAATAAAGGGGAAAAAATCATATGATCAACTAACAAACACACAAAAAGCATTTAATAAAATTCAACATCTTGATAAAAATTCTCAACAAATTAAGTATAGAAAGAACATACCCCAACACAGTAATGGTCACATATGACAGTTCTGTAGCTAACATCAACTGAATGGAGGGGAATAAAAGCTTTTCCTCTAAGATCTGGAATAAGACAAGGATGCCCACACAGCTTCTCTTTAACATAGTACTCGAAGTCCTAGCTACAGCAATCAGGCAAGCCAAGCAAATAATGGGTATCCAAACTGGAAAGGAAGAAATCAAATTGTCTGTTTGCAGGCAACATGATTTTACACACACACACACACACACACACACACACGCACGCACGCACATGTGCACACACACACACATGCGCAAATACTTCACCTCAAAACCCATTTGAGTGAATGAACAAATTCAGTAAACTTGTAGAATACAAAATAAAAATAGCATTTCTGTTTACCAATACTGAGCTGTTGGTAGTTAAAAACACATTTACAATAGTTTTTAAAAAGATACATTTGATCAACTGTGAAACATTTTTACAACAAAACCATAAAACACTGAAGAAAGTCAACTGATTTTGACAGGTGTGCCAAAGCAGTTCTGTGAGGAAAGAATGGTCTTGGAACAAATTTGGAACAAGTGAATATATGCATACAGAATAAGCTAGAATGTTACAGAAATTAACTGAAAAGGATCATAGATCATAATGCCAGAGTTAAACAGACACAAGTAAAATTTTGTGACCTCAGCATAGAATATGTTGTAGGAGATATTTAGGCACAACTAAAAATAAAAATCAATAGATTAACTGAATATTATCAAAATTAAGAACTTTTACAATATAATTGTAAAAATTATTGTGAAAGACAAGTTGGAGAGTAGGGGAAAATATTTGCAAATTTTTTATCTGACAAGTGACTTGTATTCAGAATATACAAAGAACTATTCCAGGAGCAAGTATATGACTCAGGTGGTTAGGATATATGCCTAGCAAGTGAAAGGCACTGAGTTCAAACCCCAGTACCACCAAAAAAGAAAAAAAAAACTATTTCATATCAGTAATAACACAAATAACCCAAGTAAAATGGAAAGGGATTTAAATTAACACAACTCCAGAAAAGATATACAAATGGTCCACAAATTCATGAGAAGGTGTCCATCATCTTGGGAAAATGCTTATCAAAACCACAAGGAGGTACCACTGGCCCAACCACTAGGATGGTTATAACTAAAAACAATATAGGCAATCTATGTTGATGATGTGGAGAAACTGGGATTTGTTTAGTATACTTTTCCCAACACTGATTAAACTCTAATGTCTCCACTCCACTCTCAACCCAGTAAGAGTTGCTGTCCATTAAATTTCAGGTTGCCTCAGATTGCATGCATTCATTTTATCCCTCTACCAAAGACTCCCAGGATGTCCCCACACATGTCCTTGGTCCCTAACCTATGTAGCAACTTTCTGTTCATTACCATACCTACAGACATTTGCCTTCGATTCTGTCCTCTGTTCATGGCCTCTGTACTCCATTGACAATGCTGTGCCAATGGAGAACTCCTTTTCTCTATGCTGAGATGGGCAGATTGACATCATGTGTTCTGTTTCCTTCAGTATTGTAGTTGTGCATTTCCTGTCAATTTTCAGAAATCACTTCCATCTTTTCATTAAAAGAGAGCAAGACAGACCATTTAATGTAAAAAAACCTATAATAGCAAAAATGAAAGTTCTAGCTTCCTTAAAGTAATGACTGTTTTCCAATTAATCCCTTAATAATGGCTTCCCATTTTAAAAATCAGTCTCTGATTTTTAAAAATCAGCACAAGAAAAAGAAATACTACCTTCAATATGGTATTTTATTGAAAATGGTCTTGTGGCATTTTAATGGCATGTGGCCTTTTCTGAAAGACAAGGCAGTGAAGAGAGGATTAGAAGCAGGGAACTTTACCACAGCAGAAAATTGCTGCTTATTTCTACAATTTCAATATTTTTCAGGTATATGACAATCTACTTCTTATAATAACAAAACATACTGAATCAGTCTAGCTTAGGGTAAATCACTTCTAATAGGCATATAATTGGATTCTGTGTCTTTATGTTACTGATCTGTGTCTTTTTATGGGGCAATTCATTCACAGTTTCTATCATAGTAATTTTAGTGGTAATTTTTATTACTGAATTTATTACTTTTATATTTCAGTTGTCTGATATTTCTTTTGCTTAGTGAGAACAAGTTTTCATTGACTTTATTTTTCTAATTTTCTTATTAGTTCTCTATATATTTAAACCACCTAGAGAAATTTCTACTTTTGTAATTAATATAGTCATAATTAGAATAATATAACCTTATGTAGATAGTAAGCAAATTTAGCCTAGTTTACTTTCACTAATTTTTAAAGAAATAACTAGGCTTCAGTTATCTCAATATTTCATAAGCATTTAAAAAATAATTATTGTTTTGCTCTTTTATAAACTGAAGAATCTACTAGTGGATAAGAATATGTTTAATGTATCCTTACTGATAATTAGTAGAATAAATTATGATAGAGCAGCAGATTTAATATATCAGTAAAGATTCATAGAATATATACAGATTTATGTCAAAGATAAATATTATCAACAGCTGCATATTGTAAATGACTGTTGAGAATGACATATGTAATTGATTTGAGTTGAAATACATATATATATATGTATAGACACACACACTTTGGGATATGGGCACAGAGGATCAGTCAACACTTAAGCTTATTCATTTTCAAATGCACTACTTAAATTAAAATTTCCATAATTGAAATTACTAGTATAATTTGATCATTGTTTTTGAAAAGTTAAAAGATACACTCATATTTTCAGATAAACGCGTACTTTTGATTAAAAAACAAAACCGCGCTACTCCTTATAAAAATGGACTTTTCATCAGTTTCTTCGTATTTCTACCTTTCCTCATTTTAACTGCCTTCCTTGTTTTTAAATGGAATAAACTTAAAGAATATCGGAACAGATCAGAAACTGTAAGTGAAGGGTAAGTAAATATATTATATTTTATATATAATGTTAAAAATGTACAGTGGAAAGAATTTGAATGTACTTCAGAATAGAGTAAAGTAGGGATTCTTGGGAGAATTGATTGGGTGAATTAATAGAACTATTGTGAAGACAGTCTCAGTATATAATAAAGTTTACTTCAGCTTCCTGACAATTAAGTGTCCTTCATGTCTATATAAGCCAAGAACAAGTGAAGCTACCCAATGAATCCTCAGTACCTTTCATATAGAAAAACATGTTGCCTACAATTATTTTAGAATGCTCTATCAATTCCCAAGCAACCCCATTTACTTATGTTGTCAGTCATTTATGCCAATGGAGTCAGGAGAGAGAGTCACGGAAGCAAATTTTGGGAATAGAATATGTAGAGGGTAAGAAAAAATAAGAGTACAGAACAAGGAGGAGGACACAGTTGGACTACTACACATTTTGCATGTAACTAATATTCCTAATGTGTTTCTAAATTGTAATTCAGGAGCTGTACAGCTTTTCTCTTGACCATAATGACAATGAAAGCCACAATTTCCTTAGTGAATATTTATTGAAATAAAAATGCTGATTTGAAGGTAAATAAAGAGTTCCTGTATTTCCATTGTAAAGGAAACATTTTCACCATTTCTCACTTGTTTTGATGGAGATAAAATAATGATATAAATTTTCCATCAATACCTCTATTTCTTAAATTAGTTGATATTTATTGAAAGGGTAACAGCTACTAGTCAAATTCAGGATAGTGTTCTGGATGATTTATCCACATAAATCATAATTTACATAATCATAATTTAAATGATCAAATATTATAAACTTACATAATTGCATGACAACTGGCATAAGTCTTCCTGCATCTTGTAAAAATGTAAATAAGTGTCAGAAGTCTGACCTTTGGAAGAAATGTCATAGTAAGGGATCATGACAAAATCTGCTCACAATAGCCTCAGTTTTGCAACTACACGTGGCTTTAGGACTGCAAGGGGAAGAAATGGAGTATAGCTGAAGTACACAAAGAGGTAATGACTAGGATAGTCAGGAGCCAGTCATGCTCTCCATCACTTATAAGCTTTATAATTGGCATCAACTCTTCTTTTCTGTGTCCATTCCCTCCCAATGCTCTGCTTGCTTTTGACCCAGCACATCTGTGTCAACCTTTGCTATTTTCATTTTCAAACAAAAATAACAACAATCTAGCCACAGTTGCTGCTTCTTAGCTTACATTCTCTAGAGAGAGAAATAAATGGCTGTTCAAAGGCACCTAAATTTAGCCACTCTTGTTTGGATAACAATCTTGAGTTAGGTGTTCAAACCTGGTATGTCATCTGTGGCCAACTTGCTGTAGCTATGTACTAGGAACATGAACACCAGGACCCTCCTCTACAGCAGGAACTGTATGTATAGGTGTGTTCAAAGACACAGGAGGCTAGATAAACACCACAAAATGTTAGCTGGAAGACCTCATTAAGAACCTCATTAACAAAGTAAATCTATTATCTAAGTAGTTAGCTATTTGCTTAGTTATTTGACAAAAACATTATAATTGGAGAGATGGTGAAAACAGAATTTGGAGATGTGTGTAAAATATCTTTTTAACTACAAAGGAATATTATTGTAGGTATATTATCTCATCCCATTTCTGTGCAGACAAGATAGAGGAAAACAATGGATGGCTTTTTAAGTCTGAAATATTTTTAAATGGTTTACATCTTTGAAAGTTACATATTTGAAAGAGATCAGACAATAGAATGATGTTTGAATGGGATGTGGGATACAAAGAGGATATTGGTACCTAGTAATTGATTATTTAGCAAAAATTTAGTTTTTGTCATTTTTCTTGATTTTACTAAAAATTAGAATATTTTGTAACCCTAAAACAACATTGTCTCTTTTGTATAGATCTACGACAGAAGACAGCAGTACCTACAGTCAGTCATAGAATTAAGGTAATTGAAGGAATCAAGTTATAAAGTAGTTTTTTATTTCTAACAATACTTATTCTCTGTAAGAAAACTATTACCCCTATATTTTCTCGTCCTGATTCCTATTTGTTAGTTTCATGTACTATAATAAGACTAAGATAAGCATTTGATATTAATTTTGTTTGTATATTAGCATAAAAATATTTAATGTTAATACTAGCCAAGGATTTATTACATAGTATTTTTGTAATAAGAAATTACTCTAAAGATATTTTGAATATTTTCGTTAAGCATTTATGAGCAATCATGCCTTCTGCTTCCTCATTTGAGGTTCTAATTGGTAAATTTACAAGTGATTGTCTCACCACATTTACATACATTTCTTCCTCAAAAAGACTCCTTAGGTTTTGCTATCCTTATTTTAGAAATGAGGAAATGGATGTAAGAAATTTAAATAATTCCTCTTAAGTACAGAATTTTAGTAAATTTTGTAGCTGAAGTTTAATTCAAGGCGTTAGACTCAAGTTTAAACTCAAGAACAATCTTGACACACATTACATGAAACATAACTAGGGATGAGGAATGGAATTTGCATTGACTGAGAACCAAGAAAAATGCTAAATGCACTTTGTTTGCAAATGAAAAAGATAATTCTTTGCCATAGATGGGATAAGATAAGGATTCATACAGATTATACAAAGTTCTTATTATATAAGTAAAAATTAATAGTATTTCATATATACAAAAATCAGTGGTATTTTGTATATTAGGTGTGTCATTGGAAGTAAGTGAGAAGATTTAAAAAATAAACAAAGCAGTAGATAAAAAATTCACCCTATTATTGGCCATTCATTCCTATGTGACTTTGACAGTTCAGTCAATGGGTTTACTGTGTCCTTATCTGTCACCAACCACCAGAGGTTGGGGAGACACTATAAATCCATTGCCCGTACTTTGGCAACAGGTTTAAACCTATTTCCCAGAGATAAAGATAGAGGTTTCCAACTCCATCTCTACAACACATATATCTTACACAGATGTACAGCTGGGAGGGGTAGCTTTCCGAATACATAAACGATCCAACGTAAACATAAGCCAGAGATGTCCGAAGGAAAGCGGTGCAGCTATGATTAGGTCAGAAAAGCAAACATCATACAGGTTTTGGTGGCCATGTTTCTGTCACTGAGTGATAGAAAAGAATCATTGGACGACTTAGATTCCAAACATATGAATTACACGTTAAAAGGCTGGATTTTTTGTTTTTTTATAAACTGTCTATTACAACAGGGGTAGAAGTAAAGATATAAGAGATACTGCTGCAGTATTTAAGTCCAGGGGTGGTTAAGGACATCTCATAGATAATTCTGATACATGAATATATTGATTGCCAAAGAAAAAAGTGTTAAAATAATATGTTTACTGTCTTAGAATAGGATAGAAAGGCTAAAATGTAATTTCAAAAGTATTGAATTCAAAATTAATAAGCCTCTCTCATTCCAAAGCTTGCACTTTTTTCAATACTTTTTAAATTAAATTTTAAGTTTATGAATATTGACATAGAAAATCTGTATAACTAATGATAAGCAAGGTCAGGAGTCTAGTATGCCATGATAAAGGTTTTAATTTTCTCCTCTATGAATTGGGACATAGTTAAAATATTTCTAAGGTGAGACAAGCAGGATTTGGTATGATATGGTTTTATATTTTATAAATTTCCCTAGCATAAAGTAGTGGGGGAATAGATTCAGTCAGAAATGGAGAACAGTGAACATTGAATGCATAGGAAAGCTTCCATAAGGGCAGGATTGGATAATAGAATAAGAAAAAGAAGTTTTGAGAGGTGTGATAGAGGTAGAATTGATTGGGGTGCAAGCTGGAAGGTGTTATTGAAGTTCAAATAAAGAGAAAAGTATAAAAATCTCAGAAATTTTGGCAGAATGAATAGTGCTTGAACCGTTTAGTCCTGACATAATACAGACTAAAGGCAGGCCCCGTGTGGTGTTTGGTTGTGAAGTGGAGGAGGGTGATGATTGACACTGAGCATGTGTGAGTGGGACGAGCGCTGGAGAAGCACAGTTTGGAAGTGCTCTTCCTCCACGGATCATGAATAAACGATTATTTGTAGCTCATCTCCTTCTTTCCCTATTTATATTGTTTTCATATTTTTCTTTGCTGGTGACTTTCTTGTAGTCATATAAAGTTTAGAAAGTGTGATTGAAACTTTCAAATCTCATTTTATAACATTTCCTTTTAATGTGTCCATTGAAAACCACTCATTAGAAAGAAACTTTATTTCGCAAATATCCTGGATCACAAACACAGATCACCACAGTATAACCAGTGTCTTATTATGTTAAACTTGTGGTAGTTGTTATACCTGTAGTTGCACAGTAAAATTGCATGGCTTTCAATAATGATGAGGATGCAGCATTTCTACTTTTTCATATTTCTTTTATAACAGCAATTATGCGGCAATATGAAAGGCCATAATGGAGAAAGGATTTTACCAAGAGACTCACTGGTAACCAGCTTGATTCAAGAACGAAAAACCCTCTTTTTCCTTCTTTTTGTTATGGCTTACAGCTTTCAATTTCACAAACCCAAATAAATCCTATGACTGAAAGCACATGGGCTTTTATCTGTTGATTCTTTTATCTCTCTGATCCCTTCGGAGGAAAGAAGTAGCCATTTCTGCCTCTTTATTATAAATTAACAACATTCTGCTGTCCCCTGCTGCTGCCCGCTCTCATGCCCAGCTTCCATCTCAAGAGGCCTCCCAGCCTACCCTCCCCAATTGCTAGGGACCCTCCTGCTCTACCCACCCAGGATTTGGGATATGGAGAAGAGCACAATGTGTGGGGCCAGTCCCATGGGCCCAGATATCCTTTCTCTCTTAAAGGAATCACTCAGACTGACTTCCTGAGCACAGATACATCTCTTTTCTAACTTTCTGCTAAGTTTTTACTGAAGTTGAGCTTTTCTACCTGATTTTTCTGCTTCAGTTTTCCTTCTCCCCATCCCCTCCCCTTCTTGCTGAGAGTGGGTACCCCTCTGCACACTTCAAAGCATTATACATAGATTAGGGGACCACCACCGTCCTGGGGTCTGACTAAGACCTACAGAAACTAAAAAGAAAAAAAAAAAGATGATTCTGGAACAAGGGGTGGAAGAACCTCAGGCCTTAGGCTGGGAGTATCCTTTTCCAGATCTCCATCAAGTGACAAATGGGTTATCAAATATGGGATAGCTACAGAATGAAATATTATTCAGTCATAAAACAGAATAGAGCACTGACATTGATACGACACGGATAAACCTTGAAGCCGTCATGCTAAGTGAATAAAAAGTCAATCACAAAAACTATGTATCATAGTATTTTTTTGTATGAAATGCCCAGAACAGGGTCTTCTCTGGAGGTAAGAATTAGTTGTTTAAGGCTGAGGATGGAGGTTTGAGGGTGAAGAAATAGAGGAGGGAGGTTGATGATTACAGTGTTTATTTTTGAGGTGCTGAAACTAAGAATAACTGTTAATGGTTGCACATATCTGTGAATGAACTAAAAATCATTCAACTGTGTACTTTAAATGTGTAAATTATGTAATATATAAATTATGTCAAAATAGAGCCACTTAGATAATACAAATATCTGTAATTCTATGTTTTCCTCCTCCTCCAGTAGCCACTCACTTCCTCTGGGACACGACAATCACTCCCCAACCTTATTTTGGTAATAATTTCTTAGCTATCAGTTGCCTAGGCATTGCAGTACATAGCACATCCAAGCTTACTTCCGCAGCTGTTGACACAGTCCTTCCCTGTGGAAGGGTTCACGGGTGGACAGGAGGTTCAGGGGAGAGGTGCAGCGGAGGTGAGTTGTGGTTTGGGCACACGCAGGTCAGACGTTTGTCAGAAGTTCAAGAAGGCAGTCTCCCCTTGCTGGCTGCCCTTCTGCGGGCATAAGGAGCCCTTGGCACTACACACTTAGGATGCATTTTAACATTTCCTTTTCCTTTCCTCTTCCGATTCTTCTTGGAAGGTACACCATCAAAGAAAAGTCTTTTTGCTTGCCTTACCAAGAAGAAGTTCCATTTTCTTGCTTTTTCTTTGTTTGCCAAGGTAAGTCAGCAGCATCCTGTAGGAAATTTCTAGTTTGTTCCTCCTCCTCCACCATAGAAAATAAAACCTGCCAGAAAACTCACGTGGAGAAATAGATTCACCAAGGAAGGCAAATTGTGCTTATTTGTCCCTTTATCCCTACTGAGGGGGTTTGAACAATTCAAATGTGTCCACATATGCTTGTCCTTTCCTGTGGACACATCTGGCACCGCGGACTCCACGGGACGGGGCAGCGATGGTCCGCGAGGGGCAGCGGTGGCGGGCGGTGGCCAGCCTGCGCTCGAGCCCCGTTCCTGCCAACTGCCTTGGTCCTCGCTGTGCTTCTGTGCCGCCGAACCATGTTCCTTCTCCTCGCACTGCTCCCCCACCTTGCAGGGCTGCCAGCCGGCCTAGGTAGGTCATTCTCCCATAGCCCTGAGACCCGCCACCACCCCTTTCCTGCATTCCCGCTGGTGCCTTCGGTCACATTACCCTAGCCTCACCTGCAAAGCAAGCCAGATGGCCAGGAACGTTACTGCAGAGTCTGCTTTGCATTCGTACCCTGGGCTCAGCAGCAGACACCTGGCCAGTCATGCAGGGTCCTCCTGTTCTGCGAGAGAGGATACAGGTGTATGTGTATGCGAATTGCCTCAGTTTACTCCTCAGTGCTGAGGGATACAGGCCTCGGCACGCTTCTGAAAAGGAACAGGATGAGTCCCTAGAATTACAGAATCCGATTATTTACTTGTTCGCATGTATCTCAGCCATCTCCAACAGGCCATTGAAAGCTGTACCATTAAGGAGGGTGAACTTTTAACGTTTAGTAACCATGTTAGACCCCCGGATACACTCTGCTTGGGTTGACAACACTTACTTGAGACCTTTCTCTAAACAAGAAAACAAAACGAAAAAAAATGAACTGGAAAACCAAAAACAGCAACAACAAAAAGCACGCTCTTCCTGCAGATGCAGAAGGAATGTTCCTGCATGTCACCGTGCCACAGCGGATAAGGGCAAATGGGAG
The DNA here is from genome assembly GCF_047511655.1 of Castor canadensis. NCBI lineage: Eukaryota > Metazoa > Chordata > Mammalia > Rodentia > Castoridae > Castor > Castor canadensis. Next base: position 57,309,285 of record NC_133399.1, on the reverse strand, counting down.
TGAAATTTCAGAGAAGCAGGTAGGCCACAAGAATCTTACAAATTTATAGCCACTTGCAAAGCACAATATTTTGACTGTGTACTTTGTATCCCACCACCTTTTGATCCTCTTCTTAACTCCACTTCCTTTTCTCTCTCCATCTCTTTTTAAATATTCACAATTTTCAAGAAATATAAAGCAGATCAATGTGAAATATGCATGGCAATGTTCTTCCATGCAAATTACAGAAGTTTGTTACCGCCTGCTAAATGGTAGAGAAATTGGTCTAGAGTAAAACCTAGATCTCTTGGAGATACTGATTTAAATTCTATCAGATATATAGCCACAGTTGCATTGGTGGATTACAGGGCAGTTCCCTTGTAATTTTTTGAGAGCACTCCATACCATTTTCTGTAGTGGCTGCACCATTCTTCATTCACCTGAGTAAAGTGTGATGGTAGGTGATGTCAAAATAATTTATGATACCCGGTCTGATTTCATTCTTCTCCATGTGTATATCCAATTTTCCTAGAACCATTTATTGATAAGATTGTCCTTATTTTCTGATGAGTGTTCTTAGCAACTTTGTCAAAAATCAGGTACCTTGAGATGCATTTGTTTACTTTTAGACTTTCTATTCTGTTCTATTGGTCTACATGTCTGTTTTTATTTCAATACCATGATAATTTGATTACTCTAGTTTCATACCGTATTTTGAAGTCAGGTACTTTAATGCCTCTTGATTTATTCTTTTTGCTTAGGATGGTTTTGGCTATTCAGGGTTTCTTGTAGTTCCACACAGATTATAGGATCGTTTTCAGCTACTTTTGTGAGTAGTGTCACTGGTATTTTGATAGGGGTTGTACTGAAACTGTAGATCACTTTGGCAGTCTGAACATTTTGACAATATTGATTATTCCAATCCATGAACATGGGATGGCTTTCAATTTTTTGTGTGTCTTCTTCAACTTCTTTCATCAAAGTTTAATAGTTTTCATTGTAGAGCTCTTTCATCTCTTTGGTTAAATTTATCCCTAGGTATTTTATTTTTTGTATTTATTGTAAATGAAATTGTTTTTATTTATATTTTTGAGAATTCACTATTAGTATATAGCAATGCTTCTGAATTTTGTACGTTGATTTTATATCACATGGTTTTGTTAAATTCATGTATTCTACCAGATTTCTGGTGGAATGTGTATAAGATTGTGTCAGGCTTGCAAGGAGGTGGGCATGCTGGTGCTGTGGCCCTGAGTCCCTCAAAGTCACTTGAGGCCATCTGTGTTTTCATGCTGCCACCTGGCCTGGCCACCTAGTGAGTGCTCATCTCAAGTGACCAGTGCCTCTTCCTGAGCCCATGCACTGACCTAGACAATGACATCTGGGTGCTGCAGGATTGAAGTGGCATCCATGTGATCTTCTTTCTGTCTTGCTTGAGTCAGCTCCATCAATGGACTTGACCAAGGTGAACAGTCAGTGGTTATCTCCATCAGAGGCAAGGGAAAGTTTCATATAAAAATTGGTTGTCATTCCCACATGTCCTTGAATTAAGACTTTAAAAGAAAACTTTGCCTCTCTTTCTCTCTGCCTTGCACAAATTTTGTTTGGATGCTGCATCATAAAGGCCTGAAATTTGAATAGCAGTCACGTTTGTAAATGCTGATGGGAGGTGAGCTATATAAAGAAGATTGACACATTTTAGAAAATCTTATGTCTACTGAAAACAATGAAGAAATCATGAAGGAAGGCAAGAAATTTACCAACTAGTGATATATAATAACCATCTTTATAATATCCATTTGACTGTTCATTTATCCCAAGAACTCTGTAGCAAGTAAGAGTCATTTGTACATTGCTGCTTAATCCTGTAGCCGGGATTTAGAAGCTGCTTTTGCTGGAAGCACTGACTCCTTACTTGGGCCCACAAATTATCTAACAGCAGGAAACAGTTAAATGATTCCATAGAAATGGAAGGAATAAATTAACAGTGGGGGAAATGTAATTGGGACTACAAAAGGGACAAATTTTCAATATAGCCAGCTTGCATGCTGGAAAGTTTTCTCTGCTTATTAATTAAACTGACACCTTTTCCCTCTTTGTTTACATGCTGGAGAGCCCAAGGTAAACAACCTTTATTCATCAATTAAACTAGGCAGTCTTCTAACCCTTATTGCTTTCTGACTGCCAAAGTAGTAAACATGTCAGCCAAGACATACAGCTTCATAGATGTGGCACTGGATGCCTGGAGAACCAAGGCATCAGCCATTGTGGATGCGCATTTTGTCACACAGGCTGAACCCCTGAACTCCCCCTTAAAAGGTTGACATTTTCTCTCAAAAGTAGGATGACTATGCTTTGAGAGGTTGACTCTCCATGTTGTCTTCCTCATCTGATGAATAATAAACCTCATTTCTTTTTCTTCCAAACCTTGTTCTCATTATTTATAAATTAACATTGAGGCCAGGGTACCAGCTTTCTGGTAACAAAATTGGTGAACCCCAGATGGGACCCACTCTGTTGAGTGTTAGGAGGCCCCCTGTGTTGAACGCTGGCTGGATCTTAACAGAGATGCTAGTGAATGATGCTGTGGAAAGATTAGGGGATGATTTACATCCAGAAGCTTCCAGGGTATAGTTAACTCTGGTGAACTTCCATTGTCTTCTCCACAAATATGACCTCTGGCTGTTTAAATGACATTTGGGGAAATGTCATAAGAAGTCGAAACATTTGCCAAAATATGGATAAATCTCCAGGTCTGTGCATGCCAAAACTTGACTCCACTTGTCTGCAAAGGTTTCACTGGAACCTTCATCTGGTTCTTCAAAAGGAAGAATTTGTTGGCTCCATTTTTAGGGTGAAAATCTCAGGTTGAAAAACACTAGGGACTCAGAATGCTTTTCCATTTGATTTTAAGGGGGGGTTATTATCCCCATTTGATGTTTATTTTTTCTTAAAGATTCCCACCTGGTTTGGGGGGAGCTTGTGTTCTCTTTCTGGTTTCTTTTAAAGATCCCCATCTGTTGGCCTTGGCTGTGGGGGAGGAAGCTCCCATCTGTTTGTTTATTTGGCATTTGTTTGTCTGTTTGATAAGGTAAATACACACGTCTATTCCCTCTGAAAGCCCTTATAGAAAAGCCTGGAAGCAATGAGAAGCAAGGAGATTCTTTCCTGCCCCTAGGACAGACTCGAGTCAGCTAGTCTATGGATCTGCAGGTCTAAATGGAACTCTGCAGGACTTCTGAGACTGTTGGGTCTGGGAACCAAAAGGACAGATGAGTGAGTGTCTCATCCCCCATGGAGAGCACCATGAGCCCTGCACCCTGAGGAGGAGTTACATGGCCTCATAAGTCTGCCACGGGGCTAAAAACAGAATGTTCTCCAGGTCATTTCACCTGATAAGGGGCAAACAGACCAGCTTATCAAAGAGATTCTGTTTGTGTAAATCCATGACCAATGGAAAGAACCCACGTAACCCTTATCATAGTCCAAAGTTAAAGCATCCATAAAAAGCTCCAACCTTCACCTGAGCAGAGCCAGTGGTTTCTGGGATCCATTGCAGTGCTGTAGCTGCAGCTCTTTCTTTCTCTAATAAATCCTACTTTGTGTGTCGACCTTGTTGTCTTGTTGTGGAAGTGTGGTCAGACAAGAAACCAAGTGACACTTAGAGGAGTGGAGAACTCAGATTTTATTTTTACGCCAGCGGGCTCAGATGTGTACCTGTGTCTGAGCACTGAACAAAGGATTCACAAGATATTTAAAAGGCAGGGCAGGGCATCAGATTGCAAAAATGTGCTCAGGTTATGGTGTCCTAACCAGTGAGTTAGAGACCTAAGATTGTTTAGGTTAATTGGGCTGGTATTTACAAGTAGAGACAAAGAAGGGCTGAAATGGGTGCTTATCTCTGCATAGTGCCTTTCATCTCAGTCCTGAACTTTTGCATGGCTCTAATGGGCAATTCCTCAGGCATTACAGTTCTGTCCGAGGTTACAGCTTTTAATTGACAGTTTACCATGTTTTACGACCCTGTTTCAAGGCTATTCTGCCTCTTCAGTCTCATGAGTCAATCCACTGCCTCTCGAGCCAATTCTTTGGTTTGTGGTGGGCAAGAACTCTTGACATCACCCGACAAGAGGAAGAAGGGAAAAAGAGAGAGCCAGGAAGGATGGAAAAGGTGGAGGACCCCACAGTGGGGGTCGCAGGTCTTGTGCACCACAGAAGCCATCCTGTAACTCAGGTCCATCAGAAGGATTGCAGGGATTCATGATGCTTTCCATCCTTCCCAACTCCAACTCCAACTCCAACTCCTGGTCCTCCTCAGTAGATGACAGCTCAGGATGGAAGAGTGAAATAACTCCTGATATCACTGCTGGCCAGCTAGTACAGCAGGCTAATTTTGCAGGTGTCTGCTTCTGTTAGGGGCCCAGCTGAGGGATTTACTTTTGGGCTGAACAAGGCTATTAGACTCAGCCTTTTTTTTTTCATTTTTCTTTTATTATTCATATGTGCATACAAGGCTTGGTTCATTTCTCCCCCCTGCCCCCGCCCCCTCCCTTACCACCCACTCTGCCCCCTCCCGCTCCCCTCCCTCAATACCCAGCAGAAACTATTTTGCCCTTATCTCTAATTTTGTTGTAGAGAGAGTATAAGCAATAATAGGAAGGAACAAGGGGTTTTGCTGGTTGAGATAAGGATAGCTATACAGGGCATTGACTCACATTGATTTCCTGTGCGTGGGTGTTACCTTCTAGGTTAATTCTTTTTGATCTAACCTTTTCTCTAGTACCTGGTCCCCTTTTCCTATTGGCCTCAGTTGCTTTAAGGTATCTGCTTTAGTTTCTCTGCGTTAAGGGCAACAAATGCTAGCTAGTTTTTTAGGTGTCTTACCTATCCTCACCCCTCCCTTGTGTGCTCTCGCGTTTATCATGTGCTCATAGTCCAATCCCCTTGTTGTGTTTGCCCTTGATCTAATGTCCACATATGAGGGAGAACATATGATTTTTGGTTTTTTGAGCCAGGCTAACCTCACTCAGAATGATGTTCTCCAATTCCATCCATTTACCAGCGAATGATAACATTTCTTCTTCTTCATGGCTGCATAAAATTCCATTGTGTATAGATACCACATTTTCTTAATCCATTCGTCAGTGCTGGGGCATCTTGGCTGTTTCCATAACTTGGCTATTGTGAATAGTGCCGCAATAAACATGGATGTGCAGGTGCCTCTTGAGTAACAGTCTTTTGGGTATATCCCCAAGAGTGGTATTGCTGGATCAAATGGTAGATCGATGTCTAGCTTTTTAAGTAGCCTCCAAATTTTTTTCCAGAGTGGTTGTACTAGTCTACATTCCCACCAACAGTGTAAGAGGGTTCCTTTTTCCCCGCATCCTCGCCAACACCTGTTGTTGGTGGTGTTGCTGATGATGGCTATTCTAACAGGGATGAGGTGGAATCTTAGTGTGGTTTTAATTTGCATTTCCTTTATTGCTAGAGATGGTGAGCATTTTTTCATGTGTTTTCTGGCCATTTGAATTTCTTCTTTTGAGAAAGTTCTGTTTAGTTCACGTGCCCATTTCTTTATTGGTTCATTAGTTTTGGGAGAATTTAGTTTTTTAAGTTCCCTGTATATTCTGGTTATCAGTCCTTTGTCTGATGTATAATTGGCAAATATTTTCTCCCACTCTGTGGGTGTTCTCTTCAGTTTAGAGACCATTTCTTTTGATGAACAGAAACTTTTTAGTTTTATGAGGTCCCATTTATCTATGCTATCTCTTAGTTGCTGTGCTGCTGGGGTTTCATTGAGAAAGTTCTTACCTATACCTACTAACTCCAGAGTATTTCCTATTCTTTCTTGTATCAACTTAAGAGTTTGGGGTCTGATATTAAGATCCTTGATCCATTTTGAGTTAATGTTGGTATAGGGTGATATACATGGATCTAGTTTCAGTTTTTTGCAGACTGCTAACCAGTTTTCCCAGCAGTTTTTGTTGAAGAGGCTGCTATTTCTCCATCATATATTTTTAGTTCCTTTGTCAAAGATAAGTTGCTCATAGTTGTGTGGCTTCATATCTGGATCCTCTATTCTGTTCCACTGGTCTTCATGTCTGTTTTTGTGCCAGTACCATGCTGTTTTTATTGTTATTGCTTTGTAATATAGTTTGAAGTCAGGTATTGTGATACCTCCTGCATTGTTCTTTTGACTGAGTATTGCCTTGGCTATTCGTGGCCTCTTGTGTTTCCATATAAATTTAACAGTAGATTTTTCAATCTCTTTAATGAATGTCATTGGAATTTTGATGGGAATTGCATTAAACATGTAGATTACTTTGGGGAGTTATCGACATTTTTACTATGTTGATTCTACCAATCCATGAGCATGGGAGATCTCTCCACTTTCCATATTCTTCCTCAGTCTCTTTCTTCAGAAGTGTACAGTTTTCCTTGTAGAGGTCTTTCACATCTTTTGTTAGGTTTACACCTAGGTATTTGATTTTTTTTGAGGCTATTGTAAATGGAATTGTTTTCATACATTCTTTTTCCGTTTGCTCATTGTTAGTGTATAGAAATGCTAATGATTTTTCTATGTTGATTTTATATCCTGCTACCTTGCTATAGCTATTGATGATGTCTAGAAGCTTCTGAGTAGAGTTTTTTGGGTCTTTAAGGTATAGGATCATGTCATCTGCAAATAGGGATATTTTGACAGTTTCTTTACCTATTTGTATTCCTTTTATTCCTTCTTCTTGCCTAATTGCTCTGGCTAGGAATTTCAGTACTATGTTGAATAGGAGTGGAGATAGTGGGCATCCTTGTCTGGTTCCTGATTTTAGAGGGAATGGTTTCAGTTTTTCTCCATTAAGTATAATGCTGGCTGTAGGTTTGTCATATATAGCTTTTATAATGTTGAGGAACTTTCCTTCTATTCCTAGTTTTCTTAGAGCTTTTATCATGAAATGATGTTGGATCTTATCAAAGGCTTTTTCTGCATCTATTGAGATGATCAAGTGGTTTTTGTCTTTGCTTCTGTTAATGTGGTTTATTACGTTTATTGATTTTCGTATGTTGAACCACCCCTGCATCCCTGGGATGAAGCCTACCTGGTCGTGGTGAATAATCTTTTTGATGTGTTGCTGAATTCGGTTTGCCATTATTTTGTTGAGGATTTTCGCATCAATGTTCATTAAGGAGATTGGCCTATAGTTCTCCTTTTTGGAGGTGTCTTTGCCTGGTTTTGGGATAAGTGTAATAGTGGCTTCATAAAATGTGTTTGGCAGTTTTCCTTCCCTTTCTATTTCATGGAACAGTTTAAGGAGGGTTGGTATCAGTTCTTCTTTAAAGGTCTGATAGAATTCAGCAGAGAATCCATCTGGTCCTGGACTTTTCTTTTTGGGGAGACCTCTTGATTGCTGCTTCAATTTCATTTTGTGTTATAGGTCTATTCAGGTGATTAATTTCCTCTTGGTTCGGTTTTTGATGATCATATGTATCTAGAAATCTGTCCATTTCTTTAAGATTTTCAAATTTATTTGAATATAGGTTCTCAAAGTAGTCTCTGATGATTTCCTGGACTTCCATGGTGTTTGTTGTTATCTCCCCTTTTGCATTCCTAATTCTACTAATTTGGGTTTTTTCTGTCCTCATTTTAGTCAGGTTTGCCAGGGGTCTATCGATCTTGTTTATTTTTTCAAAGAACCAACTTTTTGTTTCATTAATTCTTTGTATGGTTTTTTTGGTTTCTATTTCGTTGATTTCAGCTCTTCTTTTTATTATTTCTCTCCTTCTATTTGTTTTGGGATTTGCTTGTTCTTGTTTTTCTAGGAGTTTGAGATGTATCATTAGGTCATTGATTTGGGATCTTTCAGTCTTTTTAATATATGCAGTCATGGCTATAAACTTTCCTCTCAGGACTGCCTTAGCTGTGTCCCATAGGTTCCGGTAGGTTGTGTTTTCATTTTCATTGACTTCCAGGAACTTTTTAATTTCCTCTTTTATTGCATCGATGATCCACTCTTCATTAAGTAATGAGTTATTTAGTTTCCAGCTGTTTGCATGTTTTTTTAGATTCAGCCTTTTTGTGCACTTTTTATGCTCACAAGCGGAAGATGGGAAATAAAGTGCAAGGGCCCTAACTCAGGACCCTCTAGTTCATAAGTCAGGGAAGGAGACACAATGTAGAAATCTAGGAAGTTTAAGGAGATCTGCTGTGATCTGTATAAGAATAAAGAACCCTGAGCCCATCTTTCTACCCTTAGGGAGAGTGGCAATCAACCTATGGTTAAAGGTCTGAAAGAACTCAAATTAATATAATTATTTATATGTGTTGCTTTAATGCATTGGTCTGTTGAGTATTGGGCAAAATATCCTTTGCCCCTGGAATTCCAGAAAACAACTGATTGGTTGATTTTCTTTCCAGGAAAAGTAAAAATGTGCACTTAAATCGACAATTTTGGCATGCTTAAATTAAAACATCTCTCAGTGTAAGTGTGAAAACATCTTTAAGATGGTTCTTAAACAGCTATTATAAAGTTAACATGTAAAAGCTACTGTCTTTTCAAATAACGTTATCTAAAGTTCTTATCTCAATCAGGTCTGACTAAGATGCAGGCATTTAGGATTACCTCTCAGGCTCAGACTAGAAAAAATGACAAAAAAAAAGGTGGTTTTAAACTCAAGCAGTGGCCTGCAGAAGGGATCTTTTAATTTGAGTATTTGGAGAAAAAAAGCACCTTATAGCTTGCTTCATTTTGTCATGAATATAATTTGGAATTTAATTCTCTTTTAATAATATATGGGATATGTGGGTCTCTAAACAAATGTGCTTTCTGTAAATTTTTTTTAGGTGGAAACAGTTTTAAAATTGCTTTATTTCTTTTTTGTGAAAATATAAGGCTACTAAGAGTATTATATTTTATTGGCAAAGCAATTTTGTCTAAGTTGAAAAGTTTTATGAATGTTGTTTTAAAATGTAAGTCAGAAAGAAGAGACAGAGCCTGTTGGAGCAGGGAGTCACTTCCCAGGCATCTCCTCTGGAACCGACTGGAAGAACAGTGAGGAGGACAGCACCTCCACTTCATTGTACCTACCGCAATCTCTGCAGTGAGGACCACCCTCAGTCCTTCAGCCAGTCTTGAGTTCATTTCCATGGAGGAGATGAGGCTCTGAGCATGACATTTGGCCCTCAGTTACCTTGCCCAGTGGAGTGACCAGGTGACCTTTGAGGATGTGGCTGTGTACATTTCCCAGGAGGATTAGGGGCTTCCTGATGAGGCTCAGAGGCTTCTGTACTATGCTATGATGCTGGAGAACTTTGCACTTGTGGCCTTTCTGGAACTTGCATCTTCCAAGTCCTGGGTGGTATCTTACCTGGAGCAGGATAAAGAACCCTGGTGCCTAACAGGGTAGGTGTGTCTCCAGCCACAAGAGAGGCCCAGATGGCGCCCATCCTTGGCTGCTGGCATGGAGTGGAGGAAGCCTGTCCTGAGAAGGATATTTCTGGAGGAAGAGTGTCCCAGTGGGGACCCACTAAAGTAGGCTGGAAAGCCTTTATCTGTGACATGTGTGGCCCGGTCTGGAAAGATATTTTGCACCTTGCTGAGCATGAAGGAACACACCCTAGGCAGAAGCAATACATGTGTGCGGCATAGGACAGAGGCTTTGGTGTCAGCACGAACCTTCACCACCTTCAGAAGGAGCATGGTGCTGAGAAGCCGTTCATACACTGGGAAGGTGGGAAAGACATTCTGGAAGGGCCATGACCTCAAGCACCATGCCACCCCCAGCAAGGGGTAGCTACGCAGGCCCACCATGCACAGGGCAGCCTTCCCACCCCACTCCAGTATCAGGCAGCAGCAGGGAGTCCATAATGTACAGAAGCTCTTTAAATGCAGCAGTTGCAGGACAAGTTTCCAAAAGGCCTTTGCTCTCTTTGACCACCTGATAACTCACTCTGGAGAGGGACCCGTCAGATGCCAAACATGTGGAAATTCCCTCAAGGGGAACTTAATACATATTAATCACTCAAATTTCACACTGAAAAAATGTCTTGTGTGTGTAAGGAATGTGGGAAGGCCTTCAGCTGCTTGTTTAAACTGAGATCACATCAGAAATTTCACATGGGAAATTTGCATCGCACTTGCAATGAATGTGGGAAAGCCTTCACTCTCAAACATTCACTGGTTCAGTACCAGAGAGTTCTCATGGGGGAAAGGCCTTATGAGTGTGGACTGTGTGGGAAAACCTTCACTTGAAGCTTTCATGTTGTTAGGCAACAGATATTTCACAATACAGAAAGGCTTTATGTTTATCTGCAACATTGGCATCAGAAAATACACACTGGAGAAGGGTCTTACGCGTGCCATTAATGGGGGAAAGCCTTCATTAACAGTTCCCGTCTTGTTCATCACTAGGAAGTTTGTAACACAGAGTTTGAGCGCGATGATTGTGGGAAAGCCTTCTGGTAAACCTCCAAGCTTGCTCTGCATCAAAGGACTCAAACTAGATAAAGGCCTTATAAATGCATATGGGATAGTCTTAAGTTACTTCTTCAACCTTGTTCCACAACAGGGAATTCATGCAGAGAAAAGCCCTATGAATGGTCAGAATGTGGAAAGGCCATCAGTCAAAACTCTGCCCTTATTCAGCACCAGAGGTTCACACTAGAGAAAGACCTTATAAGTGCAGTGAATGCTGGAAAGCCTTCAGCTACACTTCTAACCTTGTTAAACACCAGAAAGTTCACACTAGAAATTGGCCTTATGAGAGCAGCCTGTGTGGGAAAGCCTTCAGTGAAAGCTCCATCCTCATCAGAGTTGACATTGGAGAAATGCCTTAGGAGTGCAGCAAATGTAGAAAAGCTTTCCTCTATAGCTCTAAGCATTTCAAGCACCAGAAAGATCATGTTGAAAAAGACCTTTCCAAGTGCAGTGGACATGGGAATCCCTTCAGCCAAAGTTCCACTATCTCCCAGCACTAGAAAGGTCACTCTGGAAAAGGCCTTAGGAGAGTGGCCAATGTGGAAAATCTCCTATCTTGGCTTTCTTCTTGTTCACTATAAAAGGATTCACTCATGAGACATCTTCTTTGAGAAGAACCTTTGTGAAGAAGCCATTAGCCAAAATGTGTACATCCCAACACCTCTCATGAGATTGCTTATGAGTGTCTGATACATGGAAGGCTTTGAGGAGCTATATTACACTGTCTTTCCTATCCAAGTCCTCTGTCAGATTATGTCACTGACAGATACCTTCTCACCTCTATAGCTAGCAGGCCTCCCCAGTGTGTGCCTCCCTTACTCAGGGGAGACAGATCTCTATGATCTCTCATTTTCTGGAAGGAGTGAAGGGAGCACTTTTGGGTCACCTCAATTCCCACTTAGCCTCTGCCCAGTGGTGTTGGCATTGCCTTAACTTAGTTCTCTCCAAGAGGGTCGAAACTGGAGTCCGCTGAGGACATCCAGAGATTTGTCGTGTTGATCCTTGTTGAGTTTCTAGATAACATTTGTGCTAGATTTGTTAGCCTCCAAATTACCTGACCCTGAAAACATCTGTCTTCAGACTATAATAAAAGCCATACTCTGGGGGACAGGAAGAAGAGACACAGAAGAATCAACAAATAAGAATGATATAGGTAGGTATTGGAGGTATGTTTTTGGCAAAAGAAAATTAAAGAGAAGAAGGAAATGCTTTTGGATGAGAAAGTGGAGTGAGGCAGGCTGAAATAGAAAAAAGTTTCCTGGGACTTATGCACCATGTGACCTTTCCTAGTGGCAGATGCAGAGCTCTTTCAATTACAAATCCCTTGTAGTAAGCCTTGAGACAACTCCATCCTGCCCCTATTTATCTCTCAAGTAAATGCCCCTTGCTTAAAACATAAATATTGATCACTGTTCATGCATGTAATTAAAATACCTAAGAGCTAGCTTAAGTGCATGCACAGAGTAAATTCAATCTGTCAATCACCCTATCTTGTTCCATTGGAACCATTCACATTTTTTTCTCACTGTCCTTGAGATTTTAAATCCAGCTTTAAACAGAAGAGCTCTCTCTCCTTCCTCCTTATCCTCTTCTGTACATTCGGTACACTGGAGGTACCTTCCCTCACCTAAGCTAAACCTTATCATCTCCTTTAATATGCCTATGTGCCCAGCTTGGATTTTTTCCATGTAGAAAATCTTCTGGGTTTCCAGAGACTACAGCATTTTGGCAAATCCAGTGAGGAGATAATCACAAGGTAAACCTCTTATTTCAAAATGTCATCTCTGCTATCTACTTTCTTCTTCACCCTGTTCATATCATGGTTACCCTCAAGAGATAACTCCCTCATCTCCAACCTGCCCTTGACTTCTGAGTCATGCCTCAAGTGGGAAGTAAAAGGTGAGGTAACTGGGTACTCTTTATCCTGTCTTCGGAAAAAGTGGGAATTGATTATAACTTATTCTCCATCTCCAAGCTACTAATTACCAACTGCACCAGGATGAAATGAAAGCTGCAGGTGCTGGCAGCCTTGCTTCCTGCCTCCCCTTAACTGCTTCCCTAGAACCCCTTCAAATCTTCAGGGAAATGTTGCAGATTCTATTCAGGATCACAAGACTAGACCCTAAAGTAATTTCTAAATTTCCTTTCTTTAGGGAAACTGATAAAGATATATTTCCATCTTAGTTTGTTTTGGTCAGCTGGCTTATTTCTCTGATGTTTTCCTTCCTTGGGATACTAGTTGGATTAGTACATAGAACCAGCACTTCACCCCAGTAGAAGAGGAGTACTGGTACCTAAGCTTCTTAAGCTAGGCCAGAGATGTCAGGCCACAGTCAGAGTCAAATTGGATCAAAGAATTTGAACCCCATAACTTCCATAAACCCTAAGGAGATGCCCCAAGAGTCTCTGGATTTCCATACCTCAAAGGGAATGCCCTCCTCTCTATCCCTCCCTGTCATATAGGAAAAATCCTATAGCCTAAGACCAATATCATTGGTCAGATGTGTTATTTGTTCAAGCCTGTATGGCCAACTTATAAGACACTGCCAGATCAAGAAGTCTGACACTCTTATTGAATCTTTTAGGAAATAATCTCCCTCTTCATTTTTCTTTCCTCTGGAATCCCCACCATTTGCCTTGAGATGGCAGACGTGGTCTATGCCATCTTGTTATCCTCTAGAGAGAATTGTGGTTAAAGGGTCTGAGAGTACCCTGAATTAATATAATTTTTATATGTGTTGTTTTTAATGTAATAGTTTTCAAGGGTTGGGAAGTAATTCCTTTGCCCCTGAAATTCCAGCAAACCACTGGCTGATTATAGTGGTCAATTTGGGCTCATTAGGTGCTGGCCACTCACAGCTGGTTGACCCAGGAATGGTAAGAGTCAGTTCCCCACAGCTGCTATAATTATGATTTATTCCAAAGATCTTTTCTTATTGTTTCACTTTGCCCAGTATTGGCTTCTGGTAAGCCTGGTTGTGTGATATCTATTTTTGGACACTTGTAGTTTTTTCTAAGAGAAAATTGGATTTTCTGAGTATTTGGGTTCATTTGAAGATTTTTGTGCTGACAATTAACAAGAAACACAAGGTACACAAAAACTAGGGTGTTTATATTGAAAGTCTCTTACAAACTTCTTGAAAATAAAAAGCAATAAGTCTATTTTGCACCCTAGTGAGAAATGTAGCTAACTAATCTACTACTCAGAATAATGGCAAAAAGTATGATTTGCTTAAGAGTGCATTCGAGTTAGTGCAATTGTTTTGCATGTCATTGTGTGCATTTTGTGTATGTCTAACTAGTCTATACATCCTAAAAAGAACTGACCAGCATACTTATCACCGTGAAACAAAATTTTATACATTTTTGAGCTCATCTGTGCACAGTTAAGTGACATTTTGGCATGCCTAAGTTAAAACATCTCCATGTGTATGTTAAAATCTTTAGGATGGTTCTTAAACTATGATAAAGTTAGCATATAAAACTATTGTCTCTTCAAACATTACCTAAAGTTCTTATCTCAACCAGGTCTGCCTTAGGACAAAAAAAGAGGATTTTATGGACCTTAATCTGTTTCATTCTGTTATAAGTGTAATTCATATTTAAATCTCTTTTATAATTTGCTCTATTAACAAATGTGATTTTGTATATTGCTATTGTGTATTTAAAAAGTTTGATTTTTTTCTTCCTGAGTTGTTTTTAAAATATAAAGTTACTACACATATTTTATTTTATTTAAAAACAATGTTACCTAAATTCAAATTTCTGCAAAGGTTATTTGACGATTCAAACTAGTAAGGTCCTAGGGCTTATCAACGGTTTATATGTATAATTAAGTTGACTATAATTTAAATGTTATCTGAAGAATTTTCTAACTTCAAAAGTCAGTGCACTGATGTAAAACTAAAACTTAATTTTCTGCATCTAAGAAAAAGGTTTTTGTTTTATTTAGGTAACTTTCAGGGTTTTCTAGTGCCCTGTGTTGATAGAAATTTTTACCAAGACAAACAAAAAGTTTATTAGGATGCAAAGTTGCAGCAGGCAGTTAACAGTATCTGAGCAACACTCATATTTATTTAATTATGTGAAACCAAATGGAGGCAAAGCACGAGTATGCCCTACTGGTTGGAGGGTGGATAGACTAAGTGGTGGGGGAGGGGTGATGCACTGGGGTTGTAAACCCTCAGGAATTTTATTGGGATCTGTAGAAAAGGAGCTAGTTAGTCCTAAAAGACTGGGTTGTCACTCTGGAAAAAAATTTGGAGGCAACTTAAAAAGCTAAACATTGATCTACCATTTGATCCAGCAATACCACTCTTGGGGATATACCCAAAAGAATGTGACACAGGTTACTCCAGAGGCACCTGCACACCCATGTTTATTGCGGCACTATTCACAATAGCCAAGTTATGGAAACAACCAAGATGCCCCACCACTGATGAATGGATTAAGAAAATGTGGTATCTATACACAATGGAATTTTATGCAGCCATGAAGAAGAATGAAATGTTATCATTCGCTGGTAAATGGATGGAATTGGAGAACATCATTCTGAGTGAGGTTAGCCTGGCCCAAAAGACCAAAAATCATATGTTGTTGCTCATATGTGGACATTAGATCAAGGGCAAACACAACAAGGGGATTGGACTACGAGCACATGATAAAAGCGAGAGCACACAAGGAAGGGGTGAGGATAGGTAAGACACCTAAAAAATTAGCTAGCATTTGTTGCCCTTAACGCAGAGAAACTAAAGCAGATACCTTAAAAGCAACTGAGGCCAATAGGAAAAGGGGACCAGGTACTAGAGAAAAGGTTAGATCAAAAAGAATTAACCTAGAAGGTAACACCCACGCACAGGAAATCAATGTGAGTCAATGCCCTGTATAGCTATCCTTATCTCAACCAGCAAAAACCCTTGTTCCTTCCTATTATTGCTTATACTCTCTCTACAACAAAATTAGAGATAAGGGCAAAATAGTTTCTGCCGGGTATTGAGGGGGTAGGGGGGACAGGGAGGGGGCAGAGTGGGTGGTAAGGGAGGAGGTGGGGCAGGGAGGAGAAATGACCCAAATCTTGTATGCACATATGAATAATAAAACAATAAAAGATATAAAATAAAATAAAATAAAAAAAGACTGGGTTATGTGTCAATGACTCTCAATGACTGAGTCTGTCATTTTGTGGGGTACCAGTGGCTGTATGTAGCTCAGCAAGACCCTGCTATATGTCCATTCCTTTACATCAGCAGTCCAGGAGGTGATTTCTTATCAATATCTAATCCATAACTTTCAGCCATCAGGCTTCCTAACTCCATGCTTAGTGCACGTTAGTAACTGCTTGTATTCTCTATTGATTTTTGTCAAGGTGTTTGACTATTGAGGAAACTGAGTTTAAACTAAATGAAAATTCTTTTAATTAACTTTAAAAAATGACCACTACTTAACTGTAGTTAAATAACTATTCTTTAAGTGGTCCTAATTTTTTAAGTTATTTTTTACTAGCATTTAATGGGATACATTGTGATATTTTCATGTGCTACTTAACTGTGGTTAAATAACTATTCTTTTAGGTGGTCTTAATTTTTAAATTTTTTTTACTAGCATTTAATGGGATACATTGTGATATTTTCATGTGCTACTTAACTGTGGTTAAATAACTATTCTTTTAGGTGGTCCTAGTTTTTTAAGTTATTTTTTTACTAGCATTTAATGGGATACATTGTGATATTTTCATGTGTGCTTAAAATATATCTTAGATTTATCCCCTCCATCATTGTCCTCCTTCACCATCCCCCCTTCTTAGAACAATTTCAACAGGTTTTATTCTTCTATTTTTATATGTGAATACAAAATACATCCACCGTCTTCACCCTTTCCTTATGTCTACCATCTCTCACTGGTACCCAGCCCCAGAAAAGAACTGTTTTACCCTCCTGTACTTTATTTTTTTTAAAGTGTATGTTGATAGTCCAAGGTGGTTTTGCCTTGGCATTTTTTTGAAAAGAAAAAAACATGATAATTTGTTTCAGAAATGTTTGTGCATAGGGAATTTTATTACTTAAAATATTTTGGGTGATTTTAAGTAAGTGCTTCTAATATAGCTAGTGCCTCATATGTGTGACTAGCATCTGTCTGCTGATATACCTGACCCCTAATGTAGATACTGCCCCAAACAATCAGTTCTTAACTGCCCTACTTGCAGCAGCAGTCTGGACAAAAAGTGCTGTTCAATTCTTTCCCATCCTAATTGGGGTGGGGATAGCTATAGGGATAGGCAAGTAGTAAGAGGAGTAACCACTTCCCTCTCATATTATCAAAAATTATCTAAGACTTTATTGATATCCTAAAAAAATAACAAAAACAATGATCATACTTCAGAATCAAATAGACTCTCTGATGGCTGTCACTTTTTGAAAAAAAAATAGATCTAATAACCTTATTATCTCCCTTAGTACATCTATATGTTCAGCCTGGATTCTTTCCACATGAAAAATCTTCTGAGCAGAGTTTCCAGAGACTGCAACAAAAGGATTTTGTAAAGTAACTTTGTCCTAAAGTATTATTCCAAAATAGGGAAAGAAGAATAAGGACAAGCCACCAGAAAGTTGAGGAAATCATGAAAGCTAAGAGTGTATCTTAGAATATATAAAAGATGAATCTTATAAAAGCTTATGTGTGTGATTAAGTTGTGATCTAAGAGATACTAGGAGATTTTTTCTAAGGTCAAAATTTGAAGTACTGATGATACTCTATGTCCATAACAAGGCTGTCTTAAAAATATTGTTCTGTCCTTGATAACATTTGCAAGAACTGGCTTAAAGGAAAGGTTTTTGTTTTGTCAAGATAATGGTCATGGAGCTTTTGGTACTATAGGTTGGTGAAAAGAATTACCAAGACAAGCAAGAAGGAGAAGCAAAAGTTTATTAGGACAAAGAGAAACAGTATGCAGCTAAGCACAGGAGTGGTGTCACTCCAATATGAGGATTGGGGCAAATTTATTTATGTAAAGTAAAGTGAAAGCAAAGCAAGAGTTCACCCTCAGATGGGAAATCTTAACAAGGAACACTGCGCTTGATATCTGGAGACCTCAAGCTTTTATTGGGATCTGTAAACATGGGGATGGTTAGTCCTAAAAAACTGAGTTGTGTGTCATTATCTCTCAGAGACTGGGCTATATTTCATCAATTGTTGAGATGTTTTTGGCCTTGGATAGTCAGACAGGGCCTGCTATTTTTTTTTTTGGCTGCTGGGTTCCTTGAGCTGCATGTCAGCAAGACCCTGCTGTTTGTTACAAGTCATCTGTTAACGTAAAAGTTTAGGATGTGCCTTCTTATCTACATCTAAGCCATGATTCTCAGCCTTCAATTTTCCTAACTCCATGATTAGTCCTCATCAATAATTGCTTGTACTCTTTTTTGATTCTTTTTGTGTGTGTGTGTGGTACTGGAGCTTGAACACAGGGCCTGCACCTTGACCAACCCTTTTTTGTGTGTGTTAGGTATTTTCAAGATAGGTTCTCACAAACTATTGGCCTGGGCTTGCTTCAAAACTGTGATCCTCCTGATCTCTGACTCCTGAGTAGCTAAGATTACAGGCGTGAGCCACCGACGCCTGCCTCTCTGTTGATTCTTGTCTGGGTTTTGATTACTAAGGAAATCAATGTCATAACTTAAAGTTTGAGAGTCATTTATGTCAGTTCTTTTAAATGACCACCTCATACTTGTGGCTAAATGACTACTATTTTAAGTGATTCTAATACAGTTAATGCCTATATGTGTTTATGAACATATGTGGATATATATATATATAACATTTATATGAACACTGTACAAATGTATGCAGAGTTAAAAATGTGTAAGTTTAGCAAATATAAAACAATGTCTTCTTTTATCTAAGATGCACTTCATCTGAATATCTTACATATAAAAATGGTCAATAGGACCTTTGGTGTTTCTATTATTTTTGGTTAGTGCCATTCAGTAGAGAGAGGACTGCCATTTGGACAGCTCTCCTTTTTAGAACTTGGACAGGTCAACATTTTCACATATATGAGATGCAATTAAATATTAAAAAATAGTGCTATTTGAGGTCATTGGCACTACTCCCCTAACTTATGGGAAATATAGGGTTTTGACTTTTGTCAGTGCTATACACCTTCTATCTTACCTCTCCAAGAATTTAAGGTTTTATTCTAAGGGTAACTAAATTAATATCTATGTATGACCTCTGTAAAACTGTGATGCTATTGCTGGCTCCTGTGTATGTTAGATGTATTTGTGTTCTCCCAGTATATAAAACCTTCTAAAATGCAAGTTTAGAAAAACACAGTACCAAACTAGTGTTCTCCAAATTAAAACAGTTACTGATGATAGCCTTTTATAGGTTTGCCTGCATTAGTAGTACTAATAATAACAAGGAGAAGTTAGTGGTGCTGATATAATGTTGTTAATTGTAATTATTATCCTAAAGTGCTATATACAATGGAAATAATAAAATTGCTAGATTGTTTATCAAATTTTTAACCATGGCTATTTTAAGATTTTTGTCATTGCAGTTCTGATCCTTCTGGAGCATTTGCAATCAAATCCATGGAAAAATGACCCTAATAAGCACTTTTCTGTCAACTAAGTTAGCTTTTTAAATATCTGCTTTTGTTGGGTTTTGTTTTGTATTGCCCTTGTTAAAACTTTGTAACTGTTGTCTGTTAAGATTCCGCAGAAGGACACCTTCTAACAAACAACTTGAACATTTTAGAGATGATAGGGCATCTGCTGTAGAACAGACAGAATTAGACTTAAAAAATGGGTTCCAGATAAGCCTGTCCTAACAGTTACTCCTTCGACACCTCTTTGTTGCTGACATTTAGTCAAAGGGTGTTATTAGACCTAACTCCCTCCTGAACTGCCTGTCACTTCCCTTCCAATATGGGGCCAGAACAGACCACCTGAGAAAGCTAATCCCAGTGACAAGGGACCGGAATGGCCAACTGGTATAGTCTTTGGAGGAGATTGTTCAGGGACAAAAAGTTTGGAGGAAAATGCTCATAAAAGGTGGGGAGGAACAGAATCCAAATGAAGTCACTTGTGCCAGACCTTTCAAAAAGTAATCAAAGCTGAGAGGTTTAAAGAAAGGGTTCTTACACATGTATGGCTATTTGCCCTAAAAGCCCTTACAGGCACCTCTAACAAGGTAGCCTCATAGATATCTAGTTATTTAAATAGAGACAAAGTGACTATTTCTACTGGCTCCACACATGTCCTTTTGAAACTTATGGAGATCGTTACTCCCTCTTGTGTTCTGTTTTATAATAGGGCTTCTAGTTCTAGGCTTAAACAATGAGGTTTTTTTTGTTTGACTTACACGAGTCAGGTATTTGTTCTTTTTGTGTACTGGCTTATTACTGGTCAAGAAACCTTAAAGCCAGGTTGGCTGAAACCCTAATT
Organism: Castor canadensis; assembly: GCF_047511655.1. Classification (NCBI taxonomy): domain Eukaryota; kingdom Metazoa; phylum Chordata; class Mammalia; order Rodentia; family Castoridae; genus Castor; species Castor canadensis. The sequence continues at coordinate 57,289,394 of NC_133399.1, read as the reverse complement.
TCCTCAAGATGGAGGAATTTTCAAGTAAAAGGGGGGAATTATAATGAGGGCATAAAAGCAGCTTTTGCTGTTGAGTTCTGACTTCTTACTTGGGTGCACGGATTAACTATCAGCAGGAAACAGTTAAATGATTCCATAGAAATGGAAGGAATAAATTGACAGTGAGGAAAAATGTAACTGAGGCTACAGAAGACAAATTTTTGGTGTAGCCAGCTTGCATACTGGAAAGTTTACTCTGTTAACTAAACTGACATCTTTTCCCTCTTTGTCTACATGCTGGAGAGCCTGAGATGAACAACCTTTACTCGTCAATTAAGCCAGACAGCCTTCTAACCTTTCTCTCTTTGACCACTAGAACAGTAAACTTGTCAGTCAAGACATAACTTCAGAGATTTGGCACGAGGACACCTGGAGAACCAAGGACAACAGACACTGTATTCCAGCAGCCTATGTATCTCAATTTATAAATAGTTATTGATGGAATTTATTTTTAATTCCTTTTACCATTTTTTAATTGATATTCTGCAGAAATACAGTTTACTTTTGTATCTGTAATTTGGATTTTATAATTTTTTCTGAAATCATTTATCTAGGTAAATTTTTGTTTTAAATTGTTTTATAAATTTTGTAGAATTTTTGGAATTTTATTCATAGACAAACTCATTATCTGAAAATAGGGCCATTTTTCAATTTTATTTATTTTTGGATTTTTGAGATAGGGTCTCCTTGTGTGGCCCAGAGTAGCCTGGAAGTCATGCTCTTCTATGTCAGCTTCTTAACTTCTGGAACAATTTTTATTTCTTATTTGCAATTTAGAGTTTGGAGATATATTGTCATTTATTTCTTTTTCTGAGTCATTCCAGAAGTAGGTTGGATAACTTTGGGCCTTGGATTTCTTGCTCTGTTCCTAATCTTATAGAGAAAGCATTCTGTCTTTCACTGTCAAGTATAAAAATTTGATTTTTTGAAAATGTCCTTTTTTAGTTTTTCTGTATTCATATTTCTACATGAATTTTTATCCTGAATTTTGTCAAAATTTTGTTACATACCTTTTCTATACCAACTGATAGTATTTCATGTTTTTTCTTCTGTATCTGTTAGAATTACAATTGATTGTATTAATTGTATTAATTGCTTTTCAAATGTTGAACCAGCCAGGCATCCCTAAAATAAATCCTCTTGGCCACGGTGTGTAGTTATTTTTAAATAGTGTGAATTCTATTTGCTGACATTTGGTTAAGGATTTTTCCATTTATATTCTTGAGAATTTTGGTCTGTAGTTTTTTGTTTGTTTGGTATAGTCTTTGGTTTTGGTACAAGGGGTAATATTATCTTCATAAAGTGAATTAGAAAGACTTCTGCCCTATTTGCATGTTTTTTGCTCTTGTTTTTGTTACTGAGTTCTAGTTTTAATGTATTGTGATTAGATAGAATGCATGGTATTATTTCTATTTTCTTATATTTGCTGAGGCTTGCTTTGTGCCATAAGATATGATCAGTTTTGGAGAAGGTTCCATGGGCTGCTGAGAAAAATATATATTGTGCAGAAGGTGGATGAAATACTGTGTAGACATCAGCTAGGTCCATTTGATCTATGTTGTGATTTAGATCTAGGATTTCGTTTATTATATGTGCATAAAATGTTTGGGTCATTTCTCCCTCCTAACTCCCCACCTCCCCCTTTCCCCCCGGCCCCCTACCTCTACAGCCCACCCCCCCCTTTACCCCACTACTCCATTGCTTCCAGGCAGAATCTGTTCTGCCCTTATATCTAATTTTGTTGAAGAGAAAACATAAGCAATAATAAAGACAAAGCATTTTTGCTAGTTGAAATAAGGATAGTTATACAGAGAGATTCCTAGCATTGCTTCCATGTACAAATGTGTTACAACTCAAGTTGATTTACCTCTACCTGACATTTTCACTAGTTCCTGATCCCCTTCTCATATTGATCTCTGTTGCTTTAGGTTCCTCTGCAGTGGGAACATCAAAAACTTTCATGTTTTGGGTTTCCTACCTATCCCCATACCTCTGTATGTGCTCTCCCCTTATCATGTGACTCAAGTACAACCACATTGCTGTATTTGCTCTAGATCTAAAGTCCGCATATAAGGGAGAACATGATTTTTGGTCTTCTGAGCCTGGCTAACCTCACTCAGAATGATGTTCTCCAGTTCCATCCATTTACTTGAGAATGATAAGATTTCATTCTTCTTCTTGGCTGAGTAAAATTCCATTGTGTATAAATACCACATTTTCTTAATCCATTGTTAGTAGTAGGGCATCTTGGTTGTTTCCAAGTTTCTATTGTGAATAGCGCTGCAATAAACATGGGTGTGCAAGTGCCTCTGGAGTAACCTGAGTTGCATTCCTTTGGGTATATCCCCAGGAGTGGGATTGCTGGATCATATGGCAGGTCTATGTTTAGATTTTTAGGGATCCTCCATATTATTTTCCTACTACTGAGGAAGTCCTTGCCTACACCTATTAATTCCAGAGTGTTTCCTGATCATTTCTCTAGTAACTTCAGAGTTTTGGGTCTGATATTAAGGTCCTTGATCCATTTTGAGTTGATACTAGTACAGGGTGATAAGCATTGGTTTCAGTGTTTTGCAGGCAGAGAGCCACTTTTCCCAGTAACATTTGTTAAAGAGGCTGTCTTTTCTCCATCGAATAATTTTGGCGCCTTTGTCAAAAATAAGGTGGGCATAGGTGTGTGGATTCATATGCAGGTCCTCTATTCTGTTCCATTGGTCTTCATGTCTGTTTTTGTGCTAGTACCAGGCTGTTTTTATTGCTATTGCTTTGTAGTATAGTTTGAAGTCGGGTATTGTGATACCTCCAGCATTGCTCTTTTTGCTGAGTGTTACCTTGGCTATTCATGGTCTCTTGTGTTTCCAAATGAACTTTAGCATAGATTTTTCAATCTCTGTGATGAATGTCATTGGGATTTTGATGGGATTTGCATTAAACATGTAGCACATGGGGCATGTAGATTGCTTTCGGTAGTATAGCCATTTTTACTATGTTGATTCTACCATTCCATAAGCATGGGAGATCTGTCCACCTTCTGTAGTCTTCTTTGATCTCTTTCTTCAGGGGTTTGTAGTTCTCCTTGTAGAGGTCATTCACATCCTTTGTTAAGTTTACTCCTAGGTATTTGATTTTTTTGAGGCTATTGTAAATGGAATTGTTTCCATATATTCTTCCTCAGTTTGTTCGTTATTTGTGTATAGAAAAGCTAATGATTTTGTAAGTGATTTTGTATCCTGTCACCTTATGTTGCTGTTTATGGTGGCTAGGAGTTTTTGGTTAGAGTTTTTTGGGTCTTTAAGGTAGAGGATCATATTGTCTGCAAATAGGGATATTCTGACAGTTTCTTTACCTATTTGTATTCCTTTTATTTCTTCTTCTTGCCTAATTGTTCTGGTTAGGAATTCCAGGACTATGTTGAATAGGAGTAGGGATAGTGGACACCATTGTCTCATGCCTGATTTTAGGGGAAATGTTTTCAGTTTTTCACCATTAAGTATGATGTTCTCCGCAGGTTTGTCATATACACCCTTTACAATGTTGAGGTACATTCCTCCTATTCCTAGTTTTCTTAGAGCTTTTATCATGAAGTGGTGTTGGATCTTGTCCAAGACTTGTTCTGCATTTATTGAGATGATCAAGTGGTTTTTGTCTTTGCTTCTATTGATGTGCTGTATTATATTTATAGATTTGGGTATGTTGAACCACCCCTGAATCCCTGGATGAAGCTGACTTGGTTGTGGTGAATGATCTTTCTGATGTGTTGTTGGATTTGGTTTGCCATTATTTTATTGAGGATTTTTGCATCAATTTTCATTAAGGAGATTGGCCTATACTTCTCCTTTTGGACTTGTCTTTGTCTGGTTATGGGATAAGTGTAATATTGGCTTCATAAAATGAATTTGGTAATTTTTCTTCCCTTTCAATTTCGTGGAACAGTTTAAGGAGGGTTGGTATTAGTTCTTCTTTGAAAGTCTGATAAATTCAGCAGAGAATCCATCAGGTCTTATACTTTTTTTGGGGGAGACTTTTTATTGCTGCTTCAATTTCATTTTGTGTTAGAGATCTATTCAGGTGATTAATATCCTCTTGGTTCAAATTTGGATGGTTATAAGTATCTAGAAATCTGTCCATTTCTTTAAGATTTTCAAATTTATTGGATTATAGGTTCTCAAAGTAATCTGATGATTTCCTGGATTTCCATGGAGATTGTTGTTATCTCCCCTTTTGCATTTCTAATTTTACTGATTTGGATTTTTTCTCTCCTCATTTTAGTCGAGTTTGCCAGGGTTCTGTCAATCTTATTTATTTTTTCAAAGAACCAGCTTTTTGTTTCATTGATTCTTTGTATGGCTTTTTTTTGTTTCTATTTCATTAATTTTGGCCCTTATTTTTATTATTTCTCTCCTTCTTGATTTGGGATTTACTTATTCTTGTTTTTCTAGGAGTTTGAGATGAAGCATTAAGTCATTGATTTGAGATCTTTCTGTCCTTTTAATATGTGCACCCATGGCTATAAACTTTCCTCTTAGGACTGCCTCTTTTGTGTCCCATAGGTTCTGGTAGGTTGTGTTTTCATTTTCATTAACTTCCAGGAATCTTTTAATTTCCTGTTTTATTTCATCAATGACCCATTGATCATTTAGCAATGTGTTGTTCAATTAATTCTATTTTTTATATTTGCTGAAGCTTGCTCTGTTCCAAAGATATGATCAATTTTGGAGAAGTTTCCATGGGTTGCTGAGAAGAATGTATATTGTGCAGAAGTTGGATGAAATATTGTGTTGAAATCAGCTAGGTCCATATGATCTATGGTGTGATTTAGATGTAGTATGTCTTTTTTAAATTTTCATTTATTCATATGTGTATGCAATGTTTGGGTCATTTCTCCCTCCTATCCCCCACCTCCGCCCCTTCCCCCTGCCCTATCCCTCTACTGCCCACCCTCTCCCCACCACCCCTTTGCTTCTAGCCCTTATCTCTAATTTTGTTGAAGATAGCATAAATAATAATAAGAAAGATAAAGCATTTTTGCTAGTTGAAATAAGGATAGCTATACAGGGAGATTCCTAGCATTGCTTCCCATGTACATATGTGTTAAATCCCAAGTTGATTTTTCTTGAACTGACCTTTTCTCTGGTTCCTGATCCCCTTCTCTTATTGGCCTCTGTCACTTTAAAGTTTTTGCATTAGTTCCTTTGCGTTGAGGACAACAAATGCTATCATGTTTTTTAGGTTACATACCTATCCTCATACCTCCCTTGTGTTCTCTCACCTTATCATGTGACCAAAGTCCAATCACATTACTGTATTTTCCCTAGATATAAAGTCCACATATGAGGGAGAACCTACGATTATTGGTCTTCTGAGCCTGGCTAACCTCACTCAGGATGGCGTTCTCCAGTTCCATCTATTACTTGCAAATGATAAGATTTCATTCTTCTTCACAGCTGAGTAGAATTCCATTGTGTATAAATACCACATTTTCTTAACTCATTCGTCAGTAGTGAGGCATCTTGGCTATTTCCATAACTTGGCTATTGTGAATAGTGCTGCAATAAACATGGGTGTGCAAGTGCCTCTGGAGTAACCTGTGTCACATTCTTTTGGGTATATCCCCAGGAGTGGTATTGCTGGATCATATGGCAGATCTATGTTTAGATTGTTAAGAAACCTCTAAACATTTTTCCAGTGTAGTTGCGCTAGTTTGCATTTCCACCAGCAGTGTAGAAGGGTTCCTTTCTCCCCACATCCTTGCCAATGCGTGTTGTTGGTGTTTTTGATGATGGCTATTCTAACAGGGCTGAGACAGAATCTTAATGTGGTTTTGATTTGCATTTCCTTTATGGTTAGAGATGGTGAGCATTTTCCATGTGTTTTTTGGCCATTTGAATTTCTTCTTTTGAGAAAGTTCTGTTTAATTCAGTTGTCCATTTCTTTATGGGTTCATTAATTTTGGGAGAGTTTAGTTTTTTTGAATGTCCTACATATTCTGGTTATCATTCCTTTGTCTGATGTGTAGGTGGTAATTATTTTCTCCCACTCTGTGGATGGTCTCTTTGGTTTAGAGACCATTTCTTCTGTTGTGCAGAGCTTTGTAGTTTTATGGAGTCCCATTTGTCTATCCTTTTTCTTAGTTGCTGAGCTGTTGTGATTCCATTGAGGAAGGTCTTGCCTATACCTATTACTTCCAGACTATTCTCTGCTCTTTCTTGTACTAACTTCAGAGTTTCGGGACTGATATTAAGGTCTTTGATCCATTTTGAATTGATTCTAGTACAGGGTGATAAACATGGATCTAGTTTCAGTTTTTCTCACACAGCTAACCACTTTTCCCAACAACATTTGTTGTAGAGGCTGTCTTTTTTCCATCATATATTTTTAGTGCCTTTGTCAAAAATAAGGTGGGTGTAGCTGTGTGGATTCATATCTGGGCCCTCTGTTCTGTTCCACTGATCTTCGTGTCTGTTTTTGTGCTAGTACCATGCTGTTTTTTATTGTTATTGCTTTGTAGTATAGTTTGAAGTCGGGTATTGTGATGTCTCCAGCATTGCTCTTTTTGCTGAGTATTGCCTTGGCTATTCATGGTCTCTCATGTTTCCAAATGAACTTTAGGGTAGATTTTTCAATCTCTGTGATGAATGTCATTGGGATTTTGATGGAAATTGCATTAAACAAGTAGATTGCTTTTGGTAGTATAGCCATTTTTACTATGTTGATTCTACCATTCCATGAGCATGGGAGATCTGTCCAACTTCTGTAGTCTTCCTTGATCTCTTTCTTCAGGGGTTTGTAGTTCTCCTTGTAGAGGTCATTCACATCCTTTGTTAAGTTTACTCCTAGGTATTTCCTTTTTTTTTTTTTGAGGCTATTGTAAATGGAATTGTTTTCATATATTCTTTCTCACTTTGTTCATTATTAGTGTATAGAAAAGATGCTTTGTCTGCATTTATTGAGATGATGAAGTGGTTTTTGTCATTGCTTTTACCAATGTGCTATATTACATTTATGGATTTGTGTATGTTGAACCTTGCCTGCATTCCTGGGATGAAGCCAACTTGGTCATTGTGAGTGATCTTTCTTATTTGTTGTTGAATTAGGTTTGCCATTATTTTATTGAGGATTTTTGCATCGATGTTCATTAAGGATATTGGTCTATAGTTCTCCTTTTGGAGGTGTCTTTGCTTGGTTTTTGGATGAGTGTAATACTGGCTTCATAAAATGAGTTAGGAAGTGTTCGTTCTCTTTAAATTTCATGGATCAGTTTAAGGAGGGTTGCTATTAGTTCTTCTTTAAAGGTCTCATAGAATTCAGTAGAGAATCCATCAAATCCTGGACTTTTCTTTTTTGGGAGACTATTGCTGCTTCAATTTCATTTTGTGTTATAGATCTATTCAAGTGATTAATGTCCTCTTGGTTCAGTTTTGGGTGATCATAATTATCTAAAAATCTGTCAATTTCTTCATGATTTTCAAATTTATTAGAATATAGGTTCTCAAAGTAGTCTTTGATGATTTCCTGGATATCTGTGGTGATTGTTGTTATCTCCCCTTTTGCATTTCTGATTTTACTGATTTGAGTATTTTCTGTCCTCATTTTAGTCAGATTTGCCAAGGGTCTGTCAATCTTGTTTATTTTTTCAAAGAACCAACTTTTTGTTTCATTAATTCTTTGTATTTTTTTTGTTTGTTTCCATTTCAGTGATTTCAGCCCTTGTTTTTATTATTTTTCTCTTTCTGCTTGTTTTGGGATTTGCTTGTTCTTGTTTTACTAGGAGTTTGAGATGTAGCATTAGGTCATTGATTTGAGATCTTTCTGTCCTTTTAATATATGTGCTCATGGCCATAAACTTTCCTCTTAGGACAGTCTTGGCTATGTCCCATAGGTTCTGATGTTTTCATTTTCATTAACTTCCAGGAACCTTTTAATTTCTTCTTTTATTCCATCAATGACCCATTGATCATTGGGCAGTGTGTTTTTCAGTTTTTAACTGTTGCATGTTTTTGGTATTATTTTTATTGTTGAGTTCTAGTTTTTATGCATTGCAATCTGATACAATACATGGTATTATTTCTGTTTTCTTATATTGGCTGAGGCTTGCTTTGTGCCCTAAGATATGATCAAATTTGGAAAAGGTTCCATGGGCTTCTGAGAAGAATGCATATTGTGCATATGTTGGGTAACATATTCTGTAGACATCAGCTAAGTCCATTTGGTTTATGTATGATTTAGATCTAGGATTTCTTTATTGATTTTTTGTTTGGATGTCCTCTCTATTAGTGATAGGGGGTTATTAAAGTCTCCCACTACCACTGTGTTGGAGTTTATATATATTTTTAGGTACTTCAGATTATGTTTGATGAAATTAGGTGCATTGATGTTGGATGCATATAGGTTGATAATTTTTATTTCCTTTTGGTTTATTTCCCCTTTTATAAGTATGGAATGTCCTTCTTTATCTGGTTTGACCAATGTAGGTTTGAAGTCTATTTTGTCCGAGATAAGTATTGCTACCGCTGCCTGTTTTCAGGGGCTATTAGCTTGATAAATCTTCTTCCATCCTTTTACCCTAATCTAGTTCTCGTTTCTGTCAATGAGATGGATCTCCTGGTGTCTTTTGATGGGGGAATTTAGTCCATTAACATTCAGTGTTAGTATTGATAAATATGCTGTGATCCCTGTCATGTAGTTTGTCTTTGTTAAGGGTTTGATTGTGTGCAGCTAAATCAGTGTTACTCTTTACTTTCTTGTCTTTTCTTTTCCTGTCATTTGGTACTGCCTTTCCTTTAATGGTTTTGTTTGCTTTCATTTTCTGCTTGCAGAATCCCTTGAAGAATCTTTTGTAGTGGTGGTTTGATGGTCACATATTGTTTTTGTTTCTGCTTATCATGGAAGACTTTTATTGCACCATCTATTTCAAATGATAGTTTTGTTGGGTAGACTATCCTAGGGTTGAAGTTATTTTCATTCAGTGCCTTGAATACCTCACTCCATGCTGTTCTTGCTTTTAAGTTTCTGTTGAGAAAACTGCTGTGATTTTGATGGGTTTACCTTTGTATGTTATTTGTTTTTTCTCTCTTACAACCTTCAATATTCTTTCTCTAGTCTCTGCACTTATTGTTTTAGTGATAATATGCCATGGGGTAGTTCTATTTTGGTCAAGTCTGTTTGGTGTCCTGGAGGCTTCCTATACCTGAATGGGCATAGTTTTCTCTAGATTTGGGAAATTTTCTGTTACTATTTTGTTGAATATGTTGTGAATTCCTTTTGCTTGCACCTCTTCTCTTTCTTCAATGCCCATGATTCTCAGGTTTGGTATTTTGATGGCATCTGTGAGTTCTTGTATATTCCTTTCACAGGTTTTGGGTTGTTTGAGTAATTGTTCTTCAATTTTTCCTTTAATTTCCATTTTGTCTTCAAGTTCTGAGATTTCATCTTCTGCTTGTTCTAGTCTGCTGGAGTGGCCTTCCTTTGTGTTTTATATTTCTATTTCGTTCTTTTTTTCTGAAGCTTTCCATATTATGAGTCACTTCCTCTTTAATATTGTCAATTTTTGTGCTTAATTCATTTATCTCTCTATTTATGGTGTTCTCTGTTTCACATTGGTATTTATTTAGGGCTCCTATGTGCTCATTTGTTTGTTTTTGTGTCTTCTCATGTTCTTTATTTTTGTTGTCTCAGAATTTCTTGGGTGCCCCCTGTACAATTTGGTTGACCCTGTCTAGTAACATCTCTATGACATTCTCAGTTATTTCTTGCAGAATTTCTTCTTTCATGGTGTTCTTGTGGGCTTTGTTGGGTTCCTTGGTATAGTTTATCTTTGTTTTGTTGGAATCTGGAACTGGGTATCTGTTTTCTTCATTTCCCTCTGAATCCTGTACTAATTTATTTTTGATGGGAGAATGTTTTCCATCCCTTTTTCATCTTCCCATCATTCCACTTGGTGCTGTTTCTGTCCCTGGTCTGTATGTAATTTAGTATTAGCTAACTTACAATAGTAAACCTAATGAAACCAAGAAAGAAAGAGAAAAAAGAAAAAGAAAGAAAAAATAGAGAACAAAGAAATCAATAGGGAGAGATGGTGGACAAACAGTGAACAAGACAGACAGAGAGAAAGAAAAAAAATTCCAGGTTCATGAATAATAGAATTTCAGTCTTAGTAGTTCTGGTGTTACTCCTTCAGCATCCAGTCTTGATGTTGGTATTTAAGCACTAGCTCTGTTGTGGTCTCACCAGATGGTTGGGTCAGGAGATGAGTTTTGTGTACTACTATCTGCCCTATCTCAGGCAGTGGCTTACCACCGGTCTACTGTCAGCCCATCTGCCTTTCTAGGCTTTGTTACTGTAAGTTTGCATGGAGTTTAGCTCCTTGTCCCTCCCCCTTTCTCCGGTGCACTCAGTGTACCATTCCCCCTCTGCTTTGTATCCTTTTCAGTTCCTTGTTTATTATCCAGATTTTTTTTTTTTTTGCAGGGGGAGGTCAGTCTGTCCAGGGAGCTATGCTGGTTTATCCCATGGGGAACTGTGGGATACTGAGTGCTGCTTATTTGCTCACCTGTTGGTCTGTGTCTCCCAAGCAGGTTTGGAGCTGGCATCTGGTGGCTCAGAGCCCTCCTGTTTTCTCAGTGTAATGAGGCGGGGAGAAGCTTTGTACAGGCTGAGGGTTTGGGGTGTTGGAGTTTTGCTTCTTAGTGTCTTTTTTCTGCCTAGTGTGGCTCCAGAATCTCAGCAAGATTTTTGCTTTACGGAGCTCACGCTGTCTGCTTTCTCCCTCTAGTCTCCATCTTCTGTGTAGTTTTCTATGAAGCTGCCAGACCGTCTTTCAAAGTGCTTCTACTATTTTACATTTTCACCAACAAAGAATAAGACTCCATGTGACTTAATTGCCTCACCACATTTACAATTTGTTTGTTCAAATAACTATGTGGTAGTATTTTACTGTTGTTTTAATTTACACTTATTTAATGATATTTATGATGAGTAACTTTTCATTTGCTTATTTGTCAATATTCCCATATCTTTTTAAATTAGATGCCTGTTCAAATTTTTAAGTTGGGTTCATTTTCTTACTGAATTTTTAAGAGTTATTTATATATTTGGAATAACAGTCATTTATCAGAAATGTCTTTTTCAAAGATTTTCTTCACTCTGTAGTTTGTCTCATTCTCTTGACAATTATCTTTTGCAGAGCAGAAATTTTTAATTTTTATGAAGTCCATTTGTCAATGTTTATGGATTATGCCTTATGTGCTGCAATAAAAAGTCATGGTCACCATAACCAATATCACCTAAATTTTCTTCTTGATGTTTTCAAATAGTTTTATCATTTCACATTTTGGCCTGTTACCCATGTTAAGTTATTTTTTGTCATGCATTAAATTTCATGTTCAGAAGTTTTATTTATTTTTTGCATTTGGATTTTCAGTTGTTCTAATGTCATTTGTTGAAAAGATTATCTTTGCTTCATTGTATATTGCCTTTGCTCCTTTGTCAAAGACCAGTGGATTATTCCTATTCTGTGTTCTCACTCTATATGTCTATTCTTTCAGTCATGCCATGTTTTCTTTATTGTGTCTTTACAGTAGCTCCTGACATCAGGTAGTATGGGTCCTCCAACTTTGCTCTTTTAATTTTATGTTGTCTACTCTTGATCTTTTTCCTCTTTGTTAAAAACTTTAGAATCAATTTGTAAATATCCATAAAATAACTAACTGGGATTTTGACTTGGATCATTTTGAATCTACCAACCAAAATGGAAGGAACTGACATCTTGACAGTTCTTAGGGTTGCTGTCCACATATATAAACTATCTCTCCATTTATTGAATTCTTTGATTTACTCCATAAGAGTTTTGTAGCTTTCTTTGTAGAGATCTTGTATATATTTTTGTTAGATGTATGTGTAAATGTTTTAGCTTTGGGGGTGATGACATAAGTGGTACTCTTTAATTTCAAGTTTCTCTCATCCACTGTTGGCATATAGGAAAACAATTTAATTATACATTAACCCTGTATACTGTAACCTCATGGTATTTTTTTCTCCCTTGGTCTATTGATGTGGTAAGATACAGGAAAGACCTGATGTAACAAAGACTTGATTTTCAAGTCTTGTATCACTATCTCATGTGAGTCCTATTTAATAGTGGTATATAAAAATCTTTATACATTTTATGATTTGCTAATATTTTGATAAGGATTTTTCATCTAGTCTCATAGAAAGATTTAGGGAATATTCCTTTTGCTTCTATCTCTTGAAAATGTGTATAGGTGACTTCATAATATCTTCCTTAAATATTTGGAGGAATTAACCAATGAACCCATGTGGGTCTGGTGATTTGTTTTTTGGAATGTTTATTATTAATTCAATATTTTCAATAAATATAGCACCATGAAAATGGTATGTTTCATGTATATTATCCAAATTTGTAAGAATAAGATTGTTTTAAAATGTTTTATCTGATACACAAAATAATTAAAGTTTTACATATTAATGGGTTACCATACCATATAATGTTTGATGCATACATTATGTTTAAATCTTGTTAAATTTATTTATTTATTTATTTTCTCAAACAGCATTTCTTTTGGGGAGGACTATGTATAATATTGCTGTATTCTATTTTTATCCATGGGATTTGTGCTGCTGTCAGAAAGGTCATTCACCATGAGAAGTCAGCTTCATCCCAGGGATGCAGGGGTTGTTCAACATATGCAAATCTTTAAGTGTAGTGCAGCACATTAATAGGAGAAAAGACAAGAACCACTTGATCATCTCAATAGATGCAGAAAAAGCCTTCAACAAGATCCAGCACCACTTCATGAAAAAAGCTCTAAAAAAAACAAGGACAAGAAGGAAAGTACCTCAGCATTGTAAAGGCTATATATGACAAACCTGCAGCCAACATCATACTTAATGGAGAAAAACTGAAACCATTTCCCCTAAAATCAGGCATGAGACAAGGGTGCCCACTATCCCCACTCCTTTTCAACATAGTACTGGAATTCCTAGCCAGAGCAATTAGGTAAGAAGAAGAAATAAAAGGAATACAACTAGGTAAAGACACTGTCAAAATATCCCTATTTGCAGATGACATGATCCTATATCTTAAAGACCCAAAAAACTCTATCCCAAACTCCTAACACCATAAACAGCTACAGCAAGGTGGCAGGATACAAAATCAACTTACAAAAATCATTAGCTTTTCTATACACTAACAATGAGCAAATGAGAAAGAATATATGGAAACAATTCCATTTACAATAGCCTCAAAAAAAAATCAAATACCTAGGAGTAAACTTAACAAAGGATGGGAATGACCTCTACAAGGAGAACTACAAACCTCTGAAGAAAGAGGCTGAGGAAGACTACAGAAGGTGGACAGATCTCCCATGCTCATGGAATGGTAGAATCAACATAGTAAAAATAGTTATGCTATCAAAAGCAACCTACATGTTTAATGCAATTCCCATCAAAATCCCAATGACATTCATCACAGAGATTGAAAAATCTATGCTAAAGTTCATTTGGAAACACAAGAGACCATGAATAGCCAAGGCAATACTCAGCAAAAAGAGCAATGCTGGCGGTATCACAATACCTGACTTCAAACTATACTACAAAGCAATAGCAATAAAAACAGCATGGCACAAAAACAGACAGGAAGACCAGTAACAGAATGGAGGACCTGGATATGAATCCACACAAGTAAACTCACCTTGTTTTTTACAAAGGCACCGAAAATATATGGTGGAGAAAAGACAGCCTCTTCAACAAATGTTGCTGGGAAAAGTGGTTATCTGCCTGCAAAAAAACTGAAACTAGATCATGTTTATCACCCTGTACTAGTATCAACTCAAAATGGATCAAGGACCTTAATATCAGACCTGAAAGTGGCAAGTTAGTACAAGAAAGAGCAGGGAATACTCTGGAAGCAATAGGTATAGGCAAGGACTTCCCCAATAGAACCCCAGCAACACAGCAACTAAGAGAAAGGATGGACAAATGTGAGTACATGAAATTAAAATGGTTCTGTACAACAACAGAAATGGTCTCTATTTTTTTTTTCATTTTTCTTTTATTATTCATATGTGCATACAAGGCTTGGTTTATTTCTCCCCCCTGCCCCCACCCCCTCCCTTACCACCCACTCCACCCCCTCCCGCTCCCCCCCTCAATACCCAGCAGAAACTATTTTGCCCTTATCTCTAATTTTGTTGTAGAGAGAGTATAAGCAATAATAGGAAGGAACAAGGGCTTTTGCTGGTTGAGATAAGGATAGCTATACAGGGCATTGACTCACATTGATTTCCTGTGCGTGGGTGTTACCTTCTAGGTTAATTCTTTTTAATCTAACCTTTTCTCTAGTTCCTGGTCCCCTTTTCCTATTGGCCTCAGTTGCTTTAAGGTATCTGCTTTAGTTTCTCTGCATTAAGGGCAACAAATGCTAGCTAGTTTTTTAGGTGTCTTACCTATCCTCACCCCTCCCTTGTGTGCTCTCGCTTTTATCATGTGCTCATAGTCCAATCCCCTTGTTGTGTTTGCCCTTGATCTAATGTCCACATATGAGGGAGAACATACGATTTTTGGTCTTTTGAGCCAGGCTAACCTCACTCAGAATGATGTTCTCCAATTCCATCCATTTACCAGCGAATGATAACACAGAAATGGTCTCTAAATTGAAGAGACCACCCACAGAGTGGGAGAAAATATTTGTCAGCTATTCATCAGACAAAGGACTGGTAAGCAGAATATATAGGGAGCTCAAAAAACTAAACTATTCCAAAATCAATGAACCAATAAAAATTGGGCAAGTGAACTAAATAGAATTTTCTTAAAAGAAATTCAGATGGCTAAAAAACACATGAACAAATGCTCACCATCTCTGGCTGTAAAGGCAATGCAAATTGAAACCACATTAAAATTCCACCTCACCCCTGTTAGAATAGTTTTCATCAAAAACACCACCAACATATGTTCGCGAGGATGTGGGGAAAAAGGAAGTCTCGTACATTGCTGGTGGGAATGCAAGCTGGTGCAACCACTCTGGAAAAAAATTTGGAGACTTCTTAAAAATCTAAACATAGACCTGCCATATGATCCAGCAATCTCATTCCTCGGGATATACCCAAAGGAATGTGACACAGGTTACTCCAAAGTCACCTGCACACCCGTGTTTATTGCAGCGCTATTCACAATAGCCAAGTTATAGAAACAGCCAAGATGCCCCACTACTGACATATGGATTAAGAAAATGTAGTATTTATAATAGCACAATGAAGTTTTACTCAGCCATGAAGAAGAACGAAATCTTATCATTTGCAAGTAAATGGATGGAACTGGAGAACATCATTCTGAGTGAGGTTAGCCAGGCTTAGAAGACCAAAAATCATATGTTCTCCCTCATATGTGGACTTTAGATCTAGGGCAAATACAGCAATGTGGTTGGACTTGGGTCACATGCTAAGGGGAGAGCACATATGGGAGGTATGAGGATAGGTAGAAAATCCAAATCTTGAAAGTGTTTGATGTACCCACTGCAAAGGAGCTACTACAGTAACCTTAAATGACAGAGGTTAATATGGGAAGTGACTGGGAAGTAGTGAAGAGATCAGGTAGAGATGAATCAATTTGGGTTGCAACACATGTGCATAGAAGCCATGCTAGGAATCTCTCTGTATAGCTATCCTTATCTCAACTAGCAAAAATGCTATTTCTTTCTTATTATTGCTTATGTCTTCTCTTCAACAACATTGGAGAAAAGGGCAGAACAGGTTCTGCCTGGAAGTGGGGGTGGTGGTGAGAGGGAGGGGGTGGGGGGCAGGGGGAGAAATGGCCCAAAAATGTATTCACATATGAATAAATGTAAAAGAAAAAAATAAAAATCCATTCAATAATAAAAAAAGTTAAATGTTCTGCACCTGTTCTAAATCATTATATTTTACTTGGTAGAAAAAATTAGGAAAAAAAAGACTTTACTCCTCCACCAGTTCCATTTTCACCAAAATTTTCATTATAATTATGGACTGCTTTCTGTTTCTTTTTCTTCTGTTTTGTAGAAAGATTTAGTTTTGGTGCATTGCTCACTTCTTCCTCAGAATTGGAATTCAATAGATTTCATCCATTTGGGGTCCTGAGAGTTTTTCTTCCTCCTTATTCAACTATTTTTTCACAAGGAAATCATTTCCTGGTGCTGCTTTGAATTCTCATGCCCTTTTACTTCTTGACAGATCTGTCACATGCTGAGGTGTAAAGGTCACAGTAAAGCCAGCCTCCTCGGCCTCATCACTGTCTTTACTGTCCTGTTGGTCTTTGTGCTCTCTTTCCTCCACTTAATTTTCATCCCATCCATCTTCAATCTGCCCTTAGAACCTCACCTGCATCTCCTGGAACTCCTTCTGCAGATGCCCTGCTCTCTGCACTGCTGCTCCACACACAAGCTTCCCACATCCTGTTCCCCTTGCCCTCTTACCAATGACAGCTGCCAGTGGATGCAAAAGGCCAACCATTCTTCTCTTTCCTTGTTTCCTACATAGTCTTCCTGCTTTCTTCTTCCATAGCTTATTTTTTCAGCTGTTGAAAGCCCCCATGTGTCATGTTCCTCCTTCCAAGCACAATCCTGAATGAGGGCTGTGCCAGTTTTCGTGGGAAGGGTGACCTACCATGTCACATTTCTGCGGGAGTCTCCTAAGGCTGGGAAGTCATAGACCGCATGGAAGCCCATGTGTGTGTCCTCTCCATCACCAGAGCCTCTGATGACAGGGAACCAGGGACAGCAAACCTGCCCTGTCCCCATTGGAAGGAAGGCGTATCTGTGGTTGTCACACATGTGCCTTCCTGAGGTTACTCAACACACTGCCTGTCCCCTTCTTTACATGTTAAATTTATCACAATAAAGTCATTGATTCTAAATTCTTACTGGCTGATGTGAGTTCTGAAAAACAAATCCATTTTTAATGTACCAAAATGAGTCATTTTTATTAACGGGTGGAAAATACTGTCTTACTGTACATCTGATTTACTAAATCAACTATTGATTTGCTTTATTTCAGATGATTTACATCATTACAATTGATGGAAAACCACACACCCTACATCTCAGAAAGCAGTAAGAAATGATTTTTCCTTTTCAAATAAGGGAAAACTTTGTAGCTATATTTTACTGTTTTTAAAGTATTCTATAGTATTGAAATTCAGGAATGTAGTATAATGTAGACTTGTTTTTATCAATCCACTTTTTAAAAAACATTTTTATTAGCATATAATAGTTGTACTGGGGTTGTTCATTGTGACATTGACATGTGTGCTTCCAGTGAACCTCGCTAAGATTCACCCCCTCCATCATTTCCTGTCATCCCCTGATGAGAACGATTTCAAAGGGTTTCATTGCTCTGTCTTCATACAAGTGTATAAAGTACATGGACCATATTCA
The DNA here is from genome assembly GCF_047511655.1 of Castor canadensis. NCBI lineage: Eukaryota > Metazoa > Chordata > Mammalia > Rodentia > Castoridae > Castor > Castor canadensis. The sequence continues at coordinate 57,271,933 of NC_133399.1, read as the reverse complement.
CACTCCATCACCATCTCCATTTCCCTTCCTCCTCCCTCTGGTGTCTACCCCAGAACAGGACCTTTTTTACATTCCCGCCCTTCACTGTTAGCTGTATATTGAATGTTCAAGGGAATTTTGCCTTGGTATTTCACATATGTGTATTATCAGTCCACTTTTCAATTTAGGATTCATTAGGCCTTATATATTCAAGCAATGGGAATTTTGCATTTTAATTATCTATACTTGTATTTTTATTTTTTTCTTTTATTATTTATATGTGCATACAAGGCTTGGGTCATTTCTCCCCCCTGCCCCCACCTCCTCCCTTACCACCCACTCCACCCCCTCCATCTCCCCCCCCTCAATACCCAGCAGAAACTATTTTGCCCTTATTTCTAATTTTATTGTAGAGAGAGTATAAGCAATAATAGGAAGGAACAAGGGTTTTTACTGGTTGAGATAAGGATAGCTATACAGGGCATTGACTCACATTGATTTCCTGTGCGTGTGTGTTACCTTCTAGGTTAATTCTTTTTGATCTAAACTTTTCTCTAGTTCCTGGTCCCCTCCTCCTATTGGCCTCAGTTGCTTTTAAGGTATCTGCTTTAGTTTCTCTGCATTAAGGGCAACAAATGTTAGCTAGTTTTTTAGGTGTCTTACCTATCTTCACCCCTCCCTTGTGTGCTCTTGCTTTTATCATGTGCTCAAAGTCCAATCCCGTTGTTGTGTTTGCCCTTGATCTAATATCCACATATGACAGAGAACATACGATTTTTGGTCTTTTGGGCCAGGCTAACCTCACTCAGAATGATGTTCTCCAATTCCATCCATTTACCAGCGAATGATAACATTTCATTCTTTTTCATGGCCGCATAAAATTTCAGTGTGTATAGATACCACATTTTCTTAATCCATTCATCAGTGGTGGGGCATCTTGGCTGTTTCCATAACTTGGCTATTGTGAATAGTGCCACAATAAACATGGGTGTGCAGGTGCCTCTGGAGTAACCTGTGTCACAGTCTTTTGGGTATATTCCCAAGAGTGGTATTGCTGGATCAAATGGTAGATCAATGTCTAGCTTTTTAAGTAGCCTCCAAATTTTTTTCCAGAGTGGTTGTACTAGTTTACATTCCCACCAACAGTGTAAGAGGGTTCCTTTTTCCCCACATCCTCGCCAACACCTGTTGTTGGTGGTGTTGCTAATGATGACTATTCTAACAGGGGTGAGGTGGAATCTTAGCGTGGTTTTAATTTACATTTCCTTTATTGCTAGAGATGGTGAGCATTTTTTCATGTGTTTTTTGGCCATTTGAATTTCTTCTTTTGAGAAAGTTCTGTTTAGTTCAGTTGCCCATTTCTTTATTGGTTCATTAGTTTTGGGAGAATTTAGTTTTTCAAGTTCCCTATATATTCTGGTTATCAGTCCTTTGTCTGATGTATAGTTGGCAAATATTTTCTCCCACTTTGTGGGTGTTCTCTTCAGTTTAGAGACCATTTCTTTTGATGAACAGAAGCTTTTTAGTTTTATGAGGTCCCATTTATCTATGGTATCTCTTAGTTGCTGTGCTGCTGGGGTTTCGTTGAGAAAGTTCTTACCTATACCTACTAGCTCCAGAGTATTTCCTACTATTTTCTGTGGTCTGATATTAAGATCCTTGATCCATTCTGAGTTAATATTGGTATAGGGTTATATACATGGAGCTAGTTTCAGTTTTTTGCAGACTGCTAACCAGTTTTTCTAGCAGTTTTTGCTGAAGAGGCTGCTTTTTCTCCATCCTATATTTTTAGCTCCTTTGTCAAAGATAAGTTGCTCATAGTTGTGTGGCTTCATATCTGGATCCTCTATCCTGTTCCACTGGTCTTCATGTCTGTTTTTGTGCAAGTACCATGCTGTTTTTATTGTTATTGCTTTGTAATATAGTTTGAAGTCAGGTATTGTGATACCTCCTGCATTGTTCTTTTGACTGAGTATTGCCTTGGCTATTCGTGGCCTCTTGTGTTTCCATATAAATTTAACGGTAGATTTTTCAATTTCTTTAATGAATGTCATTGGAATTTTGATGGGAATTGCATTAAACATGTAGATTACTTTTGGGAGTATAGACATTTTTACTATGTTGATTCTACCAATCCATGAGCATAGGAGATCTCTCCACTTTCTATAGTCTTCCTCAATCTCTTTCTTCAGAAGTTTATAGTTTTCCTTGTAGAGGTCTTTCACATCTTTTGCTAGGTTTACACCTAGGTATTTGATTTTTTTTGAGGCTATTGTAAATGGAATTGTTTTCATACATTCTTTTTCAGCTTGCTCATTGTTAGTGTATAGGAATGCTAATGATTTTTCTATGTTGATTTTATATCCTGCTATCTTGCTATAGCTATTGATGATGTCTAGAAGCTTCTGAGTAGAGTTTTTTGGGTCTTTAAGGTATAGGATCATGTCGTCTGCAAATAGGGATATTTTGACAGTTTCTTTACCTATTTGTATTCCTTTTATTCCTTCTTCTTGCCTAATTGCTCTGGCTAGGAATTCCAGTACTATGTTGAATAGGAGTGGAGATAGTGGGCATCCTCGTCTGGTTCCTGATTTTAGAGGGAATGGTTTTAATTTTTCTCCGTTAAGTATAATGCTGGCTGTAGGTTTGTCATATATAGCTTTTATAATGTTGAGGTACTTTCCTTCTATTCCTAGTTTTCTTAGAGCTTTTATCATGAAATGATGTTGGATCTTATCAAAGGCTTTTTCTGCATCTATTAAGATGATCAAGTGGTTTTTTAGACTTGTATTTTTAAATTAAGAAATACATGACATATTTGAAAACTTCCAAGTAAATATGCATCAGATCCAAGAATGATAAGCTATATATCAAGAATGTCTAAAAGCAAATATAGTTATTCATCAAGTGGGAAATTCAGGTGGTGGCATGATTTTTATGATGTGTTGATTATATGTTTGTTTTTAATGACCTTATTAAATATATTTTTCATGTGAAATTTTCCAAAGTGTACAATTAGTAATTCCAATAATTTTAATGGAATGCTACAGGTGTCAGCTCTGTTTCAGTTTTAGAACAGTTCTTTCCCCACATAGAGAGCCCTTATGTCATTTCAGTTTAGCTCTGTTCTCACCCACAACTTCAGGAAACAATCACTTTACTTTTTGTGATCTGATGTTCATTTTCTCAACATCTCATATAAAAAGAATCAAACAGTATCTTTTTGGCCTGGAGAACTGTTTGTACTTATAACGACTGTTACTTCTCTACTGTATCCTTTCCTGGTGGTCTAGTGGTTAGAATTTGGCTTTCTCTCTCTCCCCCTATATCCTTGTAGTGAACAGCCCAGGGAAAATTATTCTCACTTAATGCATGCCAGCCCTACTTAAGTCAAGTCTACTAACTTTGTGTTGGTCTTTCCTGCCTCTACAATTTCAGTAAATTTTTTTAGTAAGATTGTCAACGTTTTTGATGTTTTTTTTTTCCTCAACCAATTGTCAGTATTTTGCATAGCTGTTCAGTGTCTCTTTCACAACATACTTTCATTAGACTCCTGGACCTGCTTTGACTCCTACTGTTATTATTACTCTTCTCTCTGTCTCTCCCCTTTGCAAGTCCTCATCTGTCAAATTTTAGAGTACCTCATGGTACTGTTCTTAAATCTTTTTAAAATACATATTCAATCCCTAGTTATTCCACCTAGTCTTGTGGGTTCAAATACAGTTTATGTGGTGGTAGTTCCCAACTTTACATCTTTACCTTATTCTCTCCTGTAAGCATCACACTCATTACTAAGATTCATGTAAGTAATATGTTGAAAATGAACTTGTGATTCTTACCCCAAGTTTATATTGCTCATAGTCATTTCAGTAAATGGCAGCTCTACTTCTCCAGTTTCTCAGAAAATAAAGGAAGATGAAGAAATAAAAAGACACCTTGGAGTCATCCTTGACATCTTTTTTTTTTCTTTTGTTTTCGCCAGTCCAGTGGGAAATTAGATCACATGTGTTTTTCCTTAAAATATGGCCACAATTGGACCACCTTCTGTGTTCTCATTCTAGACCAAGCCACCACTCTGTCTGGCCTGGATGTCAGTAATAGCCTTCTCACTAGTCTTCCAGCTTCTGTGTATTTGCTATACCAATTGTTCTCAACACAGTTTCAAGCCTTATTGTATTGAAAGGTTGGTCTGCTACTGTCTTCATCTTCTCCCACCCACCCAAGGCTTCACCTCTCCACAATACCACCTCACACTATTGTCTTCTGCTGCACCCCACATGCATTCCAGACATATTGCCTATATATCAGCATACTTCTGCTTCAGGGTCCTTGAATTTTGTCCTATCTGGAATAACATTTTTGTGAAAAGCCATGTGGCTTGTTCTTCATGTGTTTAGTCATCTATTTGGTAAACCTTTCCATGGCAGCCTATGTACATTTTTGTGACCATTCTATAACACCCAGATCATTTTACTGGTACTTAATATGCTAGCAATATGTATACATGGCTGTCATAAAGAGCAGAGATTTTGTCTTTTGTCACTGCTGTATCCCAGCACCCAGAAGAGGGTCTGCCATATAGTGGACACAGCAGTAGATATTTGTTGAGTGAAGACATACTCTGGCCCAAATATAAATACCTGATACTGTGCAGTCACAGGGTCTGTTCCAATGATGAGAGCTTGAACTTCCTAATACAATAATAATAATAATTTCAATTGTTATACCACACAGAATTATTCTGATTGAATCATGTCAGTATGTGAATTCTGTACACTTAGCATTTATTTTTTAAATAGTCATATTCATATTACATTCACAACTTAATCCTTGTTTATTGATTTATTTTTAGCTCATTCTTATCCCAGAATTTTTTGATTTATACATATAAAGAAAATGGATCTTTGTATTCTGAATCTTCATATTTTATGGTAAGAATCAGATGTTTTAGACACTTATTTTGTTGTGTTTCTTTGTTAAAATGGGCATTGGATATTAGTATTGTCACTAGGATATTTTGTTCCATGTTTACACTTACTTTTTTGTGATACTAGAGACAGAACATGGGGCCACACACATGCTATGAAACCACTCTATCACTGAGGTACATCCCAGACCCATGTTGATCTTCTAAAACAAATGTTTTTGGGGGCAGGTGGTACAGAGGATTTTGAACTCAAGGTCTCGTATTTGCTAGGCAGAAGCTCTACCTCTTGAGTCACACCCAACTCCTTTTACTTTAGTTATTTTCAAATAGAGTCTCATATCTTTGCCTGGGTCAGCCTAGACTGCAATCCTATTTGTGCCTCTTGTATATATAGGATCTCAACCTCTGCCTCTCAAGTAGCTAGGGAATCATGAGTCACCATGCCCAGCCATAAATGTTTTATTCTTTGTAACTCAGACCTTCATATGGTTGACTGTTGTATGTGGAAATGGCAGATGAGAGAGCTGGAACTCCAGGCACAAGAGAGCATTCATGGGTATTCAGATGGTACAAAATATAGAGAGCTGTCAAAAAATCTTTTTTCCTGAAAAATTGTATTAATAATTCTGTATAATTTATAGTCTTTTTATTAGCAAATATTTTAGTGTCTATTTTCTGAAATATTTGGCAATATGTTTCATATTCATAAGGAATTTGTGAATTTACCTGTCCATTCTGTGTTTCAGACGGATTGCCATTACCAAGGATGTGTTGCTGAATTTCCAAGTTCTGTTGTGACACTGAGTGTCTGCTCTGGCCTCAGGTAATGTAATCTCAAAGAATATTTATACATGGAGAAAGTAGGTTAGACTTTAAAATGAAATGCACTGGCTAACAGATGTAAATTGAGAAAAATCTGAAATTCTGAAAATCTGGAAGTTTCTTTTATAACAGACTTACTTTTGTTTATTTTAATAAATGCTAATACCTGGACCTATGTTTCCATTTAAATGAAATCATACAGGGTGTCCTGAATGGAGACATTTCCTGGTTATTAGGTAGAAGGGGTTAGTTTCCAAAGAAAAAACTTTAGAACATTCCTCTGAATGCTGTTGCTAAATTCTTTTATCATATTTAAGTTATGAAAAATACCCTTGATTAGATATTTTAAAATAGTAGACACATATAATATGATCCCAGGTTAGTACAAGACATAAAATAACTAATTAAAAAGACTTTTCAGAGGTACTGGGCAGAGATAAGTGATTTTTGTCACTGACGCTTGGAAACTTGAAGTTCATCAGAGGAGGAAGGGTCAAGAGCAGAGAGAAAAGGCTTTCCCTTGCTTCCTTTACATTTACGTATCCTGATTTCCACAATTTGTTCATGTCAGTTTGAAAAATTGGCATTCTTTGAATGTGATTTTCATAGGTATTTACCTCTTTAGATTTGCATATCTGCCTTCCCTTATTTTAACCTCTGTGATATCTGTAACAACAAGAATTTTCTACATGGAATTCTCAACCAATATCTTGATTTCCTGGTAGGACTTGTCCTTAACTAATATATCATTGCATTGTAATTCTTAATGCATATTAATTTTACATACTAATGGTTTCATGCAACATTTCCATACATGCATATATTATGCTTTGATTGTATTTACCCTCCCATCTACCCTCTCCTACTCTCCCCTTTTCCTCCCCTCTCCCTGGTTTCCTTGCCCCTCCCATCAAAACTCTCTTCTAATTTCTTTTTTAAATCTAGATTCCTCTTAAGAGAGAAAACGTGATATTTGTCTTTTGAGGTCTGACTTATTTTGCTTAACATCATGATCTCCATTTCATCAATTTTCCTGCAGGCGACATGATTTCATTATTCTGTATGGCTGAATAATACTGCCTTTGAATATATACATATACCATATTTTCTTTATTCATTTATCTGTTGACAGGTACCTAGGCTGACTTCATAGCTTGGCAATTGAGAATAGTGCTACATGGGTATTGAGGGGGGGAGCGGGAGGGGGTGGAGTGGGTGGTAAGGGAGGGGGTGGGGGCAGGGGGGAGAAATAAACCAAGCCTTGTATGCACATATGAATAATAAAAGAAAAATGAAAAAAAAAAAAAAGAAAATTGGAGATATCACAAAAAAAAAAAAAAAAAGAGAATAGTGCTACAATAAACATGGGTGTACTAGTATCTTTTATGTCTGCTGACTGCATTTCCTAGGGTATGTTATGGTTTGGACATGAAATATCCCCCACAGTCTCAAAAGTTGAAGGCATGGTCCCCAACTAGTAGCACTGTCAGAAGTGATTAGATCATGAGGGCACTAGAGTCATCAATGGATTAAGCTATTGATGAGTTCATAGCTTAATGGGTTATTAGGAGGTGGGGGACTAGTCAGAAGAAGTAAATCACTGGGGGTGTGCCTTTGAAGGGTTTATCTTGTACCTGACCATTCCCTCCCTCCCTCCCCCTCTATTCTTCCTGGAAGCTATGAGGGGAGAAGCCTTCTTTTGCCACATTCTTCTACTGTGCTATTCTGCCTGAGACAGGCCCAGAAACAATGGAGCCAAGTGACCTTTGAATGAAACCTCCAAAACCATGAGCCAAAATGAATTGTTCCTTCCTAAATCTGTTTTTCTTGGGTATTATGTCATAGCAACACAAAGCTGACTAACAAAAGGTATACCCAGAAGTTGTGTAGCTAGATTATATGGTGTTTCTAGCTGTTGTTTTTTGAGGAACTTCCATACTGATTTCCATAGTGGCTACATTAATTTATATTCCTCCCTTATGTATAGGGTTCCTTTCTCCCACATCCTCTGCAGCAATTTTTTGCCATTGACATTCTAAGTGGGGTGAGATAGAATCTTAATGTATTTTTAAGTTACATTTCCCTGATTAAAGACAGGGGCATTTTTCATATATTTATAGGCCATTTGTACTTCTTTTGAGAAGTATCTGTTAGACTATTTGCCATTCATTGATTTCATTACTTGTTTTTTTTGTTGTTAATTTATTCTTCATGTATTCTGGATATTGGTCCTCTTTTGGATGAATGGCTGGCATAGATTTTCTTCCATTCTGCAGAATGGCTCATCAAATATGTTAATGTTTCCTTTGCTGTTCAGAAGCGGTTTAATTTGACACAATTCCATATGCCAATTCTTGTTCTTATTTCGTGACCTATTGGAGTTCTATTCAGAAAATCCTTGATGATGCCTGTATTTTCAAGTGTTTTCCTAGAACTGTTTCAAAGTTTCAGGTCTTATATGAAGGCCTTTGATCCATTTTGAATTGATTTTTGTGCATGGTAAGAGATAAGAGTCTAGCTTTAGTCTTCTACATGTGAATATTCAGTTTTCCCAAATCCATTTGTTGAAAATGTTATCTTTTCTCCCTCTTGTGTTTTTGGTACTTTATCAGTTGGCTATAGATGTTTGAGTTTATTTTGGATCATCTATTCTATTCCATTGGTCTATGTTACACCTTTTGTTCAGGTACCATGCTATTTTTGTTGCTATTGCTGTATAGTAAAATTTGAAATCAGGTATTGTGATCCCTCCAGCATTGCTCTTTTTGCTCAGATTGCTTTGGCTATTGGAGATCTTTTGTACTTCCATATGAATTTTGGGATTTTTTTCTAGTTCTGTGAAAAATGTGTTTGGTGTTTTGATGAGGATTGCATTGAATCTGTAGATTACTTTTAGTAATAAGGCTATTTTGTGACAGAACCTCCTCTTCTCTTTACCTGTCTATTGCAGCTGTCTCCCCTGAGTCACTGTGGCAGGGTGTCCCCAGGGGCTCTGAAGATGGCTCCTAATTCAAGCACTCTGAGAGATGGCAAGCCATGTCATGTCTTTTTGCTTGTAAGAACTGTGATTTCTCCTGCACTAGGGCTGCTGGCTTTTGTCAGCATCCAGGCTGCCTGCACTCTCTGGCTTACCTTGTTCTTTCTGCATCAGGTTTGCCTCTCCCTGCTGGGGTACCTGGGTTGAAGTTGTAGACTGATTCTCACTTACTCTGAGTCACTTTTCTGCTTCTCTGAGCTTTCCAGTCTCCCATCACTTCTTTCTTTATTCCTGGAGTTCTTCTCTTTTTCTCCTCAGAATATAGGTTCCCTTTGCCTTGACTCTTCTCACTCACCCAGTAAAGGGAAGGATGCTTCTGTTCTGCTGTCTTATCCCAGAAAGTCAATTCATATATCTAAGCATAATTACTAACCATAAATTACAAAATGCTTTTCACTATATTTTCTTCTTTAAAATCTGAGCAACATGAAGGCAGACATGGTAGCTGTTACTAATGATAGATTGCAAAATAAATAGCAAATAGGAAAAGCAAGTAGATTAAAATGTTTGCTTTCCTTTTTATTATTGTCTTTCTGAATATTCAGGGGATTTCTGCAGCTTGAAAATATCACCTATGCGATTGAACCACTGGAATCTTCAGTAAGATTTGAGCACATAATTTATCAAGTGAAAAATGGCAACCCAAATGTACCAATGTTAGCAAAAAATTACAGCAGTATTTGGCAGAAAGAACAGCTCTATAAAGTTCCCTTAAGCTCACAGGTAACTGTAATGATTGTGGTGTTATAACATGATAGGAAATTATTCCTGTGGAAGTCATTTAACCATGAAAGGCAGTAGCTAGCCACTGAATAGGAATATTATATTTTATATCTTCTCTCTGTTTTTTAAAATGAAACATCCAAATTTCATATAAAATCTCTGAAAAATATAAACTATTGTATCTCATTTATTGTTTTCTGATGTATTAAGTCCCATTTCTTTATTTTTTATATTTTTTCAAATAAAATGTTTATTACTAAAAAAATTAGCAATACAAGAAGAACAGATTCACTGTTATTTTCAGTAGCCTGATAAAATTGCTTTTGATATTTTGATGTATAGTATTATATACTATCTGAGCATATCTAAAATGGGCAATCATTTATCTATTACTTAACTCCCTTAATTTTTGGGTACAATGGATACAGAATTCTTTGTTGATAGTGTTTTTCTTTCAGCACATTGAATATTTTAATTCACCAACTTCCAGCCTGCATGAACTCTGATGAAAAATTGGCTATTGATCGTAGGTACATGAGCAGTCCCTTCTCTCTGGTTTCTGTCAGGATTCTTTGTCTTGGGACTAGGTGTGTAGCTCAAGTGGTAGAACAGTGGCATAGCAGACCTTGAGCTCAAAGTTCTTAGAACCTCTTTGATCAGAAATTAATATTTTAAAATTCAAATCTGGAAGTTTGGGTCCATTAATTCTTCAAGGTTTTTTGCCCCTTTAACTCCTCTTCTCCTGTGGGTTCTCATGATACATGTGCTCATATGCTGATAGCCTTCCAAGGGGTTCTCAGGCTGTGATCATTTTTCTCCCTCCGTTTCCCTTTTTCTTACTCAGACTGCATAATCTCAATTGATCTACTGCCAAGCTCACTGATTCTTTCTTTTGTATGCTCAAATCTACTCTTGTGTTTCTATAATTAATATTTAACTTCACTTGCTATATTTTTCTATTGCAGACATTCTGTTTCTTTTTTTGTCACTTCTATGCCTTTTGATGTTTCTGTTTAAAGAGTTATCATCATGTTACTTTCTATCAGTTGTTTCCTTCGTTCTGTTAAATTATTTAATGTAGCTAATTTAAAGTATTTTTTTAGCATATCCAACATCTAGTCTTCCTCATAACCAGGACTAGAGATTTTTCCCTGTGCTCTGGTCATGCTGGTTTGTTTATTGCATTAAAAAATTTTTTTAAATGGAAACAGGATATTCCAAATAATATGATGTGGCAATTCTGAAATCAGAGTCAAACCAAATACAAGCTTGGAGTTTTCTAGGAAGCAGAGTATAGGTCAGATTGTGACAATCCTCTGGGAAGGAAGCTTGAAAGATGCTATAGTCCCAGTCTGCATTTTTAAAAACTGGTTTCTGTATTGCTGACATTCATGGAAAATGTGGGTTGATGTATTTCAATTTATTGGGGAAAGGACTAGGCCAATGCAAATCCTACAAAGATTACTGTTTTTATACAGATTAGTCATTTTTCCTGGGGAAAAAGACCTCTGCATAATGCTAGAGAGTTAATTTCCAGAGACTTGAAAGAGTTGATTCTAACAATTATTGTTAGCTATCTTGGTGTTGTAGGCTCATGTAGTCTCTGATCAGAAGATTCTCAAATTGGGTCCCACAGGAAAGCAACCAGGCATCACATGCAGATATCAGAAGGGAGGTTATAAAGTTTATTAAAGGCTTTACAAAAAGCAATGGTGTTTCCAACTGGCCAGGTGGGATGGAAACAGGAAGCAGACTGTGGGTTTGCTGTTTCAATGCATTTTAAACCACAGATAACTTGTGAATGGGGCAAGATTTGGGCAGTTCTGGTGGGTCAGGGTGGTTGACGGTTACTCTCCGCATACACTTAAGCTAGCTCTTAGGTATTGCAAATGACAGTATTGGGCTGAGACAAGGAGTTTAGCAAGACGTGCACGAGAAAACGTTACGCGGGCTCTGAGGAGTCCCCTGGCTACCTTTCCCTCTTTTTAGCCTGCCTCATTGGCTCTGTGTTGGAATTTTTTTGAATTTCCTCGCTGATTTTCACTGATGTTGAGGCATTTCATGAATTTCATGTGACATGTGTATATAATCTGTCAATAATTTCTCTTCTTAACCTTCTGCTGACTCATAGCAAAACAAGAGTTTTAAGCTGAAAAGCCCCAGCTCTGGGAGTCCAAACCCAACTAGCCTCAGGCATCACTCCAGCCAATAAAAGAGAGGATCGCTGGTGAAAAGACAGAGAAAGTGGGTTTAATCCAATGTAAACCATGTTGCGAAAACAAATAAAGAAGGGGATTCAGTGACTCCAAGATCATCTTTGGGGTGCTGACATAAATTTTAGGTTTAAGTAGGGAAAGAGTGTAATTAGGTGAGAGTGATTAGGTGATCCTGGTCAAAGATGTGCTTTGGTTGATCATTATTTCAGGATGTCCAGGTGATATGTGATCACAATAAGAAGAAAGCATTGTTTGAGGGACAGTTTTGGCTTTTGTCACAAGATGTTTACAATGTGATCCTGTGCTTACTGGAGATCCAAGGTGACTGAGGGGTGAGGAACCTTCAGAAAAATAACAAGGTCGGTTAAAGCAACAGAGAGGGACAAATTGGAGTTAGGCCAGTGTCCAGCGCCTTTCTCCAATGGACAGATAGATGTGTGCATAGTTTGGAATTTTCTAGATGAGCTTTTGGTATTGATTTCTAATTGAACTTCTTTGTGCCCTGATACTATATTTGACTTTAGTCTGTATGTCTCTCTTTATATTCAGTTGTTTTGTGTAGAGTTGTACAGATGTCCATTAGGTAAACTTTGAGGCAGGACAAATGAGGTGAAATTAAAAATAATAAAATTATTTAAAAGGCAAGACTGGGGAATTAAAACAGAATCAGGAAGTAAAAGCTGAAAATCACTACAACAGAAAGATTTCCTCCCACTGTTCTGCTGCCTTCTAGATTGAGTGAATTACAATCTCCTTGTAATGGGTAAGATGCCTCAGAAAAAAGACTCAGTGTTCTTTTAGAGGTTAAGTAAGTTATAAGTCCTTGAATGGATAGGGAAGACAGAAAACTAAAAGCCATGTCTGATAAATGGGTCTCCTCAGTATTATACCCATTGTCCCAGTGTTTTGGGTAGAGCTAGGCCCCCTCTAGCTCTGTTTTGGTTAATAAGAAACCCACCAAAAATCCGTTGTCTTCATGCTTAGAAATTTAGCAAAATGATTAGGGTTTGCTAGATGACATGACTATGTGTCTGGAGGGGGACTCACAATGGAATCCTCCAGCTCAGAATATATAAATGCATCCAGGCTTCTAAAGATAGCCTTTTTTGAGCTTTTTTTTTTTCGTCCACACCTGCGCACCAAAGAGGAGATGCCTATCCTTCCCTTTTCTGTTGCTCCCTACTTTATCTTCTTTTGCTAAATAAATTCCTGCTGAACTTTCACTTGCGAAACCATTCAAAATGCTTTTCCTTCTGAATCTCAAGTTTCTATGATTTGCATGGAAATTACAAAGCTGACTAAAGAATTCTACCCTTCTTTCTTATCAAGGAATACTCTGAACTTTTCCCTTTTCTGATAACAAATTTGTTCATATTTTTACAAGATTATGTTTTCTACATCTTTTTTTTTTTTTTTGGTGGGACTAGGTTTTTTTTTCTTTTGGTGGTGGTACTAGAGTTGAACTCAGGGCTTCTGTGCTTGCAAAGCAGGCACTCTACTGCTTGACTTATGCTTCCAGTCCATTTTGCTCTGGGTGTTTTGGAGATGAGGTCTCATGAACTACTGGATCAGGCTGGCCTCGAGGTGAGGTTCCCCCAGTCTCAACCTTTTGAGTAGCTAGGATTACAGCTGTGAATCACTAGTGCCTGGCAATGTTTGCTTATGTGAATGTGTAGTTTGTGTTTGTTGTCATAGCATCTTGTGTTTCTTTTGAGGAATTGTTAAGCTTTGTGTTGCATTTTTATGTTTAAGTATGTACTACTATTAATTCTTATATTAAAGGATTCAAGTTATTTTGACAGACTTTGACAATCTGCTTTTAAATGCCTATCAATTCTGTCTGGAAGTTTATAAGAAAATTGTAAAAACAGCTCTATCTTAGAACATGCACAGAGAACCCTTCTATTTTTCTACATCCTAGCCAATTTCAGGACACCAAACACTTCCTTTTTCAAAGACATTTTTATTAGTATATGATAGTTATATAGGGGGTTTCACTGTGGCATTTCCACATACATGTGTGTTAAATTCCAATTTATTTCATTCCCTCCATTATTTGCCCTTCTATCTGAATCTGAACCTTCTTAAAGTGACTTAAACAGGTTTCAATGTTCCATATTAATACCTGTATAGAAAGTATATGGCCTTAGTCACCTTCCTTTACTGTCTTCATTTACCCGCCCTGCTAGTGCCCCCCGAACATGACCTGTTTTATGTTCCTGTCCTATATTGTTTTTCTGTTCATTGTTCAGTGGAGATTTTGCCTTGGTATTTTAGCTGTAAACATATTGTACTTAAATCAGTCTAACTCCCAATGGTACTGTCCTTCCTTTTTCCCCCCTATGATTTATTGTTCAACAGTTTTCAGTGGATTTTGTTGTGTTATGTTCCTACAAAGGTGATGTATTTATTTTTCATGCTCTATCAATCTTTTCTTCTTTTCCTTCTCCTTTAGTCTCTAACAGTCCCACTTTTGGAAACATGTTCTGTATATATTTATATGTATGTATAATAACACTTATATTTGTATTGGGTCTGTCTTCCATATATGAGAGAAAACGTGATGTTTGTCTTTCTGAACTTGGCTAACCACTTAAGACGATGTTCTCAAGTTTCATCCATTTACCTGCAAATGACAAAATTTCATTCTTCTTTATGGCTGAATAAAATTTCATTATATACACACATATATACATATATGTATATATATACACACACATATACATATACAGCATCTGGGCTGTTTCCATAGCTTGGCTATTGTGAATAATGATCCAATAAACATGAATGTACAAGTGTCTTTCTTGTATCTTGACTTATTTTTCTTGAGATATACCTGGAAGTGGTATTACTAGATAATATGGGAGTTCTATTTATAGTTTTTTGTGGGGCCTCCATACTGTTTTCCATAGTGGTTATACTAATTTGCATTCCCATCAACAGTTTATGAGGATTTCATTTCCTGCATCGTTTCTTGATGATAACCATTCTAACAAGAGTAAGGTAGAATCTTTATGGTCAAGGATATTGAGCATTTCTTCATGTGCTTTTGGCCATTTGGACTTCTTTTTTTGTCCAAGCTCTGTTCAGTTCATTTGCCGATTTCTTTATTGGGTCACTGATTCTTTTGGAGTTTAGATTTCTGAGCACCTTGCATATTCTGGTTATTATTGCTTGTTGAATGTATAGCTGGCAAAGATTGTGTCTCAGTCTGTGGGCAACCTCCTCAGTGTGATGATCATTTCCTTTGCTGTGAAAAAGCTTTTCCATTCCATGTAGTCCCATTTTTCGGGGCTTTCTCTTAGTTGCTGAGCCACTGGAATTCTGGTTAAGAAGTTATAGCTTATGCCTATATGTTCCAGTATACTCCCTACTCTTTCCTGCCCAGATTTCAAAATTTCAGGCTTTGCATTAAGTCTTTGATCCACTTTGGACTGATATTTGTACAGGGTGAAAGGCGTGGATCTAGTTTCAGTTTTTTGCATGTAGATAACTAGCTTTCCCAACAACATTTTTTTTTTCTCCAATGTGCGTTTTGGGTGCCTTTGTCAAAAATCAGGTGGTATACCTGAGTGGATTCATGTCTGGGTCTTTTATTCAGTTCCATTGGCGTCTGTTTTTGTGCCAGTGCCATGCTGTTTTTATTGCTATGTCTCTGAAGCTTAGTTTAAAAGTTGGGTATTGTGATAACTCCAGTGTTGCTCTTTTTGCTCCATGTTGCCTTGGCTATTCTCAGTCTTTTGTGCTTCCAAATGAACTTTAGGGTTGATTTTTCAGTCTCTGTGAGGAATGTCATTGAAATTTTGATGGGGATTGCATTAACTATATAGAGAGAGCTTTTGATACTATAGCCACTTTTATAATATTAATTCTATCAATCCATATTCCTATATCAATCCAAAAATTCCTATATTTTTCTGCTGAAGATTTCCCATGAGCCACGCTTGGTATCTTTATGACAGTTAGTGTGCTTTCTCAAGTGTGACCTGGTAGTGAAGATTTTTGAGGAGATGAACGAAGACCACAGGGTCTCTATCTTTTCATTCACTTCTTTCTCATGCAGCACTAACAGAGTACCTTGGCTACCACAGTACTCTAGCAGGCTGTCTGGGGATCCTTTGCACTTGACATGTTTTGAATGGAAATTTTCTGCTTTGCAACAAAGTTTTTTATATTTAAGCCCTCATGATATTTTTATGTGCATCTTTTTTGCTTTCTTTATGTATCACCTTTTGCTCTTAACAAATTTAATACATATTAACATTTGATTAATTCTTTGTTGTTTTTCCAGAAAAAAACTTATTCAAAACTATTACCCCAATATCTAGAAATGCATGTTATAGTGGAAAAAGCTTTGGTAAGTCAATTTTCTTTCTTAACTTCTTTCCTTTTCCCTCCCTCCCTTTCTCTCTCCATCTGTTCCTCCCTTTCTCTGTCCCTCCCACCCTCTTTAATTCTGTTCTCATAATGAGAATTTCATGCTAATTTCAAAGACATAATGGAGTTTTTCAGTATTTCCAAATAAAGATAATTATTTTTTGTGAATTAGATAAATCAACATGTAGCTTTTACATTCCATTGTGAGTGAAAGCTCAAACTATTCTAGAAAGTCCTACACATTGGGTCATCTATCCCCTAGCTCAGTCCAGGATTTTTTAACCTAACCCCCTAACAGTCTTGCCTTCCCTTTATCTGCTCCAGCCATTCTGGCCACTTTGTTTTCTTTGAACTCACAGTTTTTACCATCTCATATAAAGCATATTCATTGATACTTTGTGTTTTCCAAAAAGATTTTAACTCCTCAAGTTCTTTATTTGAATGTAATGTATTTTAATTTTTCCTAACTAAAATTTTACGTTAGTGATAGTCTCATTTTATGAGTTTTAAAAATGTGTACTAAAACATATGCTGGCATAATTTGTAGCAAAATAAACCTCTGGTCTTGAGTCTATATTAACTTTAAATTAGTAGCAATGGTTGTCTATTAATTGTCAGCCACAGACTAAGTCACTAGAAATTCTATCTTGAAGAATGCACTGCAATCTTTTATTTATACATTAAAGTAAATATACACAAAATAAAATGGGAGAATAGAGGAAGATGCAGGAATTGTTAAGGAAAAACTTCATAAGAAAGATTTTCAAGATGACTAGCTAAGGACTTAGCAGATGGGTACGACTATGGGACTCAGATGAAGGAGTCTCTGAAGGACAACTGTTGTGTTTATAAATGATGAGTGGCTTGATATAGCTAAAATATAGACAAAGCAAGGTTTGAGAGACAGGAGCTGGGAGAGCCATTAAATAATGCAATTCAATCAGAATCTAAGGCTGGAGCTTGTATTTGATCTCATATGTAGTGGGGAAATATTGATGAATTTACACAGAATAGGAAACAGAAGGAGTTAAAACTATAGATTCAGAAAGCAGTTAAAAGGGTATCCTGAGCTTCATGTTACTGGGGAAATGTAGATGATGAAGGATTTTGGGGAAGATTGGTAAGCAAAGTGTTAAGTAAGTTTCATGTTCAAGAGGCTTAAATCTGAAAGCTTATTCTATTTTCCTGTTGAAAGTTATTTGAGAATTTGCATAAAAACTTTAATGTAAACAGGCATAAAGAAAGGTTAATGACAAACATAGAGCATAGATTACAGATTAGCAAGAATAAAGCCACAGGAAACAGGAAAATATTGCTATTCTTGTTGCTTGAAGCTTTGCCAGTAGTACTAACGTGTTAGGTAGAAATTGATGTTAAGAAAAGAAGTAGAGAAAAATCTTTTGAACATTTCATTTGTTTGTAGAGGGTTAGCCTACATAAAATGAAGTGTACACCACTTTGACTTTTTGTATACGTATGCAACAAGATACTTATGTGTGTACCAGCTTTCAACATTCCAATCAATCTTCCCCACCTTGTAGCTCCATCAGTTGATGTTGCTACTTTGTATCATGGAAATGGAGGCCCAGGTTACATACTGTATCTACATTCTTTTGCTTAGCACAGTCTTTAAGATTAATTTATACTGTTTTCTTGCAATAATGGTTTATTCCTGTTAAACTAATGTGAAGAATACCACAGTTCAAAGCTGTAAACAATAAAATTGCTGTTAATAGTTTCATACATAGATTTTGGTAGACAATTTCTTGTGGATAGTCACCTAGGAGTAGAATTGTTATGTCTTGAGATTGCATACATACTAACTTTTATGAGATTGATGTACCGTTTCAAAAGCATTCTAGCAATTAGTTCTGTATCAGGAATGCACAAAAGGCCCAGAAGTTTCATCAACTCACAGAAAACTGGCACTGATGGTCTTGGCCATCCTGGCAGATAGATGGCGATAACATAACGTGGTTTCTATATGACCTGATGACTCATGCGCAGTTTCACACTGCTTTTGACCATTCAGATCTTCTCTTTAAGAATAAATATATGTCTTGCCCCCTTTTAACTTACTATTTTTCTTATTGCTATGTGAGAATTCCTTATATACCCAAAATATGAGTTCTCTCTCAGATAGCTGTATTAAAAATAGCTTATCCCAGTATGTGGTTTGTTTTTTAGCACAGATGACACAGTATCTGTTGATAGGCATACATTCTTAATTATAATAAATTTAAATCAAATTATGATTTTCCTTGCTACTTTTTATTTTCAGCTTAAGCAGTATTTTCTAGTTCTAAGGACAGAACTACTTTCACCTATATTTTATATTAGAATTTATTTTTCTTCACCATTTCAAATGTAGTTTTATGTACATGCTGTGAGGCAGAGGTTGGGGATTATTTTGTTTATGGAAAAGATATCTATTATCCTATTCAATTATTTTAGCAAGTTTTTTTAAAATGATGGTTTTCCTGCCTTGTATCACCAAGACACATTCACTATCTAAAAAATTGCTACCATTCAATTTTTAAAAATCCTAAAAAAATGAAATTTGTGTTTCAGTATGATTATATGGGATCTGAAATGATGGCTGTAACACAGAAGATTGCTCAGATTATTGGACTTGTCAACATTGTAAGTTTTTCATATTTCTAATTTTATGAAAAGCCATTGAAAATAGTTTACATTTTATTATCAAAAATTGACTTGAAATCTTTTAATTTATTACTCAAAATATGTAAATGAATTATTAAAAGTATTTTGTGTACAGTTTTAATTATTGATATTACTTGAAAAATATACTATAAATCTTATTTTTAGATGTTTGCCCAGTTCAAATTGACTGTTACACTGTCCTCCTTGGAACTGTGGTCAGATAAAGACCAAATTTCTACCAACGGGGATGCGGATGAAATATTACAAAGATTTTTGGCGTGGAAGCAGGACTCTCTTATACTATGGCCCCATGACATAACACACTTACTTATGTAAGCACAATGTTCTGCACAAATAAAGAAATATGCATAAATAATTCTATCAAATTGGTAAATTAACATATTTATTATGTTCTTCCATTTTCAGTAGGACCTTTTGAAAATGTTTACACACACACATATACATATGTATACGGTTTTTGCTATGGAAGTGATAGTGTAGTTGGAAATAAAAATAAAAGCAGAAATAATTTTATATCAATACATTTTAAAAGATAATTAATGTGAAAACCCTGCAAATCATGATCAGTTATGATATTCACTTTTCTATAGAATACATAGAACTCTGAACTTATTAATGATATAAAAATTGACACTATTAAATTAAGAATGCCTATGATATATTAATGTATTTGATGAGTTTTTTTTTACTAGCAGGGATTTGGTTTTTGTTCTTTTGCTTTTGGTAATAACTTAATTTTAAGTGAGTCTTATCTTTAGAGCAAATAAGATTGCTTCTTTTACAAACTAAAATTTTTTTCTTTTTAACCTTTACTGACCTAGGAGTGAATGCACAATAAGGGAAATTAAGTTGAATTTGAGATAATAGAATTGTATCAAATCTGAAAGTTAGCTAAGGAAAGTTAGTTGGTATTAAAATGAACTATAATTTTCAATAATTTGGACATTTTGTATAATTTATTAGATATTATCCAGATTGGAGCTTTGTATGCTTGAAAGTAGTTTTCCAAATTTAGATTTAACTTAATATATTTGTAAGCTGTTCACAATAATTACTTTAATAAAAACGCAATGCTGTAATGATGTAGTTACAGGAAAGATCCTAAATATGTGGTAGCAACACTGACTGGAACAATATGCAGCAAAAACTATGATGCAGTCATTGCTGTGGTATGCAATTTTTATTCTTCATTATATTACTATTTTTAAAACCTTATATTAAATCTTACATCATTAATTTAGCAATTAAATATTTCATAACAACTTGATTTTTCTGTATGCCTATAGTCATTATTCTTCTGTTAGAACAAAATTATTAGAATCTATAAGGTTTATTTAATTATAAATTTCAGACATAAGACATATAATACAAACATTAGGATACCTATTCACCAACTTGTCATAATGTTCACTAAGATAGCCTCAAGATTTTAAGTAAATCAAACATTAGATAGAGTTCAGGAAATTGCAAAAATAATGAGTTTGTGCTTTCCATTTTATACACACTTTATGCTATTTGTACAAATTTTTATATTCATAAACTATATATTATGTTTCTGTGTATTGTCCTTATTTTATATATCATTTTAGAACTTTTGAACAATTTCTTAAAGGATATATACACATTGAAACAACTCCAGGGTGATACTTTGTCTTCTGATCCAACTTTAACAATAAATACAACTATTTAGACATTTTATAAATTTATAAAATACAAATTGCATTACAAAACTAATACCAAAATATTTAATGTCAGTCACACCTCCTGAATCATTTCCTTCATTAAAAAATGTCTCTTCCTGTCATATAACTCCAAAGCCATCTTTGAACGTTTTTATTGAAATGTATAACACAGAAAGAAAATTGTACAAGTTAAAAGTGTATAGCATAATTAATGTTTACCAAGTCAAATAGAGTGAAAAACAACACAAAGACCAAGCAACAAATCCATGAACACCTCAAATGATTGCTGCAAATTACTCTTCCTCCCACTTACTGTCCATATCAATGGAAATCACTGTGTTCAGTTTTACCTCTTTTTGAACTTTCAGCTAAATGGAACACACTATGTGTGTTCATGTATCTGCCCAGTTTTGCACAAGATTACTTCTGAAAAGTCATCCATGTTTATGTATGTAAGAATAGTCTGTTCATTGTTTCACTCTGTATTTCTACATGCAGTGTATTCAAGTGTAAAATTGTTGGAGTTGGAATATTTTACCATCCCAATAGCTAATCATATCTACTCTGTAATTTTTTCAGTTAAACAATCTTAATTGTCTATTTTATTTTATTTGTTGTGCTGGATGGGGGTCAACTATGACCTACTGATCATGGAACAATGTGTTATTCAGTTTCCAGGTGTTCTTTTGTTGTTGAGTTCTAGTTTTATTGCATTGTGGTCAGACAGTGTGCAGGGGATTATTTCAATTTTCTTATATTTGTTAAGAGTTGTTTTGTGACCTACAATATGGTCTATTTTGGAGAAAGTTTCATGGTCTGCTAAGAAGAATGTGTATTGTGCTTTACAAGATGGAATACTCTGTAGATGTTTGTCAGGTCCATTTGATCTATGGTGTCATTCAATTGTAGAGTTTCCTTGTTGATTTTTTGTCTTGGTGATCTACCTGTTGGTGATAGAGGAGTACTAAATTCTCCTACAACCCCTGTGTTGGGGTCTATCATGTTTTTAAATCCAGTAGTGTATTTTTAATGAAGTTGAGTGCACTGACATTGGGTGCATATAAGTTAACAATTGTCATTTCCTCTTGATGTATTGCTCCTTTTATGGTATGAAGTAACCTTCTTTGTCTGTTCTGATTAATATGGCTTGAAGTCTACTTTATCTGATATAAGTATTGCTATTCCTGTCTGTTTTCAGGGACCATTGGCTTGGTAAACCTTCTCCCACCATTTCACCCTAAGTCAATGTTTGCTTCTGTCTGTAGGGTAGGTTTCTTATAAAGAACAGATTTTCAGGGCTTCCTTTTTAATCTAGTTTACCAATCTGTGTCTTTTGATGTAGGAGTTGAGTCCATTAACATTCAGTGTTAGTATTGAGAGGTATGTAGTGATTCCTGCCATTTAGTTGTTTTTGTTGTGTAAGGGTTTGTGTGTGTGCAACTAATTCTATGCTACTCCCTGATTATTTGTCTGCTCTTCTCTTGACGTTTAATAATTCCCATCATTTCATGATATGTTTGTTTTCATCTTTGGTGTGTAGGATTCCTTTCAGAATCTTCTGTAGTGGCTTAGTGGTCATGTATTGAATTGTTTTCTTATCTATAGCCAAATAGTAAACAAATATTAAATTGCTTTGATTATATAAGGTTTAATTCTTGCCAACTTTAACATTTGCATCACATTGGTTATTGATGATAAATTTTATAATTTATAAAATTATAAATTGCTTCTGCTTTTCTACATATCTTACAAATTCCTC
The DNA here is from genome assembly GCF_047511655.1 of Castor canadensis. Classification (NCBI taxonomy): domain Eukaryota; kingdom Metazoa; phylum Chordata; class Mammalia; order Rodentia; family Castoridae; genus Castor; species Castor canadensis. The sequence goes on along the minus strand of NC_133399.1, from coordinate 57,249,726 downwards.
CTTTTCTACTCTAAGTCATTCTGTAGACTTGTCTTTTTTTTTTTTGCCAATCTATACTACACTGCTACATATCTATGGGTTGAAAACATTTAATCTTGTGTTCTTGGAATATATATATATTCCTTTTTCATGGTTTGCTAACTCATTTTGATAGAACACATGTTCTTATAATTTACTGAGAATATAATGGGAAACATATTGTATGGGATCCATATGAGAGAAAATGTATTTATTATTTTACAACTTAGGTTATTTTAAGTTTTTTAATATTCCTAGAAGTTTAAAATCTCCTCCATTGTCTTTTTACTTCCCTTTAGAGACTCAAGGCCATTCTTATTGTGACTTGCTTGCTCTCTCTATAGAAATACTGAAGAACTTTTTATCCTTACCTTTGTCTTTTGTTATCCAATATGCTGGCTTCATTGAGGCCCTATCTATGTGGATATCAATTAATTTCTTAGTTGAGAAATTTTACTGTATTACTTTTTGTTTCTATTTACTCTCTAGTCCCTTTAATTATATGTTAGCATTTTAGATGGCTTTCATTCATCATTTACTATCTTTCCTGTTATTTTAATTTTTTGTTTTATTTTACACCCACTTGTGTATATTGTATTTTACGTATTTTGTATATTGTATTTTGTGTATTGTGGTTATATTTCCTATGCTTCTCTGCCTCTGGCTTTTGTGTATGCTCAGCAAATGTGGATGATGGAGTGCAAAGGGGGAAGGTGGGGTATCACTACATCCTGGCCCTGGTGGGAGTACTGGTTCTGAGCTACTGCCTCCTGCCACTGTGAAACAGCTCCTCCACCTGTGGGTCCCATTCCTTCCAACAGCACTTGCTTGTGGTTGCAACCATAGTTCCCACTCATATATTCATCTGTCTCCTGGTGTTAGAAGCAATATTCTGCTTTTCTACTGTCAAAGTTACTTCATCGTCCTTTGCTTCTTCATCAATCATTTGTAACCTGTTAACCAGTTACTTTTATTCAATTCTTTTTTTTTGGATTTTTTGGTGGCTTTAAAATAATTGTTTTTGTCTTGTAACCATGAAACATATATAATTGAGGACCATGCTGTGAATTTTTTGTTCAATGATTCCTGCAGAATTTTAAAAGTGGAAGTAATCTACTATTTTTTAACAGGAATTAATTGGGAAAGACTGCATTCTAAGAGTTAGGGAGGTTGGTGTTGTTGCATGAACAAAGACGAATGTGGTCAGTGTGAAGTCCCAAGTCCCCACACAATGTTTTTGGCTACTAAAGCAGGCTGTCCTAATCTGTTCAATGAGGCAAGCCTTCTCATTTCTCTTACTTAACAGTCCTTGTAATGTAGTGTCTTTTCACTTCAAGATCTATCCTAAAGACTGGCAAGTGTTTTATTGTCATTGCTGTTGTTTGGAAAGGGCCAGGTAGTAAGTGTTTGGTGGGCCATTTAATCTCTGTCACAACTCCTCAGTTTTGCCATTGTAATGGAAACATCAACTATGTTCCAACAAAATATTATTTATGAATATCAACACTTGAATTTCATGCAGATTTCATGTATCATACATCATTTTTCTCATGACCTTTACTTGTTGTTTCATAAGAAATATTATGTGTTCAAAACTACAGAATCTATGCATATAAATTGTGAACACTTAAGTAGGACTACTTTTTACACGGGTTCATGCAACTTAATTAAATTAGTAAATTAGCAGAGATATACATATCACAGTAAATTATGAAGCATGCTCAACATAAAAAGAAATAAAATATAAAATTGTATAGAAGCAAAAATGATTCAAGTTACTGTTTCTTTTTGTTTTCTTCTTATATAATTTTTTCCCTCAATTTTGTTTATTTTAGTATCCAGATGATATAGGTTTGGAGGGATTTTCAGTCATGATAGCTCAAGTGGTTGGCCTTAACATGGGATTAACATATGATGACATCGGTAATTGTTCTTGTCCAACGGCTACATGCATAATGCAGCAGGAAGCAGTGTAAGGGATTTTCATAATTTATTTCACATATATTTTTATAGGTTGTTTCCAAGATGTGATGAACTTTTTAACCTTTTATAGTCATCTCCATATCATAAGTTTGAAAGGTGTACCATGCTTGAAAAGATAACACACAAAGCATTCTCTATGTGATTTAAGAAAGTGGAGGTATTTTATAGATGGGAGACATACAATCTGTAGATGGATGCAAATAAAGAGAAAGGGGAAAGATGACATTAGATAAAAGGAAAATTGTGGAGGATGAGACCACAGTGCATAAGTAGGGGACTAGCTTTTATTAGAAGTTGATATATTTAATAATCATGATGGGAGGTTAGAAGAGTAAAATGTAGGGAGGTTTGGACTTTGAGTAATGGAGGTGCAAAGATAGGAAGCTGAGAGCAAGGAATATGAACTCTTTGAGAGAAGGCATGAAACAGTGGTCTTAGAAAGTGGAAATTAGAAATGGTTCAGGATGGTTGAAACTTAATGTGAATTTAAATAGCATAGATGCTTGTTTTGGTTTTTTAATGTCAGCTTCTGACTTCCATATGCTAAGAAGGGCTGAGGTTTTGCCAAGTTAATAGCCATGGATTCAGAAAGAGGGCTGTAATGAAATCTGTGTTCTCTGAAATAACTAGGTTTTATTTTTACTTCCCCAATCTTGGAAATTTGGATGAGAATTCAATGTATTTTGAGACAACTGCCCTAGCTCACATTTCTTCCATTGTCTTCTAGACCAGGAGGATAGTCTTCACCATAGAAAGTGCACCAATGCACATTTCTTTTCAATTATCTTGTGTTTATCAAAAGTCAAGTAGCTATGGGTCAAGTATGTGTGTGTGGTCAGAAAGCATAATGACTGTCCATCAACAACAGACCACGTATTTACATAGTCCCATAAGATTATATAGCCTAGGAATGTTACAGCTGTCTTAGTTTGTATAAGATCACTTTATGATATTTGCACAATGTCAAAATTATCTGGCAATGAATTTCTTAAAACAGATCCCAATTGTTAAGTGATGTACGACCATAATATTTTGTCCATCCATTCACAGTACATTTGTGTCTCAGTCCATCTTCTGTTGCAAATAGCACAGTACCACACCAGAGACAGTATATGTTATACAGAAAAGAAGTTTGTTCGTTTTGACTCATAATTCTAGTCCAAGGTTGAGGGGCCACATCTGTGGGTGTCCTTTCTCCTGGCAGATTCCTGAGCATTGTGGGTCATCCCATGGCTGGAGACATGGAATGTGTGTTTGTGTCTCCTCTGGTCTCTCTTACTTGGTTACTAAAGCTGCCAGTACTGAGTCATGTTGGCTGCACTCTAGTGACATTATCTAATCTTAATCACTGCCCAAAGGGGGCACTTCTAGTCAGATTAAATTGCCATCCACTTAACAATGAAGATTTAACCATCATGAGTTTCTTAGAATAGAAATCATATTCGAACCATATCAGTTTGTAAGAAATGCATTCTCTTGGAGAGTGTTAGAGTAAGCAATATTAAAATTAAAATTTAATTATGGTTGATTTAATCTCTGCTAAAGTATAACTTTTTTATTTGAGCCATCTCATGATTCATATAATTTCTGTATAGAGTATTGTTTAGATGTGGTCTTTTTAAAAAGGTTTATTTATCTGAGGAATTTTATTTCATTTTAGGAGTTCCAGTGGCGTAAAGATTTTTAGCAACTGTAGCATGCATGACTACAAGCTTTTCATTTCAAACTTTGAGGCTAAATGTCTTCATAACTTTTCAAGTTTGCAAACATTGTATCAAAATCAATCAGTGTGTGGAAATGGGATTTTGGAACCTAATGAAGAATGTGACTGTGGGAAGGAAAAGGTAAGTGGTAAGGAAAAGGTGGGTAATAAGCATTGAAGTTTGAGCACAATTTTTGCAGCTCTAACACACATAAAGCACAATTGTCATGATGTATATGGGATAATTCTTCAATTTATAACTGAGATATGGAAATGATAATAAATTAAAATAAGTGAATCACTTTCCATACCTCTAGAGAAGACAAGTGGTCATCAGTTTGCATCACTGTTGTAATATAACTAAAAATTAAGGAAAAATGCTCAGAAATGACAGGTGCTAGCAGCTACAAAAGGAAAACCACATCCATTGCCAAATTTCCACATCTCAGCCAGTTCTCAGAGCCACAGCTCTGTTTTGAAATAGAGAACAGAATCCTACAACACCCCCACAAGGATTAAAAAGTAGCTATTTCTTCAAGCATCCCGTCCAAGGTGGTCTACATTGTTTTATAGAGTAACTTCGTACAACAGAATAGGAAATATTCAGATCATTGCAGGACAATTGGATACAAAATCAGAGGACCCAAAACACCACCATCCTCAATAGGTGCAATACAGAAAATCCAGGAGATTCCTGGAAGTCTTGCAAAAATCCATCTGAATGTGCATCACATGGATTTATTATCTAATCTATTGTCATTTCTCAGGTCTTTCAGTGATGTATCTGGGCAGAAACACTTAGATACACTTTCTAGTTATATACATCAAACAGTATCACCAACTAGAGCTCTCTTAGTCACAAGGTCACAACCATTAACTTTCCATTACATGAACTACATTCACCTTGACTACTATGGACAAATGCTTCCACTTGTCCTCTTCTATTCTGGAATCCAATGTTCCAAGGGATAATCTGGAATCCAATGATCAAGGAGACCAAGTGCATTATGATACTGCAATGATCAACCTTAATCTATGGGAGAAATCTACCACTGAGATTTTTAACAATGTTGCATGCAACCCATTGAGGTGCCACTGCTCTGAAGCTGGCAGATCTTCACTTTGGCCCCATAACCTATGCATTAAGAGGAATAAGAGGAATAAGGAAATGCAAATACCTAAAATTACCAGTGTAGAAATTAAGAAACACTAATATACTCTGAATGAAGAGATCAACAGAGAAATTAGAAAGTAATTTAAACTACAGGAAAGTGAAACGAAATTATAACCACGACACAACAAAAGTACTCTGCACAGAATCTACGTTAACAGTTGTGACAACAGAGGCTTCCACACCATCAAGGTTAGCACACACTTTGTATCTAATTGTTTTGTGAACAAATGTAAGTACTTGTAAAATTTTTAAAAAAGGGAAGAGATCCAAGATGTGACTGGGACACAGCTGCGCCCCTAGCTCGTGGAAGGCTTCTCCACACCATGATATACTAAAAGAATAGCCAGTGCTGCATGGTAAGCCCCACCCCATAGGCCCACGGGAGCTGCTGCTCTGCAGGCCATGGGATCTCCAGTCCTCTGGCTCTGCTCCTCAGCCATGCCAGGGCTAGGCTACCGCAAACTCTCACCCCTCAGACCCACACGAACCCTGCCAGACTGAGCCCCTAAAGCCTGCCAAGCTGGCAGTCCACAGACACTCACGATCTCCACTCCACCAGACCTGTGCCCTTCAGGCAAGCCAGGCCCACGTTCCAAGGGCCTGCTAATTCACCTCAAGGAGGGGCCTCCACCCATAGGTCCATGGGACCCCACCCACCAGCCACCCACCACAAGAGGCCTCCAAGCCTGCCTGAGAGACACACACAGACAGATCTGGATGCTAAAGGAGTAACATCAGAACAATCAAGACTGCAATTCTAAGTTCCAGAACTGGCGATTTTTTTTTCTTTTTTTTTCACCTTCTTTAAGGGTTTTTCTGCCTGGTTTGCTGTTTGATCACCTACCATCTCTCTCATTTATTTTTCCTCCTCTCTTCTCTCTTCCTTTTCTCATTCCATCTGTTTTCTTTTTTATCCTGCTCTCTTGGTTTTGTTAGTATTAACATTGTAACCCAGCTAATACTAAATTACACATAGTTCAGGGACAGAATGGTACCTAGTGGACACATGGAAAGAAGAAAAAAGGGATGGAACCATTCTCCCCCCCAAAATAAAGTAGTACAGGATTTAGAGGATACCTAGATCCAGACTCCAACAAAACAAAGATAAACTATACCAAGGAACCCAATGAAGCCCACAAGAACATCCTGAAAGAAGAAATTCTACAAGTAATAAATGAGAATTTCATAGAGATGATACTAGACATGGTCAACAATGTACAAGAGGCACTCAAGAAATTCCAAGACAACAAAAATAAAGAATATGAGAAAACACAAAAACAAGTGAATGAAATCAGAGGAGCCCTAAATAAATACCAAACTGAAACAGAGATCACCATAAACAGAGAGATAAATGAATTAAGGGCAAAAATTGACAATATTAAAGAGGAAGTAACCCACAATATGAAAAATCTCAGAAAAAAGAATGAAACAGAAATACAAAACAAAATGGAGAGTCATTCCAGAAGAATAGAACAAACAGAAGACAGAACCTCAGAACTTGAAGATGAAATAGAAATTAAAGGAAAAACTGAAGAACTATTAGTTAAACAACTCAAGACCTGTGAAAAGAAAATGCAAGAACTCACTGACGCCATCAAAAGACCAAACCTGAGAATCATGGGCATTGAAGAAGGCAAAGATGTGCAAGCAAAAGGAATGCATAATATATTCAACAAAATAATAACAGAAAATTTCCCAAATCTATAGAAAACTATGCCCATTCATGTACAGGAAGCCTCAAGAACACGAAACAGAGCTGACCAAAATAGAGCTACCCCATGACATATTAACATTAAAAAAACAAATACAGAGACTATAGAAGGAATATTGAAGGCTGTAAGAGAGAAAAACAAATAACATACAAAGGTAAACCCATCAAAATCACAGCAGACTTCACAACAGAAACATTAAAAGCAAGAAGAGCATGGAGTGAGGTCTTCCAAGCACTGAATGAAAATAACTTCAACCCTAGGATATTCTACTCAGCAAAACTATCATTCAAAATAGAAGGAACAATAAAAGTCTTCCATGATAAGCAGAAACTAAAACAATATATGACCACCAAGCCACCACTACAAAAGATTCTCTAAGGAATTCTGCACACAGAAAATGAAAACAAACAAAACCATGAAAGGGCAGGCAATACCAAACCACAAGAGAAAAAAAGGCAAGAAAGTAGAGAGTAACATTGATTCAATTGCACACAATCAAACCCTTAATCAACAAAACAACTATATGACCACATACCTATCAATACTAACACTGACTGTTAATGGACTAAATTCCCCCATCAAAAGACACCATTTAGCAAATTGGATTAAAAAGGAAGATCCAATAATCTGCTGCCTACAGGAGACCCACCTCATCGACAGAAATAAGCACTGGCTGAGAGTGAAAGGTTGGGAGAAGATTTACCAAGCCAATGGGTCCTTAAAAACAGGCAGGGGTAGCAATACTTATCTCGGACAAAGTAGATTTCAAACCTACATTGATCAAATGAGATAAAGAAGGACACTCCATACTAATAAAAGGGGAAATACACCAAAAAGAAATGGCAATTATCAACCTATATGCTCCCAATGTCAATGCACCCAATTTCATCAAACATACTCTCAAGGACCTAAAAATACATATAAACTCCAACACAGTGGTAGTGGGAGACCTTGATACCCCTAACCCCAATAGATAGGTCATCCAAACAAAAAAATCAATAAAGAAATTCTAGAACTAAATCACAACATAGACCAAATGGACCTAGCTGATGTCTACAGAATATTTCATCCAAGTTCTGAACAATATACATTCTTCTCAGCAGCTCATGGAACCTTCTCCAAAATTGATCATATCTTAGGGCACAAAGGAAGCCTCAGCAATATAAGAAAATAGGAATAATCCCATGCATTCTGTCTGACTACAATGCATTAAAACTAGAACTCAACAACAAAAACAGCAGTAAAAAAAATACAAACAATTGGAAGCTGAACAACACATTGCTCAATGATCAATAGGTCATTGATGAAATAAAAGAAGAAATTAAAAGGTGCTTGGAAGTTAATGAAAATGAAAACATGACCTACCAGAACCTATGGGACATAGCAAAGGCAGTCTTAAGAGGAAAGTTTATAGCCATGAGTGCATATATTAAAAGGACAGAAAGAGCTCAAATCAATGACCTAATACTACAGCTCAAACTCCTAGAAAAACAAGAACAAGGAAATCCCAAAATAAGCAGAAAGAAAGAAATAATTAAAATAAGGGCTGAAATCAATGAAAGAGAAATAAAAAAAACATACAAAGAATCAATGACACAAAAAGCTGGTTCTTTGAAAAAATAAATAAGATTGACAGACCCCTGGCAAACCTGAATAAAATGAGGAGAGAAAAAACCCAAATCAGTAAAATCAGAAATGCAAAATGGGAGGCAACAAACACCACGGAAATCCAGGAAATCATAGAGATTACTTTGAGAGCCTGTACTCTAATAAATTTGAAAATCTTGAAGAAATGGACAGATTTCTAGAAACTTACAACCACCCAAAACTGAACCAAGAGGACATTAATCACCTGAATAGATCTATAACACAAAAAGAAATTGAAGCAGCAATAAAGAGTCTCCTGAAAAAGAAAAGTCCAGAACCTGATGGATTCACTGCTGAATTCTACCGGACGTTTAAAGAAGAAGCAGTACTAACTCTCCTTAAACTGTTCCACAAAATAGAAAGGAAAGGAAAACTGCCTAACTCATTTTATGAAGCCAATATTATTCTCATCCCAAAACCAAAGACACTTCCAAAAAGGAGAACTACAGACCAATTAGCTTAATGAATATCGATGCAAATATCTTCAATAAAATAATGGCAAACTGAATCCAACAACACATCAGAAAGATCAAACACCATGACCAAGTCAGCTTCATCCCAGGGATGCAGGGGTGGTTCAACATACACAAATCTATAAATGTAATACAGCACATCAATAGAAGCAAAGACAAAAACCACTTGATCATCAATAGATGCAGAAAAAAATCCTTCAACACCATCCAGCACCACTTCATGATAAAAGCTCTAAGAAAACTAGGAATAGAAGGAATGTACCTTAACATTGTAAAGGCTGTATATGACAAACCTGCAGCCAACATCATACTTAATGGTGAAAAACTGAACCCATTTCCCCTAAAATCAGGAATGAGACAAGGATGCCCACTATCCCCACTCCTATTCAACATAGTACTGGAATTACTAGCCAGAGCAATTAGGCAAGAAGAAGAAATAAAAGGAATACAAATAGGTAAAGAAACTGACAAAATATCTTTATTTGCAGATGATATGATCCTATACCTTAAAGACCCAAAAAACTCTACCCAAAAACTCTTAGACACCATAAACAGGTATGGTAAGGTGGCAGGATACAAAATCAACTTACAAAAATCATTAGCTTTTCTATACACCAAAAACGAACAAACTGAGTAGGAATATATGAAAACAATTCCATTTGCAATAGCCTCAAAAAAAAAAAAAAGCAAATACCTAGGAGTAAACTTAACAAAGGATGTGAATGACCTCTACAAGGAGAACTACAAACCCTTGAAGAAAGAGATCAAGGAAGACTACAGAAGGTGGACAGATCTCCCATGCTCATGGAATGGTAGAATCAACATAGTAAAAATGGCTATACTACCGAAAGCAATCTACATGTTTAATGCAATTCCCATCAAAAATCCCAGTGACTTTCATCACAGAGATTGAAAAATCTACCCTAAAGTTCATTTGGAAACACAAAAGACCATGACTAGGCAAGGCAATGCTGAGCAAAAAGAGAAATGCTAGAGGTATCACAATACCTGACTTCAAACTGTATTACAAAGCAACAGTAATAAAAACAGCATGGTACTGGCACAAAAACAGTCATGAAGACCAGTGGAACAGAATAGAGGACCCAGATATGAATCCACACAACTATACCCACCTCATTTTTGACAAAGGTGCCAAAAATATACAATTGAGAAAATATAGCCTCTTTAACAAATATTGCTGGGAAAAGTAGTTACCCATCTGCAAGAAACTGAAACTAGATCCATGTCTATCACCCTGTACTAGTATCAACTCAAAATGGATCAAGGACCTATATATCAGACCTAAAACTCTGAAGTTAGTACAGGAAGGAGCAGGAAACACTCTGGAACAAATAGGTATAGGCAAAGACTTCCTCAATAGAACCCCAGCAGCCCAGCAACTAAGAGAAAGGATGGACAAATGGTACCTCATAAAATTAAAAAACTTCTACACAGCAAAAAAATGGTCTCTAAACTGAAGAGACCACCCACAGAGTGGGAAAAAATATTTGCCAGCTACACATCAAACAAGGGACTAATAACCAGAATGTACAGGGAACTCAAAAAACTAAACTCTCCCCAAATCAATGAACCAATAAAGAATTGGGCAACTGAACTAAACAGAACTTTTTCAAAAGAAAAAATTCAAATGGCAAAAAAACACATGAAAAAATGCTCACCATCTCTAGCCATAAAAGAAGTGCAAATCAAAACCTCACTAAGATTCCACTTCTCCCTTGTTAGAATAGCCATCATGAAAACACCATGAACAACAGGTGTTGGCGAGATGTAGGGGAAAAAGGAACCCTAGTACACTGTTGGTGGGAATTCAAGCTGGTGCAACTACTGTGGAAAAAAATCTGGAGGCTTCTTAAAAATCTAAACATAGACCTGCCATATGATCCAGCAATCCCACTCCTGGGGCTATAAGCAAAGGAATGCAACACAAGTTACTCCGGAGGCACCTGTACACCCATGCTTATTGCAGTCCTATTCACAATAGCTAAGTTATGGAAACAACCAAGATGCCCCATTACTGATGAATGGATCAAGAAAATGTGGTACTTGTACACAATGGAATTTTACTCAGCCATGAAGAAGAATGAAATCTTATCATTTTCAGGTAAATGGATGGAACTGGAAAGCATCAGTCTGAGTGCAGTCAACCAGGCTCAGAAGACCAAAAATCATATATTCTCCCTCATATGCAGACTTTAGATCTAGGACAAATGCAGCAATGTGGTTGGACTTGGATCACATGACAAGGGAAGAGCACATACTGGAGAAATAGGAATAGGTAGAAAACCCCAAACATGAAAGTGTTTGATGTCCCCACTCCAAAGAAACTAATACAGAAACCTTAGAGTGACAGAGGTCAACATGAGAAGGGGATTGGGAACCAGTGTAAAGATCAGTTAGAGATGAATCAACTTGGGTGGTAACACATGGGTACACAGAAGCAATGTTAGGAATCTCTCTGTATAGCTATCCTTAACTCAACTAGCAAAAACCCTTTGTCTTTCTTATTATGCTTGTGTCTTTTCTTCAACAAAATTGGTGATAAGGGTGAACAGGTTCTGCCTGGAAGTGAGGGGGTAAAAAGGGGGAGACAGGGTGGAGAAGGTGGGCAGGATGGAGAAATGACCCAAACAATGTATGCACATGTGAATAAATTAATAAAAAATATTTTTAAAAGGGAAGCCACTGCTAACACTACTAAAGGAAAACTGAGCACATAAATACACATTAAAGATTTTTATTAGACTGCTTCAACTTCACTCACAATAGGAATCTTAGTAAACAAACCATTAATGAAAACATTGAGGGAAATGTATGTTTCTCCTAGAAACTCAAAAGTTTCCCTATGGATATAATCCCATACTAGTAACTCATAAGTTGATCACCAAATATTTTAGCTAACAATTGTGACTGATTGCCAGGGATACAACTCAGCAGTAGAGTGATGGCCTGGCATGCACAAGGCTCTGGATCCCAAACCCAATATCCTGTTAACAAATAAATAAAAAACAAATGACTATTATTGGATGAACTACTAATTTGGATGGTATTTTCTTAGGGCTTACTGTTATATGTACCTTTAGATATTCTAGAAACAGTAAAATAGTAAAGCTTCTTTGAATATAATTATATTGTATAATTGATAAATTGAATGGACAGTATTAAATTGAGATTAAAAACAAGAGTTCATTTTGGACTGGAATAATGTTTCTTGTTTTAAAATTTTAGGAATGTCAATTTAAAAAGTGCTGTGATTATAAAACATGCAAACTGAAAAACTCAGCAAAATGTGGTTCAGGACCATGTTGCACATCCGATTGTGAGGTATGTGGCCAGTGTTTATGCACAGGAAATTGAACTGTGATGATAGAAGTCTGCATTAACTGAATCAATGTGGAACTGTGACATAAAATACAGAGTGTGTAAGCAAACACAAGAATATAAAGAAAATTGCTATGAAACAAGGAAGGCACTTCAAACTGTGATTATCTATTGGGTTGAAACCACAAAGTTATCAAAGAGGAGAAAACAATACATATTACTATATCAAAAATATTGATACTCAAATAAATCCTGAAGTCAAATAAATGATATATGACTAATTATGAAAAATTATGACATGAGTAGCAGACAGAAATTTATTGTTGCAGAATATGCAAAGAGGCAAGCAATAGTTATTGTGTTAAACAGTTACATTAATTATTATACATTGTTCAAAAGTTAGAAGATTGGGTTAGAACACATGCACTTAAATAACATTATTTCCCATACAATATATTTGGATAAGAAACTAAGATTCCAATTCTGATAAATCACTTATACATAAATATTTCATGTATTCTTTTTGCTCAATATTTTTATTAAAGTCTAATTTAATGAAGTAAAATTCTGTTGGTGAGGGTTTCTGAGGTTATAGACAGATGTGTTCCAGCTTGTAAGTGGCACTAGAGTCAGGACAGGTGATTCCATTCCTCTCCTCCCCACACACCCTCTTGGAGGTCAGTCCACCTCCAACCACAGCTCCTGGAAACCATCCATCTGTTTTCAGCTCCTATAACTTTGCTTTAAAAAACATAAATCAAATCATACAATATAGGTAAACATGCTAATTAGACATCTTAGCGTACTTGTAAAATTCATTCCTTTTGTGTGGCTGAATAGTACTGAAAGTATTAAGATGACAAGCCACAGTTTTTTAATCCACTCCCCAATTGAGGGACATTTGGATCATTTTCAGGTTGGGGTGATGAAAATGTACCTACCATAAACACTGTTCATGACGAGATTGTGTGTGAGCGTAGTGCTTCATTTCTCTTAGCTAAATACTTGGGCTGCTGGTTCATAGAAAGTTCCCATGGAACTTTATGGGAAATTGAAAACATAGTTTTCAAAACAGATGTACGACTTTGAATTCCCACCATTCCATTTATGAGACTTATAGTTGCTTTCAAGTTAAATGTAAACTCTAAAACTATACAATGTGTGGCTTTATTTTATCATCACTATTGGTTTGTTACTTCTACATTTTAAAAATAATTTTACTGGTTTCCCTGGAGCTGAGAGTCTTTGATTAATTAGAGACTAATTTCACACAATGCATCACGTTGTGTGAATGTTATAAGGGAGCACAATACAAAACCAAAATGCATTATTACTATTTTTGCTTATCTTTGCTCTTTATCTTTTATATCAAGCAAATCAAGAAAAAATAATTCTATAATTAGTACCATTTATCCCATTTCCAGCTTTATTTCTTTTTGATTATATCTATTTAGTATTATATTTCTTACACCTGAAAAGCTTCCTGTTATATGTATTTTAGTTTAGATCTGCTGAAAATGAACTCCTTGGTTATTATATGTCTAGGAAAAAACCTTATTTCTCATTTATTTTTGAAAGATATATTTGCATGGTATGGGATTCTAAGTTGAAAGTTATTTTTCTTTCATTACTTTTTAAATGCCACTTTATTTATTACATGTCTTTGATGTATTAACTATAAACTCAATCAAAGTAGATTATGCTGTGTGTGTACGTAATTTCAACATATATGGCAAGTGAGCATTTGGATGCAGTGGACTTCACTACTTAAGGCAATGGATAAGCAATCTTTTCAGTCAGTCACAAAAATTTGCTAGCAACTGTCCTCTTTATATGAACATGCAGGGAAACTTATGTTCTCTTACAATAATAAATATTATGGTGGAGTTGGCAATAAGTATTACTTACAGTGTTACCAAGTATTTTTCTAGGCACTTTTTCAGGCATAGTGGGGTTTGAATTCAGGGCCTTGTTCTGGCAGGTCTTCTACCACTTGAACCACATCCCCAGACCTCTAAGCACTTTTTTCCATTAAATGAACACTACTAAGAACCCTATGAGAATATGATTATTACCTCAAGTTTACAAATGTAAAATGGAGACAAACAAGCTAGTAAGAGTCAAAGTCAGGCACTGATACCAGGTAGACTGGCTCCTGGGACTCTCTGAGAACAAAAGGTAGAGATAGTGATCCTTCAATTTCAAGGAACAGGTGTGTTTTAACTGATCTGTTCAGTCTCTCTTCAAATGTTGGGTCAAACAGCCTCATCTTATAGGTCACAAAGCAGGTGGGCAGTTGCAAACTTGCTATCAGAAGGGATTTGTTCAAATCTTTAAGAGATTTACTTTTCTATGGGCTGTTCAGTGGATGCTTTATCTGATTTTTCCTTTGGCAAACTCTCAGCCTTAGAAACTGTTTTATTCCCTCAATGGTTAATAGCCAGATGCATTTTATTTGATAATCTTCTCAGTGAGTAATGGAGAAGAGTCATTTACAGAAAACTATTCCCTTCTTCTTGTTCCTCTTAGATATCAGTAGCAGGCACTCCATGTAGGCAGAGTCTTGACCAGGAGTGTGATTTCACAGAGTATTGCAACGGAACGTCTAGTGACTGTGCTCCTGACACTTACGCATTGAATGGCCATTTGTGCAGGTTGGGTTCTGCATATTGTTATAACGGGCGATGCCAAACTACCGATAACCAGTGTGTGGAGGTATTTGGAAAAGGTATTGCCCCTTCTTTTGTATTTCTTTTACCTTAGAATTGGATACCCCTACAGTTTATAACAACATACCTATATGGTATAGGAATGGAAGAACCTGGGTCACAAGTTTAATAAAGATTAAATTTGAATTAAAGAAGGTAAGTTTTTGTAGGAGGGTTTGAGATTTTCCAAGACAAGTTCTATTATACATTTCTTTTCTCATGATTTGAATTTTGGTTTTGGTGGCTAGCTACCTGGGAAAAAATTCCATTGTTTCTAGCTCATAACATATATGTAATTAGAATGACAAATCAGTAAATCCTGAAATCTTACTTATTTCCTTTTACTCCCCACGTTTGTAATCTAATTCTAATGAAAAGAGATTTACGAAAGCTGAGAATGAATTTTATTTATGTGTAATCATATTTTCCAACTGAAGAGTTCCTTTTACATGGATAAGAGTAGTCATAGACCACCTGGTCAAAATTCATGTATTTATTTTCTTTTCAGACAGCTTTTCAAGGTAATTCAAATAAGATTCCTGCCTTTGAGTGAATCCTAGTGGATTTTGTATTTTTAGAGGGATTAAAATAATTTAAATACATCAGAATTACACAATGAAATGTATTTGAATGCAAGCACTTGCTAAGTGAATGAAGGTAATATAACACACAATAATCTAAGGAGGATTGTTTCTACCAAATGATATGTATGTGGTCTGCATTATCTTTCTAATTATTTGAAACTTGACTTTAGTAACAAATTTCAGATTAGATGATTTAACCCAAATTTTACCAGGTTGCACAGGTATGGTTTCCTAAATCACAGATCAGTGCTACTTTCTGTATGCTATGTTTTCAGGATGCTACTTTTTTGTGAGGTTTTGTGTGTGTGTGTGTTTGTAATGGTTATTTGTTTTAAAATATTTATTATCACAGTAATTAAATCATGGTTTAACACATCTCTTAAGAACCAAATCAAATAATTCTCTGTGCAAGGAGAATGTAGAATGTACTCTTCCTTTTTTTAAAAACTAAAAGTATAAACCTTTAGCTGGGTATGGAAGACCATGCCTGTATCCCAACACTGAGAGGATGAGGCAGGAGGAGTGTGAGTTTGAGGTCAGCCTGGGCTACAGAGTGAGACCTTGTCTCAAAAGTAAGGAAGTAAGTAAATAAATAAATAAATAAACCAGCAGCCCAGAACTGAGTTACTATCACTTGATATCTTTTTCAGCTATAATTGAAATAGTAAAGAATTAACAGGTTACGGGTTTTCTTCCTCTAATATACACTCTAGTGTCCTTATGAAATCGATATAAAAAGGGTCAAAAATGTATCCTCTGATGTTCACTCATTCACTCACTTGGCTTTATTTTTCTTCTTTTAATTTTTTTGTTTATTTTTGAGACAGCCTTTCACTATGTAGCCAATGGGATCTTCCTGGCTCCACCTCCTTAGTGCTGAATTATAGACACAGTGCTATACAAGTGTTTGTTGGGTAGGTTTCCCAGTTTTACTCCTCTGCTTCCTCTTGCTTCCTCCCCTTCACTTCCAGGTATTCTGATCACTGAAAGTTTTTACATCATGCCTCACTCTGATGCAAGGCTTCTGGAGACACCAGTCACTAACAGTTGGTACCGAGAGTGGTGTGAGCATATCTACAAGATGAGCTTTCACATCAAATCATTTGCCAAGCTGTCAATGTGCTGTAATCTCATGTAGTCTCTGATCATAAGACATCTAGATTCTTTGTATCTCGTGGAAGACTCCAGGTAGGACACATGGATGCATTAAGGGAGATACTGGGGCTTATTATAGGTGAAGGGAAAGGGATCTGAAGAGTGGTGTGATCTCTGTCAGGTTGAAAGCAGGGAGCAGAGAAAGAGAGAAGGCTCTCTAACTCAAAGCATTTTAAACTGCCAGTAACCTGTGTGAGGGGAAGGGTTTGAGAGGTCCCTGAACTAGTGCGATGGATTACACTGTGCATATTTTCATGCTAACTTTTAGGTACCCTAACTTCATGTGGTGGCAATTTCCATAGTTTTTAATGCCTATCTCTGTCTGCAGCTAGCGCAGAAATTGCTAGCTGCATACAGAGAGTAAGAGAGCTGTTTCAACTGAAATGCCCTGCATTAATTTAGACAGGTTTAAGAGTTCTAATCTTTCCATATTTCTAACCTGCCTCAACTTCCCCCTGTGGGATAATATCCTCAAAAATTCACTTCTGGGAGTGCTGAGAGAAGTAGTTCTGTCTTCTATATCTGCTTCAAAGCTGGCAAGGGACTGCAGACCCTGCCTAATAGGGAGATTGTCCCCCTACCACTATCCCCTAGAACACATTTAGTCATCAGACTGCATCTGTTTCTAAATCTTTGTCCAACCCAATCAAGGCTGTTCATGGGGACCTTGTTCACCTGTTGCACCATAATTTGGATCCTAAAGGCTGCCATCCTAGAAGAGATAAACCTGGCTAACAAGTTTAGCAGGTGTGACCTAAACATGAGCATTGATGGAAGCATCAGAAGGAGCTCTGACAGAGGCAGCAACCAGTGTGCACAATTTTAAGTCTTAAACCATGAAAACACCGTACTTTCTCTAGGAAAAGGCAAAGTCCATCATTTTCAGCTATCAGAGGTTCTAATTTTCTCCTACTTTGAAAAGTGACAACTATCAGAGTCTATTTGACTAAAAATTATGACCATAGTTTTTGTAACATTTTAGGCTGTCAGTAAAGTCCTTATATGACTTTAGGTAATATGAGAGGAAGGTGGTTACTTTTCCTACAGGTGCCTATGCCTGCAGCTGTCCCTACCCCAGTTAGGAGGGGAATAAATTGAATGGCCTTTTTGGTCCAAGATCCTGCTATAAATGGGGCAGGTAAGGACTAATGGTTTGGGGGCAATATCTGCATTAGGAAAAAGGTGTTCTAGGGAGCAGGTGCCAGTCCAGTTACAGGATAAACATCCATAGGAGTCAAGCCTACAAGGAAAGAAGATTCCCAGTGTCTCTGAGCAAAATTTAAACACCATTACAAAGCAGAATACAGGAGGGAGTAACAACTCCATGAGTGTGAACTGTTAAAAGGAAATATCTGGAAACAGTCATATTGCCTCTGCTTAAGCAGAAGGCCCTGGCCAAAGACGTGAGTTTGCCTTTTGCTAGAAGCCTGGAAGACTTTAATTCCAGATAGCCCAATGCTTAAGAACCCTTCTTTAAACCTCTCAACTTTGGTTATTTTAGAGGTCTGGCACAAGTGACTCCATTTAGATACAGAGGAGGTTCCCTCTTTTGTGTAGTCCTTTTAAACTGTAGTCCTATTAAACTGTTTCTCTGAACAGTTGCTTCTGAAGATTGTGTCAACTGGGCATTTTAGCCATGTCACCAGGACTAGCTTTATCCCAGAAAGTCTGATCTGGTCCCAGTTGTAGGGAAAGTAGCACAAGAGACAGGTCAGGTAGAAGTTGGTGTCAACGAGAACTTTTGGGCCAAATTTAAACAACAAAGAGGTTTAAAAGGAGTGCCTCTTAGGCTGGGCTTCCTGTAGTCCATTTTTAAGTCTAATTTTGACTGTCCTATAGATGATGTCCTGGCATCTTAAAAACATTGCAAAATATCAACAGACAAGGGTTATAAAGTTTTACAAGGAAAGTACAAACAATGGTAGATAAGTACTTGTCAGAGTCATTTTCCATGGGCTTCTCTTGAAATGCTCTAGAAAGATGAGAGCTGCAATAACAAACTTAAAATAACAATGGTTAAAAATTTTGAAGAAAAGTTTAGCAATTGACAGAACAGTCCAATTACTTCCTTTGTATACAGCATCACATCAGCATCATTAAGCCTTTTTCATTACACTTAGGAACATATGCACAAACTTGCTAACGGCTAATATCGCTAACACTTTTAATTTGGGGGACACCAGCTTGGTACAGCATCTTTTTACAACTTTGCATTTTAGAAGGTTTGCATACTTAGAGAAGAAACATACATCTAACATACAAAGGAGCCAGCAATAGTTAGCACTACAGTTTGAGCCCTGACTTTCAGTTTGGTAAGTAACAGAGAATACTGACAAAAGTCAAAACCCCAGATTTCCCCCTCAGTTAGGAGAAGGCAGTGTCAGTAATCCAAAATAGTCCCTATTTTAAAAACTGAATTGCATATTATATATCTATAACAATGTGTATCTAGCCAATACAAACAGGTGTCAGAACTGCCTAAGTGGCAGGCCTCTTAGTATTGACCATAAATAGCAGAAAAGTCAAAGGTCCTATTGACCATTTTTATGTGTAGGAAGTTTAGATACAATGCACCTTAGATAAAGGAGAACATGATCTATCTATTTTACACATGCTAAACTTATATACTTTTAATTCTGTAAATGTTTGTACAACATTTAGATAGTTTAAATATATCTCCACAAATCTTTACTCATAGACACATATAAGGTACTATATATAAGTTAAAGAATACTTGTTCAGCCACAGTTATGAAGTGGTCATTTTTGTTTTGTTTTCTTAAAAGAACACTTAAAATTTTTTTACTTAGTGAAACACAATTTCCTTAGTCATCTGTTACCATTTATCAGCTGGTCCTGGGTGACCAGAGCTATAAAAGATGAGGGGAATACCGAGTCTTGCTCAATAGCCACTTTAATGAAGATCACTTCTGCTTTTTATAAACTCCTTTTTCACAGAGAGCATTTGGCCAAGTATTATTTATGTGTCAAGGTTACATTAGTACAAGGAAGCATAGTTAAAATTAACTCTTTGTTATGTCTCTTTTAAAACAGAGAAGCAGGAGAAGCACATGGTCAGCATAACCTTCTTATTTACATCTAAAGAACATGAAGACATCTGGGGAACCTTGAGCACTGTTGTTTTTCTGGATGTCTGTTTCTGAGATTTTTGCCTCAGTTCCTTAGAGCTTTCTAACAAGGCCAGAAACCAAATCACATAGGCACGGTCCCACTGCTGGCTCCAACAGTCGTCAAGAACCTAAAAAAAAAATTAATAGAGTGCAAAGCAGTTATTTATGAGAATTAAACAAGGTGTTTGGAAACCTGATGGATGAGACTTATGTTTTGGATGTTGATAAGAAGTCACATTCTGACTGCTATGTACTTACAGCAGGGTCTTACTGATCTGCATAAAGCCCTTTTGCTCCCTCCCAGAAAATAACAGGCTCAGTCAAGCAGAGTTAATGACACACAACCCAGTCTTTTGTAACCATTTCATTTTCTACAAAGTCCCAAAAAATCTTGAGGTCCCAGGAACCTAATGTAGCACCCCCTTTGAGTGTGCCCACCTTCCCATCAGAAAGGAAGTTATTTGTGATAAGTTGCTTGCTTTTACATAATTAAGTTAGTTTTATCCCTGTTAGTTACCTGGACAAAACAAAACACTTTTCTTTAGACAGAAAGTTAGGTTTTAGTGTACACTAAATTTTGACCTTAGATTTAGACTTTAGGAACTTCTTCAGGTAAAATTTTAATAATAGCTAACTTAATGACACATAAACTTATAAGCTTTAAGATGCTTTTAAATTTCATCTTGAAATAACCTTTACAAATTTTGAATTTAGATAATGTGTTTTTAATTTTAAAAAGACTCCTAGTAACCTTATACTTTAAAAGGAGATCCAGGAATAAAAACAAACTTAAACTATTTTTATATAATAACAATCTACAAACATGTATTTGTTACTAGCTCTACTTATAAAAGAGAATTGAATGCAAATTGCTCTTATGGCAGAATGAAACAGATTAAGGTTACTATCCATAATTATTTCCCTTAGTCCCAAGGCAATGTCTGCATTTTAGTTAGACCTGGTTGAGATATGATCTTTAGACAACACTTTGAAGAGACAACAATTTTTAAATACTAACTTTGTAAGAGTAGTTTAAGAGCTATCCTAAAGATGATCATGTGTACACAGAGATGTTCTAATTTAGGCGTGCCCAAATGACAATTTACGTGTACAGAGATGAACTCAAAAGTGCAAAGTATTTAGTAGTTACAGTTATGTGTTAGTCATATACGAAATGTATAAAATAGACACAATGAAACACACAAAAGATATTACTTCAGAGTGCATTTTTAAACAAATCATCTTTTTGCCATTTATTTTTAGTAGCAGATTAATCAGCTAGATTTATGATATGGGGCAAAATAAACTTAGTGTTTTTTATTTTTTATGTAGTTTACAACAGATTTACAAAATAAGAACCTGAATTTCTCTGTATATCATATATCCCTTTTATGTTAATTGCTAGCACAAAATTTTCAAATGGGCCCATATACTTCAGGATTCCTGCAGTCCAGATGTTTGTTTTTCTGCCTTACCAGGAATTGATGCTGGGCAAAGTAGAAAGATAAGAAAAGGCCCTTGGAATAAAATAATTCCAGCAACTTCAGGGGCCAATTCCATATTCCTCCCTGTCCAGAGTTGGTAGCTGTGAGTGGCTAGCACGTAAAGGGTGCAAATCAATTGCTGGATTTCTGGAATCCAGGGCCAAATGAAGATTTTGCCCAATCCTTGATGGACTAATGAATAAAAAAACACACAAGTAAAAACTATATTAACTTAGAATACTCTTGGACCCTTTAACCACAGGTTAATTACAATTCTCCCTAGCTGACAGCAGGATGGTGCCATCGACCTGTGTTTGCCATCTCAACATAATTGCAAAGATGTGCACTACAGGGTTGGGCCACTTGAAGAAGGTGTGGTGGCTTGTTCATGGCAGCAGCATTTCCTGTGATCACATGATTTTTCCAAAATGGCTTTCAGGTGGAACATAAAGCAATGGTACATACAACATATAGGTCCCAAACAGAAAGACAAATGGGAAGGTTGTGAATACATCTGACCTTTATAATCTAATCATGAAATTAGGCTTTTATCACCTTTCCTCAAGAAAGATATTAGTCTTGAAATCCCATAGTGAATTTTTGACTTTCTCCCAAAGTTTCCATCCCAGTCATTAGTAGCACAGAAAGGAAAGAAAGTCTGAGGAGAGCAAAAGGTTTTCCTTGTGGCAAAGGGCAGAATAGGAAGGTTTCAATGATGAGGAATGGGTTTTAATTCCTTATTAAACCTACCCAAGTCAAGAGAGGACCCACTAGACCTTTATGGAGGTCTCCATACAACCACACCACATGGACAGTGCTAGAAAGATGAAAGAATGATCTTTCGATCTGTTATAGTAATAAAAGGCATGTTCCCCCATCACTACCTGTAGCAATGGGTTATTTTCTATTTGGTGGTCTCTATAAAGGGAATAGTTTTGATATAAGGCTATATAAGCCTGGACGTAAGACACCTCAAACCAATTTTTTCAATCTCTTGCAATCTAAGCTTCCTTTCTCCTGACATTTTATATTGGGTTCAGGCTATATTACAATAAAATAGGCTTTCCCCGTAAGACAGAGAGGAGGTAAGGAGGGTGTTCCCTTGGAGGTATGAAATTACAGAGGCCCTCAGGACATCCACTTCATGGGTCTATGGAAACTGGAGTCTGAAGAACTTTGACAAAGTCCAAACATCTCTGGAACTGGCTCAGATATGGGTACCCTTCCTTCATTTTACTTCCTCTGGGGGACCATGTCTTACGCCTGCATGAGGGATTCTGGGATTAAGCATTACCTCTCTGTGTTAACTATTATACCTTTTTTAAAATCTAAAGTGCCCAGAGATATAAGATCAGAGAGATGTGCCAAATGACCAAAGCAAACTCAGGTGAAATTAGGCCTTTATCATCTTTCCTCAAGAAAGGGACTTAGGCATTATTTTAGAGTCCAGTCTGAAATCCCACAGTGAATTTTTGACTTTCTCCCAAAGTTTCCATCCCAGAGTCATTTAGTTGGACTGGGAGAGGCACCTGGCATCTGGGGAGATGGGGTGGGTAGTGGAGAAAACAGCTAAGAGGGGATAACTGGGAGTGAGGCTGCTTGCAACAATAGCATTTGTTTCCTCCTGGTGTGGCCATGCTCACCTCTGAGGTCTGGGGAGAGGGAGCTGCTTCCCCATTCACCAAAGCTGCCATCAATTCTTCAGTTGTGCTGCCAAAGCAGTGGGTGTGAGTGGAGAAGAGCACAGCACAGACATTTGAGAAGTTATAGGGATTATAGTCAGTTTCCAAAGAGGGGGTTTCCTGCTTTCTCCCAAGTCCAGTCAAGGTTTTTCCATTGACCAGAGCAGGGCTGGGAGAAAAAGGGCCCAGTCTCCTTTCCCTTCTTTCCCTTCAGCTTCCCAATGGGGCATGACTCAGGTGTCCCTTGTAGGTTGGGGATGGGAGATTTACTTCTCAAGGGTAGCCATAAGAAGAAGAGAGTAAGGAAGAGAGCAGATATCAGAGATGGCATTTTGAGATATGGGGCTCAATTTCTGATTATCTTTTGACTAACATTCCAAATGTGTTGTAGTCTAGTGTTGTTTCTGATCAGAAGATACCTAGATTCTTTGTGTCCCATGTGGAAGAATCCAGACAGGACATATGGATGTTGTAAGGACCATACTACACTTTTTTATTGCTGAGGGGGAAGAGGTCAAAGTGGTGTGGGCGCTGCCACATGGAGCAGGTTAAAGAGAGAAGATTCTCTGTTTTCAAAGTATTTTAAACCACCCGTAACCTGTATGTGAGGAGGGGTTTGGATGGTCCCTGGGCCAGGGTGATTGCTCATTCTGCACATGCACTTATTCTCAGGTACCCTAACTTCACATGGGAAGAAGTTTACATAGTTTTTTCCTGCTCAGTTTGCAGCTAGCAGAGGATCTGCAATTGAAAAGAGCCCGGATACTGCTAAAATTTTTGCAATTGTAAGAGAGGCTCTGAGTGTTGAGTGTGTATGTCTAATCTGAAATGCTCTAGGATAAGCTATATAGGTTGAAGAGTCCCAATCTTTCCTTCTTTCTAACCTGTCTCAAATGAGCACCCATCACAGAGGAAAGCTGACAGCACACCCTGCTGGCAGATTGGAAAGCATAGTAGGGAAAGAAAATTTGGTAGCTAGTATGATTGAAATGTGTGGGGTGAATAGGAAGGTTCGTGGACAGTGGGATTTTGTGGCTGTCCCTAAACACCTATGAACTTAGAAAAAGACCACAAAAAGAAATGTATTTGAATATAAAGTGTGAGGCCAAGGGCCTCTTTGCTAACTTATTATAACTTTTCACCTTTCTTTTAAAGTGAGGTCAGGAAACGCAGAGAAATAGTCAAGTTGAAAGAAATCTAGAGAAGGTTAAATTCTTAATTAGGTCTCTTTTTTCAGTGTTAAAGCTCTTCTTGGGAAAAAATAGGACCTACATTTGAGATGGGGTATTTGAAAATATGACCCACCAAATTTTGAGTCTCCAGGTTTCTGTGAACTTCTCATGCTGCAGTCTGTCCACTCCCTCCTCTCACCCTCTCCCTCAATTTAGCATGGTGTAAGTATGCTCCTCTGCCTAAGGACAATACTATAGCTTCTCACGCATCACCAAAGTTGTACATTCATTAGGATCTTCCCCTACCCTTCCTGGCCACTAGTTAAAAGTAGAAATAATGCACAGCACAGGAAAAGCTGGAATGTGGCAGACTTTGAAGGCAGTAAGGAATCTGTACCTCAACAGAGCTGCAGGTCCTCACCAGCAATTGTGGACAGAATGAATGGATAAAGTACGTGTGATGATGTTCTGAGAGTGCACGGTGGCAACTTTGAATAAGGGGCATAATATTTGATAAGGGAATATTTTTTATTTGGGAAATGCTTTCCAGGGTATAGGATTTAACATCTTGGCAAAGATCCTGGAGGATAGCAAAGAATTTCTGATAAGATGACTTCCAGAGCATGAAGGCTCATGATAAATGAAGTTAAATAATAGAATTCCCATAGCAGATGGTAGAGGAAAGGAGACAGCTCAGGGAAGTGTCAATGCACTGTACTCTGAATTTTTTTTTTCTGCCCAGTGACTGGGCCCACATGAAAGTGAGCAAGAGGAGGAAGATCTGGATGTTAATCCATCAGGTTAATACCCATCAGGGAGCACCCACTATAGAAAGGCACAAAATAGCCAATGACATATAATGCTTAATATCAGCCAGGAAACACATTATCCATACCAGGGCCTGCAGGACAGACATGCCTCTGGTCTTTCTCTACTTCCTTTCCTTCCTACTTTTGAAAAAACTGATTCTCTTCTGGGTTTAGCTAATCTCGTTCTTGCTCTAGTGTGACCAAGGCAGATTCTGATGCTTTCCCTTTTTGCCTAAGGCAGTGCATTCATCAGGGCCCTTGTTTATAAAAGATTGAGAAAACATTTTCTCCAATATTTACACCTCCCAGAACTGTTTGCATATCCCTGACTAATTGAGTCTGGAATTGAAAAATTCTTGAGAAAGTCTTGGGAGATGAGCAAAGGGGCACAGGATGAGGAACTGTAACTGAGGGACTTGTGGCCATCTCTTAGGTTTTAATTCTAGGAATGCTTAAGTTTTCCTGTTTGGACACATAGTATTTCTTCTGCTTAGGAGGTGCCCTGTGATCCTGTCACCCCCTACCTGGATTTAGGTTTCTCTTGATATTTAGAGTCCTATGACATTTTTTGGGTATCGATCTCATTTTAGTTTCTGCTGAAGATGACATTTCCTGACCAGGCTTTTCTTGACCCAATTCGTCCCACTCTGGGAAGAAAATACTCTGGTATTTTCTCTCATAAGAGTTAACACAATGACTAATTTAAAATAATTTTTATTTTCTTTCCTTAGTATTGCATTACTGATGAGAATGGGAGCTTATTTTGCTATTCACAACTATGTGCCCCTCACGTAGCACAGGACCTAGAAGAGTAGGTGATCACACAAAATACCTTTGACAAGTTAGAAAGATGAGAAAGAAGGAGAGGGAAAGGAAGAGGGAGAGATTTTAAATACTACTATATGTCAGGCACTACACTAAATTCTTTTGTTATTTTATTTCATTCTCACAGCAAACTTCTCTGGTTGATGTTATCAATACCTGCCATTATGCATATGAGTTATCCAAGGTCAAAAAAGTTAAAGAAATTTTCTCAAGGTTATATAACTAATGTTGTTATTAGTTTTTTTTTTCTTTTATTTATCTTTTTGGTGGTACTGGGGTTTGAACTCAGGGCCTCATGCTTGCCAGGCAGGTAGGCGCTCTACAATCTGAACCACTCTGCCAGCTTGTTATTTTTAAATTCCAGTATCACATCACTATGAAGCAGAGTAGAATCTTCTGATATATAATAAGCTTTATGGGTGTCATGGTCCTCATTTATAAAACAAAGGGGTGTTTACTATTATCTTAGTTTGAAAACAAACTCAAGTCTGAGGAAATAAAAGCAGGTGATCTTGGGGGTAAAAAGGAAGAGTAAATTACAAGTCAAACTCAATACTCTTTGGATTAGGAAGTAGTTGTTCCCACAAGGAGGGGCAGCAAACTGTTTTGAAAAGTATTGTAACTTACTGCAATAGATGTGATTCTTTTGTGTTTTATATTTATAAAAGTATTGTTTCTTTCCACTGGCATTACAGGATGCTCATGCAGTCACGATGAAATGCATTTGAAATAAAAGCCCCATTAGTCTGTTATCGACAAACATTAAGTTTGGATTAAGGATGATAACTCAAGTGGCATTTTTATTATTTTAAGGTGCTCAAGGTGCCCCCTATGACTGTTTTAAGGAAGTTAATTCTCTGAGTGAGAGATCTGGAAATTGTAGTTTTAAAAATTCACAACTGCCTTGTGAACAGAGGTATGTATAAAGAACATGATTATTTATTTGAATCATAAAAGTTATATATTTCTTGTCAAGATACTCTAAATAATAACGAACAGGAAATTGAAGAACAGGATAATATTTTCAAATACATATATATGTATAGTTCTCTTCTGTGCAATTCAGAGTTTTCTACTTTTTTCAATTTTTGCCTGACACCGTCCTGACAATGAGATTAGATACAAAGAAGGCTGATGTTTATTGCCAGAGGAAGGAAATAGGTACAGTCTGCCAAAAACCAGGAGTCCCATTCAACATTGAGAACTAACATTGTGTTTTATATTAAGTCTATCAATGCCAATAATCCTAAAAAGTAAGTGTTTTATTTTTAAGACATAGGATTTGAGAGAGAGGAAAATTTCATTTTGTTTTGTTGTTTGTTTAAAAAATTATATGTAAATCTTAGAAGTAACTTTTAATAGCTCAGTTTGGACAATGCAAGTATAACTTTACTATAAACCACATAACAAGGTGATTCATGAATCCAACAAGAATCTTGTAGCAAGTGCTTCCTGAATTTCATTGGGATATTAAAAATAAAAAATCACAGCTAGGCTCTGGTGGCTCATGCCTATAATCCTAGCTACTCAAGAGGCAGATATTAGAAGGATTGAGGTTCGAAGCCAGCCCCAGGCAAATAGGTCACAAGACCCTATCTTGAAAAAACCCATCACAAAAAAAGGGCTGGTGGAGTAGCTCAAAGTGTAAGCCCTGAGTTCAAGCCCCAGTACCGAAAAAAAAAATCACAAAAGTACAGTTGCTTTGTCTTTTTTCTTTTCTTTTCTTTTCTTCTTCTTCTTCTTCTTTTTTTTTTTTTTTGTACTAGGGCTTGAACTTGGGGCATTGCACTTGCTAGGCAGGCACTCTGCCACTTGAGCCACTGGGAGGTCACATATGAGAGGCATAGAGTAAAAGATGAATATGGTTGAAATACTCTCTATACAAGAATGAATACAGAATTCTTAAATCAGCTGAAACTACCATAAGAAAGGGACTAAGGCAGAATTAAGAAAAAAAGCGATGAACCAATTGGGGTTATAACACATATACACATGAAAACATCAAAAGGAAACTCTCTGTGTAGCTACCTTTATCTCAAATAAGCAAAAATGTCATTTTTTTTCTTCTGCAAAATCAGAGAACAGGAGGGTGGAACAGGTGTTGCCTACTGGGGAGGGCAAGGGTTGGCACCAGTGGGAGGGGGGAAGGTGTTGGGGAAAGGGGGTAGGAGAGTGAATTCCAGCAAAAAAATGTGCACACATGTATGTAAATGCAAACACGATACCTGCTGAAACTTCCAGGAATGGGAAGAGTGGGGAGTAGAGGAGAGCGGTGGAGGGGGTGAATTTAAGTATGATACATTGTAAGATCTTTTGTAAATGAAATGGCACAATGTACCCACACCCAGCACAACAATTTTTTTTAAAAAGGAAAAAAACTTACAAAAGAACAGTTGCTAAATTCTCAAGAGACAAGTTTAAGTGCACTGGAAAAGTCTGTGTGTTGAAAGAAATTTGGAATGAAAATGAGTCCACATTCTGTCTAGTCAAAAGTGATCATACACACAACCAAAAGATGTAGAAAGAGTAATGCAACAAGCCACTCTCAGCAAATTTTAGTTAATAGACCACCAGACTGAATAAACTATATCAAAGTAGATGCAAGTGATGAAATGTCCCAAAGAATGTAGCAAAATATGGTGAGTGCTTTTGAGGCAACTGGAGACTAGAGAAGAAGGCTGAGAACTGTAGTGGAAAATGAAGTCATGTCCGCACTCTGAATTTGGTATATGCACTTCAAGTCTGCCTCAGTGCTCATTAATCCATTTGCATTTAGTTGCTTATAAGACACTGCATTTTATCAAATAACATCATAGAACAATGATTTTTACCTTGGTATTTTTCTGGTTTTATACCATCAATTAAACAGCATTTATATTACCATCCATGCAATATTGAATTGGGAACTGGTATCATTAAAAAGCAAGATGATAAGGAATTTTCTGTTTTCCATTTCTAGGGATGTTCTCTGTGGGAAACTAGCTTGTATTTGGCCATATGAAAGTACGGTCCAGTCTGCCATTTATTCACAAGTCCATGATCATGTCTGTCTGTCCATACCTCCAGGGTCATCTGTTAGATCAGATGGAAGAGACAGTGCCTATGTGGCTGATGGCACTGTGTGTGGACCACAGATGGTAACAAAGTGTAATCCTCTATATTTAGCTGTGTTAAATTATGTTAGTGATTACAGACCTTATTCCACAATGCCTGTCACACTTTGAATCTGGTGCATACATTCATATCCCATATAATGTTAAAAGACAATTAAAGTAAGCCTGAGTTATCCAAGAACATTGCTTTTTGTGTGAACCTATTATCAGTCCTTATATGAAAAAGGTAGTATGTGTTTTAAACACAAGATTCCACTAACCACTTGATTTTTTAATCTTTGAATTCTAATAACTTTAAATAATAAAATTCTAATTTTGAGTTATCATTTTTTATTGCTTCACAAAGAACCATGATTGGCCTTTCATATTTACTAAGTCATCTGCTTATGTATCTGATCAAAATATAAGCATTGGAAGTTTGGAATGACCAAGAAAGTTGTACTAGGAAAGCATGGTGATAGTGAAACTGCTAACAGCCACACAAGTTTGGAAGCAGATTTCACCTGAGTGAAGTCTTCAGAATTCACTTTAGTTACAGCCATTAATAAAATTTTGAAGTAAAAGAGCAGAATTCCTCACTCACAGAAACTGAGAAAATAAATTGATATCATTTTGTTTCTCTAGGATAAATATCCAAGAATAGCTTGAGCTACTTCCTAACATACTAAGTACATGTTCAGTTCTGTGGGGCTGTGCCCTTCAACATTTCCACCATAGTCTGACTGATCAAGTTTTCTGCATCCTTACCAGCATTTAGTTCCATCACCACTTGTATTTTAGCCATTTTGATGTGTGGGTATTGATTGATATTTTTGGTTTTAACTTGCATTTTCTGCTGGTTAATTTTACTCGACATCTTCTGGTGATTATTTACCATCAATGTATTCTTTTCAGAGTGTCTTTTGCCAATTTTCTGATAGCATTGCCTTATTCCAACGTTCAGTTTGTCTTTTAGTATTCTACAAGTGAGCTTGCAAATATTTTCTCCTATCCTGAAGTTTATTTTCTTTTTTGGTAGAATTGTTTTTGAAACTTGTTGGTGTGTAAAAGGCTATAAATAATTATGTTCACAACTTAAGGAATTCGGAGATAATAATGTATCTGTGAAAACATCACTACAATACATGCTACGAACCTGTATGTAACTGCCAAGTTTCCCCTAAATTTTTAAATTTTATTATTATTTTTCATAGGAACACTTAACATATATATGTATACCCTCTTATATGTTATTTAAGTATACAATAAAGTAGTGTTAACTAAATAAGTCATTGAGATACAATAAATCTCTAGGAATAATTTGAATTGAAGAGTCAAAACATTGCATTATTTGATAACTATCTCCCTGTTTTCCCCTTCCTTCGATCCCTTGGCAACCACCTCTCTGCTTCCATAAGTTTGACTACTTAATATTTGTTCTATAAATGATATCATATAGTAATCGCCCTCTTGTACCTGTTTTATTCATTTCCCCAGTTTCATTCTTGTTGAAGTGGCAGGTATACCTTGTTTGGTAAGGCTGAGCATTATGCCATTGTATGTGTCCTGTGTATCACATTTTCTTTATCAATTCATCTGTCAATGGACATTTAAATTGATTACATGTGGTGGCTATTTTGAACACAGGAGTGCAGAGAATTCTTTGGGATCCTGATTTTTGTTCCTTTGGGTATATTCCCAGTAGTAGGTTGGATGGATCAGATGGAAGGCATTCTTTTTAGTTTTGAGCAAACTTCATATAGTTTTCCATAATGGCTATTAGACCAATTACATTCCTATCAACAATGTATGACAGTTCCCTTTTCTCCATAGCTTGTTTTTGTTCTTTTTTGAGCTAGGGTATCACTATGTAGCACACTGGTCCTGAACTCATGGTCCTCCCACCTTAGCCTACCAGTCCCTTACATGCCTGCAGGGATTACAGGCATGTGGCGTCCCCAGTGTCTTCCATCTTATCTACCCCTGTTAACTTCATTTCTTTTAATAACTATTCTAACAGCTATCAGATTATGTTTCATTATTGTTTTAATTTGCATTTGCCTAATTAGTGATTTTAAGTGTATCTTCTTTTGACAAATATTTGCTCAGGTACTTTTAAAATTTATTCTTATTATTGATTTGTTTGACCTGCTTATAATATTTTAGATATTAACTCAACTCAGATATATGATTTATAAATATTTTTCACATTCCGCAGGTTGTCTCTACACTCTGTTGGCTATATCCTTGGTTGTACAGCAGATTATTAGTTTAATGAATCTCTTTTGTCTAATGTTTGCTTTGTTGCCAACGACTTTGAGCTTGTATTCAAAATATCATTCCCAAACCAACATCATAGAGACTTTCACCTGTATTTTCTTCTTTCATATTTCAGGTCTTGTAAGTATTTGATCCATTTTGAGTGGATTTTTGTAGATGAAATTGCTGTTGTGAGAGAAGGGTCTACTTTCATTCTCCTACATGGGAATATCCAGTTCCCCTTACTATTTACCAAGTGGCTCTCCCATCCCCCATTGTATGTTCTTGGAATATTTGTTGAAAACAAGTTTATTACTGATGTATGGATTGATTTCTGGACTCTATTCTCTTCCCTTGGTCTGTGTGTCTGTTTCTTATTGTTTGTTTTTCCTAGTTCCATATTGTTTAGAACACTGCAACTTTATAATATATTTAGAAGTCAGATAGTGTAATACCTCCAGCTTTGCACATTTTACTTAAAGATCGCTTTAGTTAGTTTGAATCTTTTGTGATTCAATGCAAATTCCAGGTTATTTTTGTTGTTATTTTCTTGCTGGTGTCCTAATCTGACTTTGTTTGTGTCTGTCCTTCCAGAAACTCTAAAGCACTCTTCCTATGTTCCCTCATCCTGTGGTTACTTCCATTATTTCACTACTGCATGCATGGTGTCCAAGTCCAGGTTTGCCACAAATCTGTTATTTGTGTGCTTTCAATGTTTCAATACTAGAAATGAACCAGGAGTAATCTGTTCCCACAAACCTTTTCTTGCAGTTCAGATAGGCCAAGGGAACTTGTCCACAGTCATCAGCCTTTGGTCAGACAATGCAGGATTCTGGGCAGAATCACTGTGAATGGACCAGCACCAAGCTCCTGTGCGACACCTGTGGCCATCAGCTCTACCAAACTGTGTCACACCCTGGGGCCATAAACTGACTGAGATCAACACAGCACTGTTAGTAGGATGAGGGTCCACACTGCTATGGGCTACCTTCTAGTGAGATGAGCTCAAAAGTTTACGACTGCTTCAAACAGCCACAGACAATGTCAGGCAAAATGAAGTCTGAGAGACTGTGACAACATGCTTCCTGTGGCACCAGGGCTGTTCCAGAGGCTTCATCCACCAGCAAGCCTGCGGATGGGGCCACAGGATCTTCCCAGGGTTAGGTTTCACCAGTGTAGGTGAATTGGGTCTTATTTAATATAATGCTGCCCTGGGTGTCTGTGTCCCTGACTTACTTTAAGGTTAGCAATGATGTAAGCTGAAACTTGAGTCTGTCCCACCAGCGTGCAGATCTTTGCCTGATGCTGGGACAGGTCCAGTGGCTCCATTTCTACTCAGTGTTGCGTCTCGCCATGGTGGCACTGAAGTCCAAGGCAAAGTCTTTTGCTAGCTTTTGTACTCTGTTCTGCAGAAGTGGAGTCATCCTCTGCCTGGCTAACGCAGTTCCAGTGGCTCAGCTTATGGGTATTAGCTTCAGGGTGGGAGTCATCGGGCTATGCCAGGCACCAGGTTTCACCATGGTGAGCTTAGTACTGGGCTTCAGCCTAAGGCTTAAAACTAGGGTTAATCTACTCTCCCTCCCCTAAGCAGAGATGTATCTGTCTATAATGCAATCCTTGGAATGGGCGGAGGAAAGATGTAGTCAACTCTTGTGTTCCTGCCTTCTTCAATGCATCTCTGTTTTTCTGTTGTTGTTATACAAAACAGCAGGCATTCCAGTCTCTCACCTGATTTCCTTAGCTCTTGTGAATGTGGCTGGGTGATATTCAACTTGTTGTGTCTCTGGGGAGAAGATCCCTCGTGGATCTTAGCTACCACCTTGCTCCCGAGATTCTAGTTTTGTTTTTCTGTTTCTTCTATTACTGTAAGAAATATCATTGGAATTTTGATAGGGATAGCATTGAATCTATAATTTGTTGTAGGTATATAGACATTTAAACAATATTAATTTTTCCAACTCATGAATAGAGGAAACACAGAAGTCCACTTATTTGTGTTTGTCTTATTAAATTTCTTTCATCAATGTTGCTTTTATACTTTTCAGTGTACAGGTGTTTCACCACCTTAGTTGAATTCATTTGTAAGCATGTGTAAAGCCCTGAGTTCCATCCCTGGCACCACGAAATAGATAAATAAATAATCTATAGAATAAACATTTTTGTCTTATTTCTGATGTTAGAGGAAAAATTTTCAACTTTTCATCATTGAATGCAATGTAGCTTCGGCTTGTCATATGTGGCCTTTATCATATTGAGACATATTTCTCCTATACCTAATTTATTTAGAGTTCTTG
The DNA here is from genome assembly GCF_047511655.1 of Castor canadensis. Lineage (NCBI taxonomy): Eukaryota > Metazoa > Chordata > Mammalia > Rodentia > Castoridae > Castor > Castor canadensis. The sequence goes on along the minus strand of NC_133399.1, from coordinate 57,216,484 downwards.
TCATGAAAGGATATTGTATTTTGTCAAATGCTTTTTTAATACATCTATTGACACAGTCACAGGTTTTGCCCTTTATTCTGTTAATGTAGTAAATTGCATTTATTGATTTGTGTGTAGTGAACCATCTTTGCATGTCAGGGATAAATCCTACCTAATTCTGGTGAGCAATCCTTTTATTTATTTATTTTTTATTCTTGTGCCTGGTGTGGGTACGTGAAGACATTTACAAATGTTCTTACAATATATCAAATATATCATATTTGAATTCACCCCCTCCATCATCTCCTTTATCCTCTCTCCCCCATTCCTGGAGTAGTTTCGACAGGTATCACTTTTTCATTTACATGCATGTGTATACAGTATTTGCACAATATTCACCCTCCTATACCCTTTCCTTATATCTTCCCCTTCCCACTGGTACCAGCCCCCCATCCAGGCAGGAACCTGTTCTATCCTCCTGTTCTCTGATTTTGTAAATGAAAAAAAAAGGACATTTTTGTTTCTTTAAGATAGCTACAGAGGGAGTTGCCTTGTGAAATTTCCATTTATATATGTAATGTAACTGAAACTGGCGCATCTCCTCTACTTTTCTCCTTTCTATCTTAGTCCCCTTCTTATGGTGATTTAAACTGGTTTAAAATTCTATTTTCATTTTTGTATAGGAAGTATATCCATCATTTTCACCTTCTTAACTTCCTTCTTTTACCCTCCATCTCACATTAGTGACCTCCTCTTAGCCTGACTTGTTTTCCATAGTATTGCTTATATTTCTATTAGGTCTGTATTCCACATAAGAGAAAAAATGTGTGGCTTTTGACCTTCTGTGACTAGCTAACTTCACTTAATATGATATTCTCCAGTTCCATCCATTTAACCTGCAAACAAAAAAATTTCATTCTTTTTTGTGGCTGATTAAAATTCCATTGTATATAAATACCACATTTTCTTAATCCATAATCAGTAGTGGGGCATCTTGGCTGTTTCCACTGTTTAACTATTGTGAATAGTGCTGCAATAAACTTGGGTGTACAGGTACCTATGGAATAACCTGACTTACATTCCTTTGGGTATATCCCTAGGAGTGGGATTGCTGGATCACATGGTAATTTTATTTTTTTAGTTTTTTGAGAACCCTCCATACTGTTTTCCAGAGTGGTTGTACTAATTTACACTCCCACCAGCAGTGTATGAGGGTTCCTTTTTCCCCATGTCCTCACCAACATTCATTGTTTGTGTTCTTTTTTTTTTTAATAGTGATTCTAACAGGAGTGAGGTGGAATCTTATGTGGTTTTGATTTACATTTCCTTTATGACCAGCAATGTTGAACATTTCTTCATTTTTTTTTTTTTAGCTTTTTGAACTTCTTCCTTTGAAAAAGTTCTGCTCAGTTCATTTGTCCATTTCTTCATTGGGTCATTGATTTTGGGGGAGTTTACTTTTTTGAGCTTCTTATATACTCTGGTTATTAATCTCTGCCAGATGTGTTGCTGGCAAAGATTCTATCCCATTCTGTTGGCAGCCTCTTCAATTTAGAGACCATTTCTTTTATTGTGCAGAAGATTTTAAAATGTCATCCTTTCTCTTAGTGGCTGAGCTATTTGGGTTCTATTGAGGAAGTTATTGCCTGTGTATATTAATTGCACTGTATTCATGCTCTTTCCTGTGCTAGTTTCAGAGTTTCAGGTCTTATATTAAGGTCTTTATTCCACTCTGCCTTGATACTTGTACAGGGTAAAAGACAGGGATCTAGTTTCAGTTTTCTGCATGCAGATATCCAGTTTTTCCAGCAACATTTGTTGAAGAGACTGTCTTTTCTCCATCATATATTTTTAGTGTTCTTGTCAAAACTCAGGTGGGCATGGATTCATATCTGGATCTTCTATTCTATTCCACTGGTCTTCAAGTCTATTTTTGTGCCAGTGCCATGCTGCTTTTATTGATATGGCTCTGCAGTATAGTTTGAAGTCAGGTATTGTGAAACCTCCAATGTTTCTCTTTTTGCTCAGTATTACTGTGGCTATTCATGGTCTTTTGTGCTTCCACATGATCTTTAGGGTTGATTTGTTAATCTCTGTGATAAATGTCGTTGGAATTTTGATGGGGATTGCATTGAACATGTAGATTGCCTGTGGTAGTATAGCCATTTTCACAATATTGATTCTACCAATCCATGAGCATGGGAGTTCTTTCCACTTCTGTAATCTTCTTTAACTTCTTTCTTTAATGGTTTATAGTTTTCCTTGTAGAGGTCTTAACAATCCTTCTAGTAACTTTAAAAAATGCGTGTACCTTTAGCAGGGATTTTGGCCTATAATTTTATTTTCTTTTACATTCTTTGTCTTGCTTTGTCATAAAGTTACCATAGGTCTTATAAAATGAGTTTGAAAGTATTCTCTCTTCTTTGAGCTTTTGGAAGCATTTGAAAATGGCTGGTAAAGTTCTTCTTAAATGTTTGATAGAATTCAGCAGTGAAGCCATAACATCCTGCACTGTTCTCTGACAAGAGTCTCTTAGTTGCTGACCTCTTTACACATTACTGATCTGCTCAGATTTTCTATTTCTTCATTATCTGGTACTGATATATTGTATATTCCTGGAAATTTATTCATTTGCTCTGTGTTATCCAGTTGCTTGCCACATAATTAATTATACAAGTCTTATCTAACCCTTTGTATTTCTGTGATTATCACTTGTAAAGTCTCCTCTTTCATTTATGATTTTATTTATTTGAGTCTTTTCTCATTTATTTATTCATTAATCTAGCTAAAGTTTTGTCAGTTTTGCTCTAACCAAAACTCAGGCTTATTGACAGTTTGTTGACCCTTTGTATTGCTCTTTCTTATCTCTATTTCAACCTTTATTTCTATTATTTTTCTCTGCTCTTTATTATTTCCTCCATTCTACTCACTTTGGATTTAGTTTGTTCTTGTTTACTAGTTCCTTTAGGTTTAACATCAAGTTGGTTTTTTTTGAGATCTTACATCTTTTTTGATGTTTTCATTTATTGCTATAAACTTCCATCTTGGATATGCTTTGTTGCATCCTGCAAGTGTTACCATTTGTGTGTCTGTGATGTGAATGGTATGTATGCAGCATATAATTGGATCTGCTTTTTTTGCCATTCATCCAGTTAACGTCTTCTGATTAAAATTAATTCATTTATATTCTTTGTTTTCTGGTTATTTTGTAAATCCTTAGCTCTTCATCATTTGCTGTGTTGGATTCCTTTGAGATTTGATGATTTTGTATGGTGGTATGCTTTGATTCTTTTCTGCTTATTTCTTCTGTTTTTACTGCAAGTGAAGCTTACCTACTGAAACAACAGGCTATTTTGACTGATAACTTTGATCACATAAAAAAAAGACATCTTTCTGCTCCACCTTCTCCCACATTTTATGGTTTTCTTTTTTTTTAGTGGAACTAGGGTTTGATCTCAGGGCTTCATGCATGCAAAACAGACACTCTACTGCTTGAGCCACACCTCCAGTCCAACATTTTATGTTTTTGATGTGAAAATCTCTGAATTTGACTATGTACTTAATTTTACTAGTGAGTTTTATGCATTCATATATTTTCATAATCAGTATTCTTTGATTTCAGCTTCAAAAACTATTGTGTTCTTTGGTTGGTGTTAAGCCACCTTGGTTTTTCATGTTTCTAGTTGCCTTACATTAATGACATGTGGACATCTGAAGAAGCAAGAACTTACTTACACTGGCCTTCTTTGGGAAGGTCCTTAACCAGACAACCTGATCAGAAATTCTGGGCAGGCCATCCAGCATGGTTCAATATTTTGCTTGTTGCTGGTGTCCTCAGGCAGGCTAGTGCCTGGTTCTGCAGGTTGACCTAGAAACCTGGAAACACCGAGGGAGACTTATTGATTGGCTCTGTGGGTATGGGTCTGGAGCCTGATTCCATGAAGGCAGTTGTGGAACCTTTGTCCATTGGAGGCCTGTCTGAAGCCTGGTTCTACAAAAGGTCATTTGACACAGAGGGAGGTTTTTAAACCTGAATCTGCTGGGTTTTTAACCTGCTTGCTGGATGTAGTGACTGGCCTGGAGCCTGAGTCCACTGTGATGGGACTGTTACCCCAGTCCACGGGGGCTGGCATGGTTCTGGGTCAAACTTGCAGCCTGGGTCCATGTATGAGTCCTAGGTCATTGAGGGGTACCCTAAAGCCTAAGTCTCCAGGGGTAGATTTGGAACTTCAGTTCATGTGATATAACCTGGAAATGGTATGGACTGGGATGGGTGTTAACCCTAGATCTGTTGAAGCAGATATGGAATCTGGTTCATTTGGAGCCTGAGGCCATGGAGACCAGTCTATGACCTGAGGCTTGTCTGGTGCTAGGGCAGCATGGAGCTTAGGTCTGTAGGGACTGGTGGGAAGCTCAGGATAGTGGGTGCTGGCTTGGATCCTGAGGCCATAAGGAATCACCACAGGTGCTGGCAAGAAGACTATTGTTCAGGTGCAGAAATAGCATGGTGATATTTATTGTGAACCTTTGCAGAATTCATTGCTTATTTGTATCAGGTTGCTGGATGTGTGTTTGGGTATACATCTGTAAGTTTTTCTATAGATGAGATCAACTACATATACGATTATGTCATCGTATATGACAATTTAGATTGCCTTTTCTTTCTTCTTGACTAATAGCTATAGCTAGAATATACAATATTACATAGTAAAATAGGGCTGTCATACACAAATTATAATATGTTTATTGGCTTATGTTAATTTTGAATAAATCATTATGAAAATCTAGTTTTTATTCTCATTTGATATCCCCATATTGTGAGATACTTAATCATCCTTCATGCCAATATTTTTGAAAAAAAGAAAATCAGCAACAAAGCCAGTTAAAATGGAAAAATCAAAAAATAAACCACACACCTAAATGACAAGTTGTCATTGGATTATCCACCTTAACATGGCAAGGCTTTACAATAGACAAAAAAATAAAGTTTAGAATTCCTCTTCCAGATTATTCAGATAAATATCACAACAAAGATTCACAATGATTTATGAATAGTATTTGAAATCTAAACAAAATTATTTCTCCAATTTTCAAGGAGACAACTTGTTAATTGCAGTTATCTAGCTAATTATTCATAACTATTAATGTAATATAGAAAAACTCTGAGGAGACTTCAAATCAATTCTGGCTGCAAATATCAAAATCAAGACTATGTGTAATATTTACATAACCCATGCCAAGTCATGGGTGAGATGTTTTTCCTTGAAATTTTTATTGTTGAGATTCTCATATTGGAATGTCAGAGTATTTGTACCAGAATCAGAGTAGTGTAAGCAAGAAGTGCTTCAACTTGTGTATGCCTTATGCCTATGTAACAAATCACAAATGTATCTTTCTAGTTTTACATGAAATTTGTGAATGATTGTGAACTATCTTGTGTTTCGTTTTAGTATTGTGTAAATAGAACCTGCAGAGAGGCTCATTTAATGGGAGATAGCTGTAATGCCACTCAAAAATGCAAAGGGAATGGGGTGAGTAACTCTATTTAGTAAATCAAGTTGCACGTTACCATTGTGAGTAACGCAGAGTAAACATCTCTGTGGGAAGATTGATGATCTATGTTACTTTTAAACTGACCTTGTCTATATCTAGTTGATTAATATAAAAAAAAAATCCAATGAGCTAACTTAACACCAAAGGAGTTGTACTTGATGGGTTGAATTTATTGTAAACATCCACAACTTGTGAATTGGGAATATATTCAAACACAAATGTAATACATTCAACACAAATGAATGCCTGTATGGGAACATTTTGTGTTCTCCCTCATACACTTAATAGTGAAAATGTGGATGGAATTGGAGAACATCATTCTGAGTGAGGTTAGCCTGGCCCAAAAGACCAAAAATCGTATGTTCTCCCTCATTTGTGGACATTAGATCAAGGGCAAACACAACAAGGGGATTGGACTATGAGCACATGATAAAAGCGAGAGCACACAAGGAAGGTGTGAGGATAGGTAAGACACCTAAAAAACTAGCTAGCATTTGTTGCCCTTAATGCAGAGAAACTAAAGCAGATACCTTAAAGCAACTGAGGCCAATAGGAAAAGGGGAACAGGAACTAGAGAAAAGGTTAGATCAAAAAGAATTAACCTAGAAGGTAACACCCACACACAGGAAATCAATGTGAGTCAACTCCCTGTATAGCTATCCTTATCTCAACCAGCAAAAACCCTTGTTCCTTCCTATTATTGCTTATATTCTCTCTACAACAAAATTAGAAATAAGGGCAAAATAGTTTCTGCTGAGTATTGGGGGGGAGAGGAAGGGGCGGAGTGGGTGGTAAGGGAGGGGGTGGGGGCAGGGGGGAGAAATGAACCAAGCCTTGTGTGCACATATGAATAATAAAAGAAAAAGGAAAAAAAAAAGTGAAAATGTGCTGCTATGAAATATTTCACAGAGAGTACACTTTTAAAACAGATTAACCTGTAGGAAATTTTTATGTTACTCTTATGGAGAGCTTTCCAACAGAAAATGCAGACTGATGCAAGAAAATGTTTTTATTCTCAATTGTTTATCTATTTGAATCTGCTAATTTAAATTTGCTGTTACTTTTATATTGCATTTTCATTTCTTAAAAGTTACAATTTGGGTCATTTGTTTTTAATTTTCTTAAAAGGAAATCATATATGGTATAGTCATCAATAAGTGAGAGAACTCAAATTCACCAAAATTCATTAATACTCAATTATATCATTTTTAAATAGGCTATATTCAGAAAGTATGAAATGCCGCAGCAATGACTGTTAACAGAGAACAACCACGTTTTCATGTTTTTTTTAACTTTCTGCAATTACAATTATTGTCCTTATCTGTTGCTTTCTTTTGGTAAATTTTCTGTCTTAATCTTTTAGTATTAATTTGTTTTATAAAATCTCAAAACTACATTATACATTATTAAATTTTTGACACTTTGTGTAACCGATACAAATTTGTTTTCCTAATGAATTAATGTATATTCAATTGTTATTTTAGTGGACATTTTGGATTTTTTCATTGTTATAAAATATGTAATGTGAAACACATATTCATTAGGAAAATATGTGACATTTATATTCATTTTGTTTACATTTCTGTGCTATATTCTACCATGAAAACACTTTAAAAGGAAAACTACTTAAAAGTAATTAAAACGTCAAGTAAAACCTAAGCAACTGTAACAAGCTGTGTTTATGCTCAAGAAACAGTTCTATCATCACAATTCCTGTTCAATTTTGTTAGCATGCACTTGTTCATAAATATCATTAACTACAAAATGTTAGCAGTTAGTCTACTTGTTCTCCTTTCTTAATGATATACTTTTTTTTGACTAATTGCCCTAGAAATTTACTATCTACTACTCTGAAAATTAGTGATCTCTAAGTGTCGATATCAGGAAGTTAAGAAAAGAAGGTAGTATTAAGCTCAAAGTTTTAGTTCATTATTGAATATAAGAAGTGGTGGTTATTCTTGTCTTATCCCCAGTGTGAAAGAAAATATTTCAACACTTCATATTGCATGTTAACCTTTGCAGAAAATCATTGATACCTCTCAGACTAAAAAATTTTTGTATTTCTAATTTGCTAAATGTCTTTTTATCATAGATCAATGCCTAATTTTATCAAAGACCTTTTTTAATCTATTAATTCAGAAAACATTTTTTAAGTAGTAAATCAGCTTTCAATTCCCAGAAGAAATCCAAACACGATCTATTTTTTAGTCAAGTTTTTTTTGTTTTGTTTGGTATAATTGTTTATATTTTATGAATGTCATTGATCATAAATTTTGTATCTTGAACTTAAAGTCTTTGTTTTGTTATCAGAATTCTTTTTCTTCATCTCCTGTTCCTCCTCTTGCTTCTTTTTGACAAGGCCTCATTCTGTAGCTCAGGCTGGCCTCAAACTTGGGACCCTCCTGCTTCAGTCTCCCGAGTGCTGGAAATATAGGTGTGAACTACTGTGTATGGCCTGCAGACATGTCTTCACAATATATTTTCTGTAATAGCTTTTGAAAAAATAATTTATAGAGGTTTTTCCAGAGTAATTCAGGTTTGGATATCTTATGTACCTTTTTAATGAAAAGCCTGCCTTGTGTACCCAGAATAAGTGTCATTTGGTTGTGATATAATAGTCCCATTACAAATTGTCAGATTTAATTTGCTAACTTTTAAGGCTTTCCCCCATTATTTTTGGTGTGGACTTTTCTTTCCATATAATATCTTTGTCTGGCTTTTGAATTAGGATAATGTGAGCCTAGTATCTTGGGTTTCTTTTAGAGACTGTAGATACATTGTAATGATTATTTTCTTAAATATTTGGTCTAATTCACAAAAGAATACATCTCACCTGGGTGCTTTCTGTTCTAGAAGTTTACTTATTATTGACTCAGTTTTTTTGGTGGTACTGGGGTTTCAACTCAGCACTAATAGACAGTTGCTCTACCAGCCATGCCCCCAGCCCTTTTTGCGGTAGCTCTTTCTGAGGTAGGGTCTCTCATTTATGCCCCAGCCAGCCTGGACCGTGGTCTTCCTGTTTAGTCTTCCCAGGTAGCTGAGATGACAGGCACATATCACCACACCCAGCTTTTCTTTCTTCTTCTTCATTTTTCCTTCTTCTTCTACTGCAGTTTGAACTTAGGGCACCATGCTTGCTAGGCAGCTGCTCTACCACTTGAGCCACTCTGCCAGCTCTGTTTTGTTTTGGGTGTTTTGAGATAAGATCTCTTGAACTAATTGCCTGGGCTGGTTTCATATTGTGATCCTCTTGATCTCTGCCTCCCAAGTACCTAGGATACAGGTGTGAACCATGGGCACTGCACCTGGCCACACTTAAATTTTATTGGTTAAGAGGTAGCCTCATGAGCTACTTGCCCAGGCTGGCCTCAAACCATGATTCTTCCAATTGCTGCCTCCCGAGTAGCTGGGATTATAGACTTGAGACGCCATGCCCAGCCTATTGACTTAAATTCATCAACCAATATAGTTATTTCTATTTCTGTAAGTTTCATAGATATTTTTGCTTTCAAGGACTTAGTCTTTCTCCTAGATTATCAATTTTTAACAGATTTGTTCATAAATTTTCTTTATTATCCTTTGAATGTTCATGGATTTAGAGTAATGATATTTCTTTCATTTCTGATATTAGTGATTTTGATTTCTTCTTTTTTTTTAAAAGTTGGCCTAATTAGAGGCTAATCATTTTTTTTCTTTGATGCAGGGAGTTCACTATGAGGCCCACTCTGGCTCAGTCTGGGGTCATAGGTTAATTCATCTTTTTGATTATCATATACATATACAAAGAATAAGAATACTGTTCATAGTAGCTATAATCTTCAGGAAGCAGCCTACACAGCCCCCTAAAGTAGAGTGGGGAAAATAGATCATATTATATCTAAATAAAACAATATAATGTAACAGAAATAAACTGTAGCTATATGGAGCAGCATATGTGATTCTCATTAACATAGTGCTAAAGTAAGACAGATTGGTGTCACCAGTCATGCGTACATAAAACATTCCAGCTTTAGAACAATAAGGCATCTATAATGAGCAGGGCGCTGGTGGTTCACGCCTGTAATCCTAGCCACTGGGAGTGCAGACAGGGTTTCCCCACCCTGGGCCAGTGTTTCCTTTGCAGAGGGGCAGGGAGAAGCCATCAACTGAGAGTTCCTGCAAAGGTGCAGGGAGGCGATGGGGCAACTCTGCAGGGATGTGGGGGTGAGCAGAGTCTGGGAGTCCAGATGAAATTGGTCACTGGGGTTTTGAGTATCTGAATTTTGAGGCCATGCTGTTTCAGTGGCTCTAGTGACAAGTTCCAGGTATGCGATTTTCCTGCAGCAGCACTCAGCAGTCAGGCAGACCTCATGGGTGTTGCACATGGAATAGGGTATAGGAGGGTAAATTGTGGGGAGGTGATTGAGGGCAAACATGGGCTCTGGCTGTGCATGGGAGGACAGTAGGTTTGGGATACAGAGGGACCAGGGAAACACTCGACATCAAAAGAGGAGTACTAAGTAAGCAGACTTCCAAGTGTCTGCTCTTAGAGAGGGTGACAGAAATAAAGACCTAGAGCCCAGGCTCCAGCCTTAGGAGCCCATCCATGGAGCCAATTCTTCAGTGCCTGTGGCCAGCATGCAAGAAGACATTGGGAAACAGAAAAATGTGTTTGTGTTGTTTGTTGAAGAAAACTAAGTACATTTATTTACTTTACTTATCTGAAGGTCAAGGCCCTGGTGGCTCCTCTCTGCTCATTGAGGTGTTACCAAATGGACCCTGGGCTCCAATGCTTAGTCTAATGGCCTAACACGGTCATTCAGGAACTGCTTGTCTAGAGGACAGGGTGTTCAACTAGTGCCCTGAGGTAGACCTTGCTCTAAGACTAGGACCTGAGAGGTTAGAGGCAGGGCTGCTCGCTACCAGGGCATAAGTAATGTTGTTTTGTGTGTACACAATGTGAAATCATTAAATCAAGCTAATTAACCTATCTATTACTTAACATAATTTTTATGGTAAGACTTTTAAAAATATTTTGTTTGTTGCCTTTTTTATTCCTTATTTTGTGTTTTTTTATTGAGTCATAATGTCTCCTGTATTAGTTTGAGTGTTAGAAAACTTTGTGCTTTGGCTGGTTGCCATGAAATTTAGGCCTGGCATCTTTATCATATAAAAGTTTTGCTATCTAGAGCTTTTGCCATCCTCCTGGACCATGCAAGTTTACAGAACGTGGTAACTTCATTTAAAATCTTCTTTAAAAATACTACCTATATAAGTCATCTCCTAGAAACAATTGCTTCACATTACTGGTAACCTTCATGCTTCATTCCAATCAAGAGTGCTCTGGAAATGCAACCACTATCCTGAGTTTGATCTGTTATCTTTTCTTTCTGGATTTTTAAAACATATACTATTTGACATTTTTATCCTTATTATGACCTTATTATGACCAAATTTTTGGTTTTGTCCTGTTTCTTTGTACTGTTGTTCTGTTTGTGTTCATCACCCTGGGTCATACCAGTGTTTGTGGGCATTTGGGAAGTTTATGTTATCGTGTAATATGATTATCAGTAAAAATGCAAACAGGATTGTTATGTGTATCTTTTGGTGACCATATAATATTTGATAAAAATGGACTTTGCTAGGGTTGTTGCAACAAGATATCATGGGCTGGGTGGATTAGAAAACAGATATTTATTTTTTTCTCGTAGCTTGGGAAGCTAGAGGTTCCACATCAATCTGTAGGCAATTTTTTTCATCCGGAGGCCTTTCTCCCTAGTGTACAGATGGCCTGCTGGCTTCTCACTGTGTCCTTGCATGGTCCTTCTTCTGTGTGCATGCACTCCAGGGTCTCCTTGTGTGTTTAAATTTTCTCTTTTTATAAAGACACAAGACAAATTAGATTAAAGCCCACACCAATAAACTCATTTTAACTTAATCATCCTTTTAAAGAACTCATTTCTAAATGTAGTCGTATTCTGAGGTAGCAGGGGTTGCATTTTCAGTATATGAATGGGGGTACTGAGTTTAGAAATTATCTAGCAGCTTTAATTACAGGTATGAACTGCCATGCCTGGCTTTCCCCATTCATTTTGAATAAGTCATTTTTAAACTCCTTCTCTTGTTCTACCTTGCCCTAATGTAAAGGCAGTTATAGAATGTAACTTTGAAAAGGTCCCCTTGTATTTTAACATTTGTTCTTACACTTATTTCTCTATATCAAATGTAAATAAAACCCACTTCTCCCTACACGCAAATGAAGTCATGACCACCTTGTGCACTTTTTAACACATATTCCATCCTTTACCTCTAAGTTCTGTTTTTATTTGCTATGTTGGATTCTGAGGTCCCTGGTACTGTAAAAGATAGGTTAACTTTGTTTCTTAAAATTATGTTCCAGTGGAAGTTATATTTAGATTTGCTACTGTAAGCCAAACACTCTATGAGTTCATAGGAATCTCGACTCTCATGGGAGAGGTGGGATGCTGCAATACTACTTCATTCCAAGTGTGGGAAGAACTGTGAGTGTGGAGATACACATTTGCAGATCTTGTATCCAAAATACAAATTATTTTTTGCCCTTCCTAAATGTTCTCTTTGTTGCCTAAAGGACTATTCAATTTCAGTTTTCCTTAAACACTGCTGTTCTCCTGTTGCTTTTAGTCCTGACAGGGAGGAAATGAATGCTAGTTTCATTCTGTTCACACTGTATAGAATGTTATAAGATTACTTTTCTATTTTTATTTCTCTAGAGATTAGAATTATCACCAAAAATTGTCTAAGGTTTGTGGGGTTTGTTCATTTTACTTATTGAAAAGCCAAACTATACATATGGTCTGAAATGTTAATACTTAAGAAAATGTGTATAATACTATTTACTTGGTATTATTTTGCTCTGGCTAACTGACTATTTCCTTTAAGTTAGCAGACAATGATAAACTTTGTTGTTTTATGTTGTTCAAATAAATGTAAATTAACTCACAAAAGGATAACAATTGTGGAATAAGCTTAAAATTATGCACAGTGGTATCCCAATCCTAACTTATGAACCGTGTGTTAAAATGTTTATTGCCAGTACACTGAACGGTCAGGTATAGAAGTATGGACATATAAAACTACAGATCACTTTGTAGAATTTAAGACTGTAATTCAAACTTGTTTTATTGAAATTGCTTTTGATAGGTAGAAAAATACATTATTGAATCTTGTTTTTAAAAGATTATTGGAGAAGATAAACTAGTCATTCAAATAGTCAATGTGTGGAGATTAAAAATAATTTTTCATGTAGGTAATGATTGTGTTGTCAAGATTTTCACTACTTTTTAAACCAATTTCTCATAGTTATAAAAATATTAAGAAAAATTATTTATCTTATGTAAGTCAAGCATTTATATCAATTACATATACTAAGATCATTCAAAGTAACTGAATATTTTTTGGTTTCAGATTTGTAATAATTTTGGCAATTGCCAATGCTTTCCTGACCACAGGCCTCCAGACTGTGAATTCCAGGTTGGTTCACCAGGGGGCAGTGTCAATGATGGAAATACTTGGAAATCAGGTCAGTAGAAATTAAACTTTTAAAGCAAAAATAGAATGTTGTTTTATATGCAGCTAACTGAAGAAATCTAATCCTTAGTCAAATATTTCATGATTTGACTTATTCAAAGAGTTATGATGGTGGTTTATTTAAATTGTTACACAATATTTGTAATAAGCTTTTCCCAGAGGCATTCACTTTAATCATCATAGTTATATAAAGAAAAATAAAACAGTACTCTTTAGTTTCAATAACTGTCATCAAGTAAACTTTTGAAAATTACATATAGAATAATGGAAACTGTACCTGTGATTTGCACTTTATATAATTATCATTATTTTGGTGAATCTGGGGCTTGAACTCAGGACTTCATGCTTGCAAATCACGCACTCTACCACTTGAACTACTCCTCCAGTCTGTTTTACTCTTATTATTTTGAAGATGGGATCTCATGAACTGTTTGCCCACGCTGGCCTCAAACTACAATCCTTCTGATCTCAGCTTCCCAAGTGGCTGGCATTAAAGTTATAAGCTACCAGTGCCCAGTGCTGCACTTTAAATTATTAAAACTTTAGGCTATTAAAACACTGTAGGGTACAGTGTGCATTACAAATGAAATATGGAAAATCACCTGGAAAAACAGAAATATATGTTTCTTGGAAAAATAGTATATCAGTCATATTTCAAGTGATAGAGGAGTACATATTTGTACTTTCTGCTTTTTCTATGAGCGGAGGCATTGCAATAAATTATCCATTGATTCAACCATTCATTCATTATACATTCCTTCCACAAATATGCTGTTGGGTGTCTGAAGAGGCAATAAAATTGAGATCCAATTTCAGAAATTCTACACAAGAAGTATTATGGCCATTTGATAATGTCAGTCTAAATGAAGGTATATTGTTTGGCAAACAATGACCTTAATTATACGGGCCTTAAGTAGACAAGGAAAGGGAAGATAAATAAGGTGCTTCATAACATCAGGTATTTGTAAAAAAACAATGAATAAAGCACAGTTATCAATTATATTTGATACATGAAGAAAAATGGTTGAGGATGATATACAAATTTTCATACAAGAATCAGTGAATGGAGACAGCACGAATATCAACAATTTAATTTTGTATGGAGAAGTAGGGTTATTTGTGGGAGAATTCATGCAAATATGTAATTGGGCACTTGAGGATGGTGTTTCTAATACATTAGGGACATCAATATTGATAATCCATAGTTTATAGTTAACTTACATAATCAAAATCATCATGGAATGCTAAAACTGTGCAGTGACATGAGATAAAGGCACTACCTATAACTTCAAGAAGCAATGGTATTTTAGGAACATAATCTTTGAACTGAGATGACTGCTAATCCTTGGAAAGGAGAGAGTACAAAGAAGAGCCAAATGGATATATGTTTTTGGCCATCACAGAATGGCGATAGAATATTACATGAAATATTGGTCAACAAGTAAGAGTAGAATGTTATCCTTGAAAAATGAGTGGTAGGTTTGTAAGACAAGCTCTACCATTTTTGTATATATGTGATGAATGAGAAGGAGATGAGGGAAAGATTGAGAGAGGGAGGGAGGAAGAGAGAGAGAGAGAGAGAATGTGTTATGGAAAAGATATTTTCAAAATGGTGGCTCCAAATTTCCCCATCCATTATACTATTCTAGAGATCAACCAAAGGCACACAAACTAGCAAACCTTTCATGAAAATTACTTGTGATAACAAGAGTGTGAGTCTGTGATTTCCTTTTCTTAGCCTGATCTGATCTCTCCTCACTCAATTCTGTTAACATTGTAGTTCAACCAGGAAAAAGTAATATGCAAAAACCATTAGTGTTACTGCGATAGACTCAGGGTGGAAATAGTGGGAATGATCCAGTATTTTGAGTATTTTCTACTACACAGGCAGTTATGTTGTCAGGAGAACATGGAGGACTAGCTGCCTTGTAGGACTGAAATTATCAACCTGTTTAGGACAAATGACACACCAGGAAATAACTGGAGACTTAACAGAATATATCTTTGGGACATTAAGACATTCAAAATAACTTGCATGGGGAAGAATTTAGAAAGGCACATGCATGACTAGTTCAAACCCATGCTCAGGGAATGTAAGCTTTTGCCTGATGGTATTTCCTTTGGTCAATGAAAGCCTGGTTAAGTGAAAGCAATGACACATCACAGTCTCATTCTGCAATGTCTAGGAAGTGCTTCATGTATGTTTTTCATTTTACCTTTGCTTTGGGTGTCTGGTTATTATTATTATCATTATTATTACTTCTAATTTAGCCCCTGTTTTTCAAGACATTGCTGTGAAAACATTATCAACAAAAGCTAAAGGAATCCTCCTTTGGTTGTCATATAGATGAGGAATATAGTCTTTGCAAAATGAGTTTGTAAAGTCATTCAACATGAACTGTTGAAGTTTGTAGCAATCAAAACAAATGACAAACCCTAAGGAAGGAATGCAAGATAGTATTTCCAGATTTCCTTGCTGTAATAGTCAAAAGCCCAATTTTCAACCACAAAAATAGTTCACAAGGCTTGGCTTATTTATGGCAACAAAACAAATGAACAGAAATCATCTTAAAAGACGTTCCAAAATAAGATTTACTAGACAAAGACTTTAAACTACTATCTTAAATGTATTCAAACACCTGAAGGAAAGTTTGGACAAAGAACTAAGGTTAATCAGTAAAAAAAAAAAAAAAAGTAGGAACAAAATGAGAATGTCAGTAGAGATAGAAATGATAAAGTAGAACCAAACGAATTCTGGAACTGAAAAGTACACTATCTAAACTGAAATATTCAGTACAGATGTTCAAAGCAGATTTGAACAGATGGAAAAAGGAAGGGTGAATTTACTGCTTGGTATAGGTGGTTTAAATGATTTAAGAGCTGTCATTCATTACATAGTGTGCAAGTATTGGCTAGTGTGAAATCCAGAAGGGTTTTTCATGGATAAAAATTACTTGCCAGAGCAAATCTCCAACATGGATGAAATCTCTCTATTTTATAAATGGATATCTGAAAGGCCTTCCAGCCACGAGAAGGCCTGGTCACTGCCAGATTTCAAGCACAGGCTGCCCATGTGCTCCAGGGTAATAAAGTCATGGATGACCCAACTCCTCCTCTTGATGCCACTCTGAACTGCTAAGCTAGAGAAACAGCAAGGTCCTCGGCAGAGAATGATGGGCCCTTCAAGATTCTGCTTATTTTTGACAAGGCTCCTCCACATGTTCGTTTTGTTGGTGACTTCATTCCAGTATCAAAGTGGTACATCTCCCTCCAAACCCACCTATTTGATCCAATCAGCCAACCAATGAATAATTGTCATTCTTAAGACCTCTAACTCGAGAAGGACTTTTGTTCAAGCTTATGAAAAAAAAAGAAATAAACTATGCAAAGCACATGGACATGTTTCTGAAGAGAGTGACACCCCTCTCAAGAAGAGCCACAGACAGGTTCATTGGGAGGGATTACAGAAAGCACTGTCCTCACAGGAGATGACACTCCACACAGGTTACTGACCCTGGAGACCTGCAGCGGCACAAGATATGGAGAAATAATATTGACTTCTTGTGCTCTTTAGAACTAGTCTAATGTTTATGCCTCTGTTTTTAACTACAACAAAAAGACTTTAAAAGTAAGAAAACAAGCACAAACTTTAAAAGAAAAGCTTATAGAATAAAGGTGCAAAGAAAGAAAATATTATGTATGTATATCTTGGCAATGTGTTTGTGTTTTAAGCAATGTTATTTTACAAAAGAGTCAAAAAATGTTAAACTAATTTACAAGCTTTATAAAGTAAAAAGTAAACTAAGGTTAACTTAGTATTTTGTTATAAACTTAGTGCAGCTTAACTGCACCATGTTTACAAACTCTGTAGTAGAGTGACATCCGTGGCCCTCACACTGTCACCACCCTAAACTTTCCCAGGGCAAATTTCTGTTCTGCAAACTTCATTCACGATAAATGACCATTTAATTCTATATATTTATTGTATCATTTCTATGTTTAGAAACACATACAGTTGCCGATTTTATTCACTATGGTGACATTGTATACATGCTTAGAGCTTAGGAGAAATAGATGATACCACATAGCCTAGTATATAGTACGCTGTACCATATAGTGTGTGTAAATACACTCCAAGATGATTGAACAATGATGAAATTGTCTGTTGATGCATTTCTAAGAGCATATCCTAGTCATTAAGTACATGACTATATTTGCAGTTGTTATGCTTTCTGAGTAAAAAGATCTTTTTATCATTACATAAGACCTTTTCTTTGTCTCTTGTGATGTTTTTGCCTCATGGGATATATACTTGTCAAATCTCATCTGGCTGTGCATTTTATGGCATAAGAAAAATCAATACATAAAGAGAAGGAAAGTACCAAAGATAATGCAACAACGTAGACTTTCATCTATTATTAATGGGAATATAATTGTAGCCACTTAGGAAAATCATTTAAAATACTCACTAAAAAACAAACACGCACATGCTATGAACAAGCTTTGCCATTCCCCAGGGATGCACGTACCTGAGAGGGATGTGAACATGCCGACCCCAAGATATGTAGTAGGATAGTCACTGCAGCACTGTTCCTAAAATCCCATGTGTCTTGGAATAGGACCCTTAACAGATGTTATTTTTGGAAAACAATGTAATATGCATTGATAAGAACAAACATTTTATAACTATAAGCAACAATATGGGGGGATCCTAAAAATTAGCACTATTAAACCAAAAAATGTCAGACAGGAAAAAGTACACATAGTATAATCCCATCAATATAACATTTAAAATCTGTCAAAGATGATCTATGCTTTCAGCGGCCAAAGTAGGGGTTTTTCTTGAGAAGACAGTGACTGCAAAAGCAGCCTAGGAGAGTGGTGACATTAGGAGTCCTGGATTTGGTGCCAATTGCATGGTCATGTTTAATTTAGGAAATATTTGTGCAGTGTAATTGTATGCATATGTTTTTGTTAATATGTTACATGCTTCACTAAAACTTACTAGATAGATAATAATTGGAAAAAATCAGAATCTACATAACCTTTGGAGAAGAATAAATGATGAGATAACGAATGTCCTGCCGTGCTTTGCAGATTCTGACAGGGACAACAGACATATTCACATTCATTTTGTTAATTTATTGTTAATTTTACTAATATATTTATGTATTGTTCACTTTTCTGAAATGTGTAATACTGCACTTTTAAAAAGTGTAAAAAATAAGCATTCTTATAGAATGCCAATGAAAGGAGAAATATACATACATAGAGACACACATGCACACAATATGTATAGATATGTAGATATAGGTGTAGGTATAAACAGGGATTTATTATATGCATAAAATATTAATACTGAATAGAGAGATGAGACTCATTTAAAAATTGTTTTCTCCAAGGACAGAAACTGTTTTAGCTAGAGAGTGGATAAAGGATTTTAAAAAATACTTTCTAAAATTTTGACTTAACCTCTATTAATATATTAACTTATAATTTCTTTGTTTAAATTTAAAAAAAATTGTGGTACTAGGGTTTGAACACAGGGCCTACACCTTGAGCCATTCCACCAGCCCCTTTTTTTTTTTTTGATAGGTATTTTTTTGAGATAGGGCTTCATGAACTATTTGCCTGGGCTGATTTCGAACTGTGATCATCCTGATCTCTGCCTCCTGAATAGCTAGGATTGCAGGAGTGAGCCACTGGCACCCAGCCAAAATTATTTTTTAATGATACAAATTATACATTTATGGAGTGCTGTGTAGTATTTCAGTACATGTATACATTGTGCAATATTTAAATCAAGTTAAACATATTCATTTCCTCAAACATTTATCATTTTTCTTTGTGATGAAATCCCTCATCATCCTTTCTACTAGCTTTTAGAAATGTATAGTGCATTGTCATTTTCTATAGTCACTGTGTTACTCATCTCACTGAAAGTTAGTACCTGCAAGAGCGAGAGGTTGAGCAATGGGAACTTTTGAATTATTGATGTTACAACTGAACTCCACTTGTAAGCAACAGCACTCAAAACCATACATATACAACACCAGAATATTTACACAAATATGCATAAAAGACAAATAGGAAACCTACGAAAAATGTACCATGCAGTTTGAGGATATGAGCTTAAAAGATCTTTGATTTTTCCCTATAACAGTTTGCAATGTGTGAAAAAAAAGTATTTATGGTTAAGTGAGAAAATGTAAATTTATTTAATTTCCCAATGAATGTGTACTTTCTGATATTTCATTTCTAGATATGTTTTTTATTAAGAAAGGCTTCAATAAACATTGGGACAACTGGCTTATTCTGAGTTTCTACATTCTTCTGCCATTTCTCATAACTTTCTCTATTATGATCATTAAGAGAAATGAAATGAGAAAAATTGCACAGCAGAGAGAGCCCAGAATGTGAAAGGTAAATATGACATGTATTTAACTTATTTGGTTAAATTATTTAGGTCTTAAATTCACAGTTATGTTTTATAAGTATATACTTATGTTATATCTGTTACCTTTACTCCTAAACACACAGCATTTTTAATCTAATATAAATTAAAATTGCATTTACAGTTTTGTTTTTCAGTAGTTTGTTGTTGGTATGTTGGTGAAAGTAAGAAATCTGACTGTTCTACTACTTTTCCACACGGCACTGAGTACTTAATATGTCAGAGAAGACTATTATCTGATGCTCGCTTTAAATTTCCTTCTATTTGAATCTAAATTATGTAATAGAGTTATGTTTACTCAAGGACAAATTTTTCAGTTTTAGTTGTAGTTTTATTAATAAATTATTTTAATTTAATAACTTTTCTATCTCTCTCAAAGGCTATAAAAATATCTTGCTTGAGAATCCCTCTGAAGTTATATGCTACATCTATAAATTTGTACATGCTGTTCTTACATTTGTGCTTCTCTTCTCATGACCAAACATTTAACTAATTGAAGGCAAGAAACTCCCATTTAAATCTCTTAAGTGCAACAGAACTGTGTTAGTCAGTTTTCTGTTGCTATAACTGAATACCACAGAGTGTATAATTAATAAAGAATAAAGGTTGATTCAGCTCATGGTTCTGCAGGTGGGAAGACCCACGTTTGAGAGGCTGCAAGATCCTTCTAGCTGTTGGGGACTCTGAAGAGTCCTGAGGTGGCACATGGTGAGACAGGTGCATCCAAGAGACAAAAACCAAACTCACTTTTATAACAGACCCATTCTAAAAGTCACTCATTAACCTATTAATTAAAGAATCCACTAGTAGATTAATCCCTTCATGAAGGCAGAGCATTCATGACCTAATCCCTTCTTAAAGTCTCCACGTGGTTCCATCTTCATATCTCACAATGGGGTTTAAATTTCAACATGGCTTTTGGTGGGAATATCCAATCATAGCAATCACAAATTGTGGTTCAACTTCAAAGTGGTTGTTTGTCTTCTTTGAAAGCTATTATTACAGGCCTATTTTATGAAAACACTTTTAGTTGTACTTACATTGTACCTATACTACTCAGGAAGTGGTAGGTCATATTCACTGAAAGAGGAAGTAACTTCAGTGGGCTCCCATGGCCTTTTGTGGAGAAAAAGAAAAAGCAGAATCTAAACAAATGCCTGATGTTATACCATTGACAGGACATAAGAGATGCAGGAGCTCAGTAGATCTCTGTATTCTAAATATTTCTACTGCCCCTGCTGCAATGATGCTGGCCTAAGAAGTACACTTTGGTCTTCCATTTTTGTTTATTCTACAAGTAACATATACTCAGAGTCATTGTAAAAGTATTTCAATCAGCTGGGAAAAAAACAGAATTTCATTTTGCAGCAATAAATTCATTTCCACCATGCTTTACCTCCTTCCTTAATTTTATGAAGGTCTTTGGTGCTCAGTAAGCTTTGGATGTACTTAGAACCTACCCAACTAGCTTCAGTAGGGATCCTTTAAGTGACAACTTAAGGTTTGACCCTTAGAAGTCTTATCTCTCATCCTGAGTTATTCTCTTGAGTAAGATAGAGTTGAATTTCCTGGGTTTTTCTGTTTGTTCATTTTTAAGTTCATTCTCCAGAATATATTTGTATTCATCTCTCTGCTATTCTGGAGGAGAAGGGATAGCCTCTGCAAGTAAGAGCTCTCAGTGCATGCTATGCTTGCCACAGTCATTCATTAGAGTGAATTTAAGTAAAATTAATAATCAAAATATTGGACCTTCTTGTAAAATGTAGTAATGGTTATTGTCATTCAGCTCTTCATAAAAATTGTCATTAAATTAGAAATTAGAACTGACCAAGTGGCCAGAGTTTTGTAAAAGACACACAAAGTGGCACGAGTTAAATATCAACTAGATTTCAATTTTCATTTAGGAAAAGCAGTTAGTCAGTGTAATTCTTTACAGAAATTCCATCCATGGATTTACAGAAGTTAAAAAGATAGTAAATCATATCGAGGGGGTGTGGGGGAGAGGAAGGGGGTGGAGTGGGTGGTAAGGGAGGGGGTGGGGGCAGGGGGGAGAAATGACCCAAGCCTTGTATGCACATATGAATAATAAAAAAATAAAAATTAAAAAAAAGATAGTAAATCCACCATCAGGAGATAGTAAAAGTCAGAAGGATGTGAAGTAAATTGTTAGGCATCATCCTCATATTATTCTTCTAAGTAGAGAGCTCATCCCTGAGGCAACCAGTTGGACAAATCATATAGAGCATACAGGCTCTCATCTTTTTTTATTTCTTGTTTTTCCATGATGCTGGGGCTGAAGCCCAGAGCCTTGTACAAGCTAGCTACATGCTCAGCCCTTGGTTTATTGAAACACATTCTAGCTATGCAGCTTGGGCTGGCCTCAAATTTGTGATCCTCAAGTCTCCACCTCCTGGGTGCTGGCGGTGCCACCACACCTGGTGAGGTCATCCTGCAACCAGTGTGCATTTCGGCTGACTCCTTCTACCCCAATCACTACTTTCCCAGAAGTGTTTACACGGGTGCAACATGTATTTGCTTTTGCATTATGCCTCTGTGTTTGGTGGTAAGTAATCAAGAGCAATTCTGTTAGTTTGGACTCTCAGGCAAGAGCCTAATGGTTTTTCTGGTGCAGCAACACGCTTGTCAATATTTTGTGCTATTTGATCTGTGGTGGTGGAAATATTTGTAATCATGTCTGTTTACACATACACCAGCACTGGGAATAAGATGGCCAAGTATGATTTGACCTACATTTTCTTCATAATAGGGGGATTACTGTTTTTTGAAAACGTGGCTTTGGGTAGAGACAGAATGGGGTAATGAAATGCTCTTAAAAGAAGGCCTTTGTTTTGCCAGCTGTCTAAACAACAGCGGGCCCATCCCTGAATTGCTGGACCAGTGCCTATGTCACAGACAAAAGTACACACTTGAGGTTGCAGACAATACAACCAAGCATAGTTTCGTGTATTTTGTTGTTGACCAGGAAGCTAAAACAACATTATCAAACCAAGAATGGGTGTGACCACAGGCTTTCCAGAAGCCATCTGAATGATATTTAATTTAAGGAAGTTTCTGCCATAGTCTGGTCTTGTTAATCTCAGTGGGGCACTTGTCTATAAGATAGAGATAGATGGTGTAGGTCTTTGTGTAAATAAAAATGAGGACCATATCTGCAGTGCAAGGATGGAGGTGAGTGGATAAAGTCCATCTGCCATAGTTCAAGGGCCTGGAAGTAAAGGAGGATGAAAAGTGGAAGTGAGAACAGGTTTCCCTGGGTTATGCTTAGGACATATGAGACAATTATGATAAATTTCTTGAGATGCCTTCGAAAATTCTTGTTTAGCCCATTTTAATCAGTATTCCAGTGGCTTAGTGCATGAATACATTCAATGCATACTTTTGAAAATGAACAGAAATAAGGACTTGTTGAAAGAGTTTTGGTTTTGCCATTTTTCTATTTCCTCTTCAGGGAAGGAATTTTGAGGATAGAGAGCTTATAAAGACAATGTTCACCGTAGTGTAGAGCTCTTCCAGTTTAGCCATTTGTTTTGCTGTGGCAGCTGCTTTCCTCAGTGTTATTCTTGGAATGGAAAGGGACTTTCATTCATGACCAGATATGAGCAATTGGAAAGCACCTAGAAGCTCTAACACATACGAACTGTTCTTAAATCTTTTGACCAGAGGAGGTTAGAAATCCCCTTTTTCCACAACTTCCTGAAATCATGAGTAACACCAAAAAGCAAGCTTTCTTTCAGAGACGATGTTGGCCATTCCCACAAGCTCAGTGAGTGTGCTATGCTGGCTTAGCCTGTGAGAAAGACTTTGCTTCTATAATTTCAGATCCAGCTTCGTAATGCCCACTGTCATCTCTATGGTGAGATCCAGCAGCCTCCCTGACAGTTTCTGCATTCTCTGATGGAATTTCTTGTCAGACTATTTTGTTGACAGTCAGTCTGTCATCACCAGGCAGCCATGGGAGCTTCCACTGAAGTGAGAAGTTGCAGGGGAGCAAGACTGAGGTTCTTACAGTGAACAAGGGTGATATTGGAAGAAGAAAGCAAGTTGGAGTTTCAGTATCTCCAACTTTAGTGATGCCTTTAGTGAAGGCATCATGTAAATTGTTGGCCTTCCTAGGTGAAGATGACTAGACACTGGCTTTTTGGATCCACTGGGATGAACAGCTTGAAAAAAGCCTTCTCTTTGGAGGTATGGCAGTGAAGAGTATGGAGATCAGAAACCACAGGCTGTCTAGGAATGACAATGTCAATGTCATTAATTGTCCTGAGGTGTTGAACAAACCACCATCTTCAACCATGAGGCTTCTGTGCAGGGAGGATGGAGTTTTAGTCTTTGATGCAGGAACTCTTCAACAAAAGTCTTGATTCGCTGTTCAATTTTTGGACTTGGAGGATACTGGTGAATTTGGGGAAGAAATTTATTTTGGTCAATTGGATTTTTATCAAGTAAAAGGAATAAATGTGACTGGTATCAGTTGATTTTTGCGATCATAGGGAAGCAGAGTTCCCATAGGGAAACCACTGTGGGGTGGTAGTAGATAAAAATCCAGCATCTCAGCCTCTGAATTGACTTCATTACATTTCCAAAGATCCTTAAGGTGCAGGCTTATTTCTCTCTTTAGGGAAAAAATATGCATATAAGTACACTGAGGGTGCTAGAAGATCCCCTGCCTGGCCAGCACAAATTTAAATCATCCTGAGTACATGTGTCCACTGTGTCAAGTTCCTGCAAAACATGAACCCATAAGTGTTGAGCAGGGCCAGAGGCTGATTGTCCATCAATAATACCTTCAGAAAGACAGCTGCTCATTATGAATGTAGGAAACCTGTTTTTGTTGGCCAAAGTTAGGAGGAAAGTATTTGGCTCATAAATGGACTATTTTTGAGGAATACTTCCCAAAAGAGCCACCACTTGGGTCAATGGCTACCCTGATGGGTCTGGATGAAAGCCTGCATACTTTGAAGTGATATAGTGCTTGAGGAGCACCTCATGGGTAAGCCAGGGTTGTCCCCTCTGATCTAGGAAAGGAGCACTTTTATTGGGAGAACGCTATGAAGTTGTAACACCTGTGGAAGTCCTTATGCTTCCACAAGCTTCCTAGTCACTCACAAGTCTTTGTTGACCACCTTAAAATTTCCAATTGCAATTTTAGGAAATGGCCACAAGATGTCACTACGAATTCAGTGTAACTAGTGGAGCCATTGCAGAGTAGCTTCCTTGCTGGGTGGGAATTCAAAATTCTGCCAGGTGCTGTTCTCAAACATTTGCTCAAGCTCCCCTTATCTAATTTGCTTTCATTTTAAAACTTGGAAAGGCAATATTTGAGTTTTGTCTATAAATATTCATATTAGGTATACAAGCATGAGTGAATATATCATGGAAAGCCAATTTAGGAATGTATAGCCAAAAAGAGAGGCAGAGAGATATAGGAAGAGAGAGAGAGAGAGAGAGAGAGAGAGAGAGAGAGAGAGAGAGAGAGAGAGAGAGAGAGAGAGAGAGATATGAGGGATGGAAAGAAAGAAGGAGGAAGGAAGGAAAGAAGAGAAAACATCCTTGCTTTTGAGATTAGGTAGTTCGGTTTTTAATTTTTTGAGGAATCACAGTACCGCACACCACAGTGGCTTTACCAGTTTCCATTTCCAACGGTACACATGGATTCCAATCTGCCCAACATCCTTGGCAAGCTTGTTTTCTGCTCTTTCTTTTTCTGTTTGCTTGTTTTTTAAATAGTAGCTGCCCCAATGGGTAATGGTTTCTCATTATGGCTTTGATTTTCAATTCGCTAATGATTAGTGATATTGGAATTTGATTAGTGATTTTGGCCCCTGCACTAGGGGCCACAGAGAATAGGGAGTGACTGTTTCAGGGGTATGGAATTTCAGTTTTGCTAAATGAAAAGAGCTTGGGAAATGGACAGTGGTGATGGTTGAACAATAGTAAGAATGTGCTTAATACTGCTGAGCTTAAAAATGGTGAAGATGACAAATTTCATGTTATGTGTATTTTACAAACATAAAATGTATTATTTGAAAATAAATTGTGAAAACTTAAAATTAGCATGTCACCAATCTGAATATTAGTCATAAAATGAAAGGTTTTTTTTTCATGTTAACTCATTATTGTCTTTCCATGTGTGAAAGTCCACAGTGATGGGGAAAACTTTATGACTAATTTTCATTTAGTTTTCCTAAGTTGTGAGTTCTTTTTAAAAAATGAAAATGTTCAAAACTGGAAAAAATGTATTTTGCATTTATAGTTGTTTCATAGTTGTAATTCTGTTTGATATTTAAATCGTGGTCAATACTACAGTAGTAAATATGTACATGTTGTATTTAGCTTTTTATTTGGACTACTTGGACAGTTTTTTAAAACTCAAACTTATCTGTAATAGAAGAATTGATTTTGATTGTTAATGTTTGTGTTTTGAATTGAAACTTAAAAGTAGAAATCCAGCAGTAGATATGGCTAAAAGTGGCAACCACTACTGGACATATTGTGACTTTCTCTTTTTTTTCTTACTGCAGTAATTTATCCACTGTAGCAGAAGGCTGTGATGTGAAATATTAACATTGCCAAGTTCACCAGCAAAGGCTAAAGGAGAAAATGTGCTTTGTACTTTTATATTTCCCCCACATAACATTTTAAATGTTAGACTTTTGGGAAAATAAAGTCCACGTAAGCAGATGCTTAGCTTCTATGTGTCTCTCTGAGGGCAGTGGGCTGTGAGTGGACTGTGGGTGGGGCTGTGTGCTGGGCTGTGTGTAGGCATGTGACACTGCAGGACTATACATGTAGCAGTGTGTTTGTGACTGTGTGACAATGTGTGACTGCCCAGCAGCGTGTGCTCCTGTGAGAATGTATTTGTTACAGTGTGTGCATGCACGGGTGCACATGCCATTGTGTGTGCATGTGAGAGTGTGGCTGGGAGGGTATGTGCTGGGACCTGGAAGTTTACAGAGTGACAAGAGACAAGAATAGAAGTGAGTGAGGAGTGAGAATGCAGCTACACCCTGGGGCGTGCTCACATATGTTTTGCTCACTGCAGATTCTGAAACTCATGTTTCAGAAAGTTCTTCAAATTATACTGCAACAGAAGACAGAAAAAGGTGCCCACATAGGCCATGCTTCAATATATATGCATTTATAATAAAATCATGCTTACTTCCTAAGATCCCTTTTGTCAGAGGGAGAGCTTTGATAAGTTTTTATTCTTCTCCAGATAACA
This sequence comes from Castor canadensis, assembly GCF_047511655.1. Lineage (NCBI taxonomy): Eukaryota > Metazoa > Chordata > Mammalia > Rodentia > Castoridae > Castor > Castor canadensis. The sequence goes on along the minus strand of NC_133399.1, from coordinate 57,189,707 downwards.
TCAACACTATGGAAATAATTTTTAATTTTTAAAAAATACAGTTTGCTGGTCTTTTCTCCACAAAAATATGCTCATTTAAACATTCCTTTTGTCTTTTATTTTTTTGGCAGTACAAGGGTTTGAACTCAGAGCCTCATGCTTGCTAGACAGGTGCTCAATCACTTGAGCCATGACCAAGCCCTAAACATTCCTTCTTATATAAATGAGAGCATACAATACAATCCATTCCTGCAGGAGTTACATTCTAGAAAGTCATACAATACTGAATTAACAAATAATCACTGTTGCTAGGGGAACTGTGAACATATTTCACATAGAACTCAGCCTGGGAGATTCTATTTTCTTCAGTTTTTAAAGAGGAAGGGAGGTTCAGAAGTGAAAAATGTCTTGTATGAGTGAGCCAACTAACAGTTGCCACAGTAAACATGTAAACCTGATCCAACTGGACCAGAACCCAAGCTTCCTCCAGTATTCTGGCCCCTGTCCCTGGCTCCTTGGGTATTCTCTGAATGAGAGCTGAAACAGGAAGCAAGAGCTCACTCATCCTGACCCTTCTCTGCTGGGAATGCAGGCCTAGATAGAACTGAAGATTTTACTGCCATATGCACGAACTAGAGAGATAGTGAAAGTGCTATGAAATACTGATTTTAGAGTTAGAAATAAATAACAAGTAGGTAAATTAAAAATACAGACTATGAATAATGAAGATTGTTGTGCTTATTTTAATTTTACAACAAACGTTGTGCTTATTTTAATTTTACAACAAACAAAATAAATGAGGTTTAAAAGGGAAGCTGTAAACCAGCAGTTTTTCTTTTTTTTTATTTATTTATTTTTTAAAATTTTATTATTCATATGTGCATACAAGGCTTGGGTCATTTCTCCCCCCTGCCCCCACCCCCTCCCTTACCACCCACTCCGCCCCCTCCCTCTCCCCCCACCCCCTCAATACCCAGCAGAAACTATTTTGCCCTTATCTCTAATTTTGTTGTAGAGAGAGTATAAGCAATAATAGGAAGGAACAAGGGGTTTTGCTGGTTGAGATAAGGATAGCTATACAGGGCATTGACTCACATTGATTTCCTGTGTGTGGGTGTTACCTTCTAGGTTAATTCTTTTTGATCTAACCTTTTCTCTAGTACCTGGTCCCCTTTTCCTATTGGCCTCAGTTGCTTTAAGGTATCTGCTTTAGTTTCTCTGCGTTAAGGGCAACAAATGCTAGCTAGTTTTTTAGGTGTCTTACCTATCCTCACCCCTCCCTTGTGTGCTCTCGCTTTTATCATGTGCTCAAAGTCCAATCCCCTTGTTGTGTTTGCCCTTGATCTAATGTCCACATATGAGGGAGAACATACGATTTTTCATCTTTAAACCAGCAGTTTTTCTTCAGATTATATGACTATATAGATTTAAAACCTGAGAGATTTTATATACATATTCTTATAACTAATTAGAAAGTTTAGAAAATTCCTGCCTTAAGTAACTGTACACATGATAAGGTGATAAGGATGCTACCTGATATGCAGAATGTAGAGGACAAATACATCTTTAAGCTCAAGCAATAGGGTAAAAGAAGGAAGGATAAAGCATAATGAAAAATGCTTTGCTGGTTTGATTCCTATATAGTCTGCAACAAAGTAATAAATGCCAGCATGTAGTTTGGCACTTAAAAATCTATCAATATAGTAAACCAAATCACCAGGCTGAAAGAAAAGAGCCACCTGACCATCTCAATTTGAGAAAACTTAACACCTTTTAATGACAAATCACTAAATAAGCTAATAACAGAAAGAAACTGTCTAAAAGTAATTAAAGATAAATACAAAAAACCCACAGTGAACAACGTACTCAATGGTGACAGTCTAAAAACATTCCCTCCAAGATCAAGAATAAGACAAGGATGCTCACTCTCTCACCTTGATTAACAGAGCAATTAAGCAATAAGTAAATACATACAAGAAAAAAAAAACCATACAAATTGGAAAGAAAAAGAAAAATGGTCTTTTTCCCAGTACTATAACCTTTTTTTCTTTTTTGTTTCTTTTTTATTGTGCATTTATAAAAGTTGTTACAATATATCATTGTTGAATTCACCCCCTCCATCATTCATTTTTAGCTCCCATCTCCCAATTCTTGAAATAGTTTCAACAGGTTTTTGTCCCATTTTCATACATAAGTACATTATATTTCTACCATATTCACCTCTTATACTCTTTCCTCACATCTTCCCTGCTCCTACTGGTGCCAACTAAAAGACAGGACCTGTTTTACCTTCCTGTTCTCTGTTTTTGAAAAAGACATATTTGGAGAGGATTCCAAGATGGCGATTAGAGGGAGGAAGCAGAAAGATTTTCCTAAAGTAAAATCTTGGAGAGACACTGGAGAAACACCTTGCAGGAAAAACCACCCAGAAGAGGCAAAACTCCAACACCTCCACACCCCCAGCCCATTCCACGTTAAAGGGAGAAACCGAGGGCTCCCTCACTGCCAGATGCCAGCTCCTACTAGCTTGAGAGAAGCCGACCACCAGGTGAGCTAAGCGGCATGTGCTACTCCCACAAACAACCCTGGGCCAGATAAGCATAGCTCTCTGGACAGAATGACCCCAACCCAGGGAAAAAAAGGGAAAAAACCAAAATGAATAATAAACAACAACAACAAAAAGATACCTAGAAAGAAGGAGGGGCACCCTGAGTGCCAAAGAGGGAGGAGGGGCAATCCCTCACACAACTGTAAATAAGCAAGCTGGCCAGAGAAGGCAGGAGTGGTGGCACCCACCCAGCAACCTTGGAGTGGGAAAGCTTGTAACAGTGGCTGTTGTGAGGAAAGCTCCACTGGATAGTGGGGAAGGGGCACTTCCCACGTGAACTGTAAGTAAACACGCTGGCCAGAGAAGATGGGTGCAGTGTCACCTCCCCCAGTGTGCTTGGAAAGGGGAAAGCTTGTAACAGTGTCGGTCGTGCCCAGGAGAACTCTAAGTAAACAAAGTCTGCTGGGCTAGGTGAGTGTTAAGCTCACTCCTGAGATCTGCAATCAATAAAGCCTCCAGCAAGAGCTGGCTGACAGCAGCAACAGCAGGTTGATAGCAGTGGGCAGGTGAGCCAAAGCCTCAGATAGACATTCACAGAACTGTCTCCAGAACCTTTTTTTTTTTCTCTTCCTTTGATGAGACAAGGACTGAACTACAACTGCATGTTGAAGGACTAACTGAAACTGTATTGCATTTGAACTTGGGATATTTTGGGTTTTTTGATTTGTTTTGTTCTTTGTTTTTTTTCCCCTTTGATGAGACAATGACAGAACTACTTCTGAGACACCATCTCCAGGATTGGAGGCTGAGGAACTAATACCAAAATTATTAAGACTGAAACTTCATTGCATTTGAACTTGGGTTTTTTTTTTTTTTTTATCCTCTCTCTGTCACTCTAATGCCTGTTTAGCTTACTGTTGATTAGTACACTACCTTTCCCTGTTTAGTTCTTTGGCACTGTTTTTTTTTTTTTTCTGTTGCTTGGTTTGCTTTTTTTAGTGTTTGTTTGTTTGTTTGTTTTCCCTTTTTCTTTACCTTCTTTGCTTTCCCTCTCCTCTCACCCTTCCATTCTAGATATCACCATTGTTATTATTACAAGCTGGAAAACACTAAATTGCACAAAGTACAGGGACAGTAACAATACCAAGGGCAATGATGGGAAGATGGAAAAAAGAGGGAAACCAGTTTCCCCACAGCAAAAAATTAGTACAGGAACCAGAGGGAAATGAAGAAAACAGATACTCAGATCCAGACACCAACAGAAAAGATTAACTATGCCAAAGAACCCAATGACGCACACAAGAACACTCTGAAAGAAGAAATCCTGTGGGTGTTCTCTTCAGTTTAGAGACCATTTCTTTTGATGAACAGAAGCTTTTTAGTTTTATGAGGTCCCATTTATCTATGCTATCTCTTATTGGAGAAAATATTTGCCAATTATACATCAGACAAAGGACTGATAACCAGAATATACAGGGAACTTAAAAAACTAAATTCTCCCAAAACTAATGAACCAATAAAGAAATGGGCATGTGAACTAAACAGAACTTTCTCAAAAGAAGAAATTCAAATGGCCAGAAAACGCATGAAAAAATGCTCACCATCTCTAGCAATAAAGGAAATGCAAATTAAAACCACACTAAGATTCCACCTCACCCCTGTTAGAATAGCCATCATCAGCAACACCACCAACAACAGGTGTTGGCGAGGATGCGGGGAAAAAGGAACCCTCTTACACTGTTGGTGGGAATGTAGACTAGTACAACCACTCTGGAAAAAAATTTGGAGGCTACTTAAAAAGCTGGACATCGATCTACCATTTGATCCAGCAATACCACTCTTGGGGATATACCCAAAAGACTGTTACTCAAGAGGCACCTGCACATCCATGTTTATTGCGGCACTATTCACAATAGCCAAGTTATGGAAACAGCCAAGATGCCCCAGCACTGACGAATGGATTCAGAAAATGTGGTATCTATACACAATGGAATTTTATGCAGCCATGAAGAAGAACGAAATGTTATCATTCGCTGGTAAATGGATGGAATTGGAGAACATCATTCTGAGTGAGGTTAGCCTGGCTCAAAAAACCAAAAATCGTATGTTCTCCCTCATATGTGGACATTAGATCAAGGGCAAACACAACAAGGGGACTGGACTATGAGCACATGATAAAAGCGAGAGCACACAAGGGAGGGGTGAGGATAGGTAAGACACCTAAAAAACTAGCTAGCATTTGTTGCCCTTAACACAGAGAAACTAAAGCAGATACCTTAAAGCAACTGAGGCCAATAGGAAAAGGGGAACAGGTACTAGAGAAAAGGTTAGATCAAAAAGAATTAACCTAGAAGGTAACACCCATGCACAGGAAATCAATGTGAGTCAATGCCCTGTATAGCTATCCTTATCTCAACCAGCAAAACCCCTTGTTCCTTCCTATTATTGCTTATACTCTCTCTACAACAAAATTAGAGATAAGGGCAAAATAGTTTCTGCTGGGTATTGAGGCGGGGAGAGGGAGGGGGTGGAGTGGGTGGTAAGGGAGGGGGTGGGGGCAGGGGGGAGAAATGAACCAAACCTTGTATGCACATATGAATAATAAAAGAAAAATGAAAAAAAAAAAGAAGAAATCCTGCAAGTAATCAATGAGAATTTTATACAGATGATACTGGATAGGGTCAACCAAAATGTACAGGAGACACTCAAGAAATTCCTAGACAACAAAAATAGAGAATTTGAGAAAGCACAAGAACAAATAAAAGAAACTATAGAAGCACTGCATAAATACCAAAGTGAAACAAAGAACATGAGAAATAAAGAGATAAATGAACTCAGGACAAAAAAGACAATATTAAAGAGGAAGAGACTCAGGATATGGAAAACCTCAGAAAAAAGAACAAAACAGAAATGCAAAACAAAATGGAAGGCCAATCAGCAGAATAGAACAAGCAAAAGACAGAATCTTAGAACCTGAAGATAAGATGGTAATTAAAGGAGAAACAGAAGAACTATTAGTTAAACAACTTAAGACCTGTGAAAAGAAAATGCAAGAACTTACTGACTCCATCAAAAGACCAAACCTGAGAATCATGGGCATTGATTCACAAAAGGAATGTGTAATATACTCAACAAAACAATAACAGAAAATTGCCCAAATCTAGAGAAATCTATGCCCATACACGTGCAAGCAGCCTCCAGAACACCAAACAGATCAGATCAAAATAGAACGACCCCACGACATATTATCATTAAAACAACAAGTACAGAGACACAAAAAGAATATTGAAGGCTGTAAGAGAGAAAAAACAAATAACTTACAAAGGTAAACCCATCAAAACCACAGCAGACTTCTCATCAGAAACATTAAAAGCAAAAAGAGCTTGGGGTGAAGTCTTCTGGACACTGAATGAAAATAACTTCAGGCCTAGGATACTCTACCCAGCAAAACTATCATTCAAAATAGATGGAGCAATAAAAGTCTTCCATGATAAGCAGAAACTAAAACAATATAGGACCGCAAGGCCACCACTACAAAAGATTCTTCAATGGATTCTGCACACAGAAAGTGAAACCCAACACAACCATGAAAGGGCAGGCGGCACCAAACCACAGGAAAAGAAAAAGCAAGAAAGTAGAGAGTAACATCGATTCAGCTACCCACAATCAAGCCTTCAAAAACCTAAGACAAGTAAATGACAGGAATCACCACATACCTATCAGTACTAACACTTAATGTTAATGGACTTAATTCACCCATCAAAAGGCACCGTTTGATGAAATGGATTAAAGAGGAAGATCCAACAATTTGTTGCTTACAGGAGACTCATCTCACTGACAGAAATAAGCATAGGCTTAGGATGAAAGGCTGGAAGATTTACCAAGGCAATGGACCCCAAAACCAGGCAGGAGTAGCAATACATATATCTCTGACAAAGTAGACTTCAAACCTACATTGATCAAACAAGATAAAGAAGGACATTCCATACTAATAAAAGGGGAAATAGACCAAAAGGAAATAACAATTATCATCCAATATGCACACAATGTCAATGCACCCAATTTCATCAAACATACCCTGAAGGACCAAAAAGCATATATTAACTCCAACACAGTGGTCATGGGAAACTTTAACACCCCATTACCATCAATAAATAGATTATCCAAACAAAAAAATCAATAAAGAAATCCTAGATCTAAAATATGCCATAGATCAAATGGACCTAGTGGATGTCTACAGAACATTTCATCCAACCTCTACACAATGTACATTCTTCTCAGCAGCTCACAGAATCTTCTCCAAAATAGATCATATCCTAGGGCACAAAGAAAGCCTCAGCAAATATAAGAAAATAGAAATTATAATATGCATTCTATCTGATCACAGTGCAATAAAACTAGAACTGAACACAAAAATAAATACAAAAAACATGCAAACAGCTGGAAACTGAATAACTCATTGCTTAATGAACAATGGGTCATTGATGAAATAAAAGAGGAAATTAAAAAGTTCCTGGACATCAATGAAAATGAAAACACAACCTACCAGAAACTATGGGACACAGCAAAGGCAGTCCTGAGAGGAAAGTTTATAGCCATGAGTGCATATATTAAAAAGACTGAAAGATCTCAAATCAATGACCTAATGATACATCCCAAACTCCTAGAAAACAAGAACAAGCAAATCCCAAAACAAATAGAAGGAGAGAAATAATAAAAATAAGAGCTGAAATCAATGAAATAGAAACCAAAAAAAAACATACAAAGAATTAATGAAACAAAAAGTTGGTTCTTTGAAAAAATAAACAAGATCGACAGACCCCTGACAAACCTGACTAAAATGAGGAGAGAAAAAACCCAAATTAGTAGAATCAAGAACGCAAAAGGGGAGATAATAATAAACACCATGGAAGTCCAGGAAATCATCAGAGACTACTTTGAGAACCATATTCAAAAAAATTTGAAAATCTTAAAGAAATGGACAGATTTCTAGATACATATGATCATCCAAAACTGAACCAAGAGGAAATTATCACTTGAATAGATTTATAACACAAAAGGAAATTGAAACAGCTATCAAGAGTCTCCCCAAAAAAGAAAAGTCCAGGACCTCATGGATTCTCTGCTGAATTCTATCAGACTTTTAAAGAAGAACTGACACCAACCCTCCTTAAACTGTTCCACGAAATAGAAAGGGAACGAAAACTGCCTAACACATTTTATGAAGCCAGTATTACACTTATCCCAAAACTAGGCAAAGACACCTTACACAAAGGAGAACTATAGGCCAATCTCCTTAATGAACATTGATGCAGAAATCCTCAATAAATAATGGCAAACCGAATTCAACAACACATCAAAAAGATCATTCACCATGACCAAGTAGGCTTCATCCCAGGAATGCAGGGGTGGTTCAACATATGAAAATCAATAAACGTAATAAACCACATTAACAGAAGCAAAGACAAAAACCACTTGATCATCTCAATAGATGCAGAAAAAAACTTTGATAAGATCTAACACCATTTCCATGATAAAAGCTCTAAGAAACTAGGAATAGAAGGAAAGTACCTCAACATTATAAAAGCTATATATGACAAACCTACAGCCAGCTTTATACTTAATGGAGAAAAACTGAAACCATTCCCTCTAAAATCAGGAACTAGACAAGTATGCCCACTATCTCCACTCCTATTCAACATAGTACTGGAATTCCTAGGCTGAGCAATTAGGCAAGAAGAAGGAATAAAAGGAATACAAATAGGTAAAGAAACTGTCAAAATGTCCTTATTTGCAGACGACATGATCCTATACTTTAAAGACCCAAAAAACTCTACTCAGAAGCTCTTAGACACCATCAATAGCTACAGCAAGGTAGCAGGATATAAAATCAACATAGAAAAATCATTAGTCTTTCTATACACTAATAATGAACAAACTGAAAAAGAATACATGAAAACAATTCCATTTACAGCAGTCTCAAAAAAATCAAATAAGTAGGTGTAAACCTAATAAAAGATGTAAATGACCTCTACAAGAAAAACTATAAACTTCTGAAAAAAGAGAATGAGGAAGACTATAGAAAGTGGAGAGATCTCCCATGCTCATGGATTGGTAGAATCAACATAGTAAAAATGTCGATACTCCCAAAAGTAATCTTCATGTTTAATGCAATTCCCATCAAAATCCCAATGACATTCATTAAAGAGATTGAAAAATCTACCGTTAAATTTATATGGAAACACAAGAGGCCACGAATAGCCAAGGCAGTACTCAGTCAAAAGAACAATGCTGGAGGTATCACGATACCTGATATCAAACTATATTACAAAGCAATAGCAATAAAAACAACATGGTACTGGCACAAAAACAGACATGAAGACCAGTGGAACAGAATAGAGGACCCAAATATGAAGCCACACAACTATAACCAACTTGTCTTTGACAAAGATGCTAAAAATATATGATGGAGGAAAAGCAGCCTTTTCAACAAAATCTGCTGGGAAAACTGGTTAGAAGTCTGCAAAAAACTGAAACTAGATCCATGTATATCACCCTATACCAATATTAACTCAAAATGGATCAAGGATCTTAATATCAGACCACAAACTCTAAAGTTAATACAGGAAAGAGTAGGAAATACTCTGGAATTAGTAGGTATAGGCAAGAACTTTCTCAATGGAACCCCAGCAGCTCAGCAACTAAGAGCTAGCACAGATAAATGGGACTTCATAAAACTAAAAAGCTTCTGCTCAACAAAAGAAATGTTCTCTAAACTGAAGAGAACACCCACAGAGTGGGAGAAAATATTTGCCAGCTACACATCAGACAAAGGACTGATAACCAGAATATATAGGGAACTTAAAAAACTAAATTCTCCCAAAACTAATGAGCCAATGAAGAAATGGGCAAGTGAACTAAACAGAACTTTCTCAAAGAAGAAATTCAAATGGTCAAAAAACACATGAAAAAATGCTCACCATCTCTAGCAATAAAGGAAATGCAAATTAAAACCACGCTAAGATTCCACCTCACCCGTTAGAATAGCCATCATTAGCAACACCACGAACAACAGGTGTTGGCAAGGATGCGGGGGAAAAAGGAACCCTCTTACACTGTTGGTGGGAATGTAAACTAGTACAATCACTCTGGAAAAAAAATTGGAGGCTCCTTAAAAAGCTAAACATTGATCTACCATCTCATCCAGCAACACCATTCTTGGGGATATACCCAAAAGTCTGTGACACAGGTTACTCAGAGGCACCTGCACACCCATGTTTATTGCAGCACTATTCACAATAGCCAAGTTATGGAAACAGCCAAGATGCCCCACCACCGACGAATGGATTAAGAAAATGTGGTTTCTATACACAATGGAATTTTATGCAGCCATGAAGAAGAACGAAATGTTATCATTCGCTGGTAAGTGGATGGAATTGGAGAACATCTTTCTGAGTGAGGTTAGCCTGGCCCCAAAAGACCAAAAATCGTGTGTTCTCCCTCATATGTGGACATTAGATCAAGGGCAATCACAACAAGGGGATTGAACTTTGATCACATGATAAAACGAGAGCACACAGGGGAGGTTATGAGGATAGGTAAGACACCTAAAAAACTAGATAGCATTTGCTGCCCTCAATGCAGAGAAACTAAAAGCAGATACTTTAAAGCAACTAAGGCCAATAGGAGAAGGGGACCAGGAACTAGAGAAAAGGTTAGATCAAGAAGAATTAACTTAGAAGGTAACACACATGCACAGGAAATCAATGCAAGTCAACTCCCTATATAGCTATCCTTATCTCAAGCAGCAAAACCCCTTGTTCCTTCCTATTATTACTTATACTCTCTCTTCAACAAAATTAGAAATAAGGACAAAATAGTTTCTGCTGGGTATTGAGGGGGTGGGGGGAGAAGGAGGGGGTGGAGTGGGTGGTAAGGGAGGGGGTGGGGGCTGGGGGGAGAAATGACCCAAGACTTGTATGCACATATGAATAAAAAAAAACAGAGATGCCATCACATGCTTCTTTTAAGTGAAAAAAAGAAAAGAAAATGTTAGTGAATGTAAAATATTTAAAAGACCCATCTATATATGAATATAAAATAAGACACTGTACTATAAGCAGTTGAAGGTTAGGGGATCTTGGAGATAGAGAATGAGTAAGTAATGTGGGGGTAGTTTGATTAAAACATGATATAGACAGGCCTGAAGTAGCAAGGTAAAACCTCCTTAGACTATCAGTATACACTTTTTTAAAAATGAAGGGCAGGAGTGTGAAAATAGGTCTTTTCTGGGGATAGGTACTAGTGGGAGGTGGGGAAGGGGGTCATAATTATATGCTAATAAAATTTTAAAAATAAGTTGGTGAAGTGATAGACACGTTAATTATATTGTTTGAATCTTTCTGTAATCACATCGTCATATCCCATAAATATAAACATTTATCATTTGTCAATGATAAATAAATTTATTTGTCAAAAATAAATAAATAATGGCAGGGTGTGGGAGAACATGCCTGTGCTTCCAGCACTCAGAGATGGAGGCAGGAAGATCATGAGTTTGAGGCTAGCGTGGGTTACATGTGAGACTGTCTCAAATAACAATACTAAAACTCACCACAGATGAGGAAAAGAAGGAAATATCCTCAAATTCAATCAGAAAAGGAAAGGAAATGAAAGGCATACAGATTGAAAAGGATGAACTTAAACTTTATGCACAGACATGATCTCGTGTAAGGGAATTCTGAGGAACCCACACACCAAATGCTCAAATGAATATATGAATTCGGCTATGGCACAGAAACAAAATACAGATAAAAAAAAGCCAAATGCATCTCCATATCATAGCTACACAATCTAAAAATGAAAGTAGCAAGTGACAGTGTTAAATATAAACAATAGTGAGTTGGGATGGGCAGGTAGGCAGGAAGGGGCCAATCCCACAGAGGAGCCAGAAAGCAGGCACAGCATGGCATATCTGGGTGTGTTTTGCCAGAGTGCGCCACCATTGCCCAATGGTCCCTAGCCTAAATGTTAGCCAGAGGTCTCTTTTGCATAATCAGAGTTATGAATGCATCTCCCCTCTGAGGACACCTCAGAGTGGTAAACCCCCACCTTTTGGAACCGATGTCCTACTTTTCAGAAATCTCCACAATTTCATACGTATCAGCACAATCATTAAACCTTTTCTGTGAAAGTGCCTAAGACCTGGGAGCTGGAGGATGCTTTACTGCTTGATCAAAGGAGTATTTTCCTTTATTTCTTTGTTCATTTGTTACTGTTTTGCTTTTATACTTTTGCCTTTACATCAGATAAATCTTGCTCTGTTAAGACTCTTCTGTGTGTCTTGTTTTGATTTCTTCTTTGGTTAGATCAAAACCTTGCCATTTGTCTCTACTGATGATAGTATCAAAAATAATAAAATACTTTGGAAGAAATTTAATGAAATAAGTGCAAGAACTTAAAAATGCAAAACATTGCAAAGAGAAGTTAAAGAAGGTCTAAATAGAAAGAAAATCCACATTCAGGGATTTAAAGAGAAAATGTTGCTAAAATGCCAATTCTCCCCAAATTGATAGAACACCATACTTACCATGGTTCGTGCAGGATTTGGGCAGACATTGGAACATTTGCATAGAAACCCAAAATGATCCAGAAGATACAAAAGAATTTGAAAAATAAGGACAATTTTGTGAATTTCTATTTTTAATTTTCATTTCATCAAAAAAAGGCTGAAATGTTGTGAACCAAAAGCCACAGTCTGACAAAGTCACTGTGGCTTAGTAGCATTCCGACAAGGTCGGAATCTGCAGGTGGACCATGTCTCTATCACGGTGGGAAGGAACGCTAAATGGTTTCCCTTGACTAAAAAGAAGTTTATACTTAGTCAAGGACACTGGCAGTAAGAATGCAGGGTGGCCAAAACAGAAAGATTGTTACTAGGTCAGAGTGTTTTTGATGTTTAAGTCTCTTCCTCTTTTGTATAAAGCTTGCTGAGAAAAACAAAATTTTGCCAGTTGGTCATCAGCCTTCTGGCCCTCTTGATATATGTCTTGTCTGTTCATTCCTTCCCTGAGCCTTTTTGGGTCAAGGACCTCTGTGATCCCAGCAGCTGAAGTAATAGAATATGGTACTGGTGAAAAGCCGGCACATAGATCAATAAAACTGAACTAAGAGTACAGAAGTAAACCCTGTATTTGTGACAAATTGACATCCAACCATGGCACCATGACAATTCAATGATGAAAAAGATAGCCTTTTCAAATCAATGTGCTGAAATCATTGTGTATGTACATGGAAAAGGGTGAATTACTATGTTTGTGTTATGTAAAAAATTACTCTAAGTAGATCAAGTACCTAAATTTAAAAGCTAAAATTATAGAACATGAAGAAGGCATAAGAGAATCTTGATGTCTTTGTTAGACAGAGTTCTTACATATAGCCTCCAAAAATTATAAAAGCAAAATTCATATAGACAAAGCTAATAAATTGTACTTGCTAAATAAAAAACAACTCCAGACTCAGCAATGAGAGATTTTTATCTGAAAGGATTTTTGCAATGGGGGCAGAGGACAAGTGCAATAGGGTTGGCTGGGACCGTAAGGTCTGCAAGTATTTTCAGGGTTGACACACAGGGCTGTCCTTTTGCAGGGGGAAACAGGCAATGCTGTAAAGACTGAGTGGGAATAAATGGTGTGAAAATGAGTGGCACCATCATGTGTCATTGGGGACAGGACATGGAACCCCAAGGCAGCTTTTCTCAGCCTGGGTTATGGTGGAAGGGTTACATATTATTAGCTCAGGCTCAGGTGGGTCAAAAATCAGGAAGCAAAATTAACAAGAATTTTGCTAACAAATATTGTAGTGGAGATACACAGTACAGCTAATAATTTCTGAGGCAAAGAATCAGAATTTGATGAGTTGCTCTCCAGCACTGTCATAGGTAGAAAATGGGGGTTGTAGGTATCTGTGGATCTTATCTAACTAATATGAGTAAAGTTGTTTCTGTGCATTAAGCCATTTTCCAGAACACACAGGGTGGCATATTTCTTACTTCAATTTCACAAGGCTTTATAAGGTAAAATATTGTCAGACTTCATCAAAATTACCTACATTTACACTTTAAAACATGAAATACCAACTGGAAGAAAATACTGGTAGATCATTTGAAGGACTTGAATCCAAATACAGAAAGAATTTTTAACTTTAAAAGAAGATGAGAAATGGACCAATATAAAGGTGTGTGGGGGGAAGAGTTCAATATACATTCCACTAAAATGTGCTGCATAAATGAATATGTGATTAGATTTTGAAAGAACAGTAAATTCATATGACACTTGGCACCTTAGTCATTAGGAAAATAACTCAAGGAAAGTGATTAGAGAAACCCTTTACATCCACATATGACAATAATCAAGAAGATGGATGATGAAATGTATTGATAAGGTTGTTAAAATGATATCTTATATATTACTGGTGGGAATCTGAGTTGGTTAATCTTGATTATCAACCCAATCGGATTGAGAAGCACCTAGAAAATTAGTAAAGCACACTCTGGGTGTGTCTGCAAGGCATTTCCAGAAAGAATTTAACTCAGAGGGGATGACCCACCCTGCAATCCTGAACATCCACTTCTAGGCACCTAATAATAGAAATGAAAACTTATGTCCCCCAAAACACTTATATGCATGTTCACAATAACAGAAACTGGAAACAAGCCAAATGGTACTCAACTGGTGAGTAAGTAGGCAAAAGTGGTGAATCCATACACTGAGATGGATCATGAGTTTACGCTGTGCTTAACCTTGGTTGAAAACATCAAACTACCTCTGACTTAGCAGAAATCTCATACGCATCGTTTCACATCCTCACTATAGTGAGCAAGTGTTCCAGTTTCTCCCTGTCCTTATAAACACTTATTTGTTTTGTATATAGTCATTCCAGTGGGAATCATAATGATTCTGGTTTAGCTCTCCTTGATCACTAATGACATTAAACATCTTTTAAGCCATTTGTTGGCCATTTGTGTGAATTCTATGGAGAAATGTCTATTGAGAACATTTTTCCATTTTTTATTTGTGTTCTTAATTTTTTGAATTGTAAACGTTCCTTATGTATTCTAGACATCAGTCCCTTACCAGATATCTGATTTATAAAAATTTCCTCCCATTCTGTTACTTTTCTTCTTGAAATACAAAAGCCCTTTTTTAAGTTTTAAAATATACAGATGCAGGTAAAATAGGAGGGAAAAATAAGATACAAAATTTAAAAGATAAAAACATGCATACATATGTATACATATATAACAATAAATAAATTAAGGAAAGGTTTAAAAACAGGCAAAGTTACCAAAACACTGGTAAGGTTCATCAAGAAAATAATGGAAAGGCACAAATAAACCATGTCAGGAATGAAAAGATTTTGAGGAAGAAGGAAACAATGTGAAGTGGAGGTTCGAAGCTGTACAAAGAACCGAAAAGCACAGTAAACAATACAAATTAATAAACTAGAACATGTACTGTAGAAAAAATTCAATAAAAGGTGGTTCTCAGTCATGAGTTTGCTAAACCTTTATCCTTGTTTGGTAGCATAAAAGAAAGAAAACACAGATTGCCATTCTGAGAAAATGAAGAAGGGGTGCAAGTGATAAAGGATGATAATGAGTATAATAAAATATTATATTAGCAAATGTGACATCTTAAATACAACGGGAAAACCATCACCAGAATCCACAAATTAACAAAACCAATTCAGAAGAAATAGATGATATGAAAATACCTTCACTAATAAAGAAATCAGATTCAGCTAAAAAACATTTCCAGAAAGAAAACTCCAGACCCAGGCAGCTTCATAGATGAATTCTAATGAACATTTAAGATAGAGAGATAATAAAAATTCTACTAAAACTCTTCTTTTTTTTTTTTTTGAGATAGGATCTCACTATGTAGCTCAAGCCTGTATTGGAGTCTCAATCCTCCTGTCTCAGCCTTCTGAGTGCTGGGATCATAGATGGGTACCATCACATCCAGCTAGAAAAGTATTTTAAATTTAAAATAATGTTATATATTTTTTTCTTCCCTTGTAATACATTTTGAAGTGTATAAGGGACGGCGAGGTTAAGGAATGACTGCTTCTGGCTCATATGACAATTCAGTGGCACTATATAAATGTATCCACACCTGGACATGGTAGCACACCCTTCTGTAATCCCAGCATTTGGAAGGCTGAAGTAAGAGGACCATATAGCTAGACCCTGTCTCATAAAATAAATAAACAAAACAAATGCACTTACTGCCAGCATTCTTGTTCTGAACACAATCACTTATGGTTCCAATCTTATTTAAAGGCTATTTGCCTTTAAACTTTTTATCTATCATCTATCTATCATCTATCTACCTACCTACCTACCTACCTACCATCTATCACCTATCTGTAATCTATCTATCTATCTATCTGTCTATCATCATCTAATGCATCTTGGGGACTGATTTTAGCTGGGTACATGCTCAGCAGGAAGTTTGCCACTGTACCAAATCAATGTTGCCGCGTTAACAAACAAAGTCAACCCAGGCCTAAACAGCATTCTTATTTGCTGCACCAAAATAAGACTTTTCATATACAAACAGAAATGAGTATTTATTATGGCTAGTTTTCACTGACTGCAATAAACTTGTCCCTACTCACCATGTGCTGATGTAATAAAATAGTGCCACATAAGTGTTCCTTAAATAAACTACTGAATGAATAAAGCCCAGGACTGATGAGAATCACAGTCCTAAGATATAGTGGGGTTTTATTCTGCTCTAAGAAATCAAATAGATGGCTGGAGGCATGGCTTAAATGGTAGAGTGCATGCCTAGCGAATGCCCTGTTCTGAGTTCAAATCCCAGTACTACTACAAAGAAAAAGGGAATAAAATTGAGCTACAAATCTAAATTCACAAGATGACACATGTGAGTGTCCTTGAGACAAGCTTCCAAATCATCTTTTTTACTGGTTTGGTTAATTTGAAAGGGGTCAGGCAGTTTCAAGTCATTGTGCGCTCCTGAGCACAGTCTCCTGGGCAACCTCACTGAGGGGTTCTCCCTGCAGATTTGGTCCAGCAACTGAGGTTAGGTGATACAACACCTGGAGTCATTTTCAGAGGAAACTGGTTGGGGTGGGACAGGCTCTGTGATGTCAAGGGGACTAGGTAAGGGAAATGCGTGTGTGTTTTTTGGGAGGAAACACTGCAAGAACTTACCCCAAAGAAATGGGTGGAAAACATGTTCATTGTCCTTTCTTTTACCTAAAAAAAGTGACATTTGTTCAAAGGAAAAATGATAAACTGCCCACCTCTTGGCTCCGTCCCTCCCCACCCCAGTTGTAACTCAGCCACCCAGGACTGAACTATGCTTTGGCTTGGTAGCAAGGCAGCCCCTGTTGGGATGATTTCAGCAGCTGGCATGATTAAATTTTTTAACATCACTGATGAGTTTATTTTTTTTAAATAAAAAAATGAGCTATTTTTAACATCACTGTTTCTCTACCTTAAGTTAGAAAATATTATTAAGAAACTGTAGCTGGGCACCAGTGACTCATGCCTGTAATGTTAACCATTCAGGAGGCAGAGATCAGGAGGACTGCAGTTTGAAACCAGCCGGGCAAATAGTAAGATGAAGGAAAGAGAGAGAGAGAGAGAGGCCACATATTTCCCATGATCAGTTTTATCTCCTGTTCCTGTTCATTCCAAACTTTAATGAATAGCATTCTCAGAGTCCTCACCAAAGGCACTGTTTTCAAGCAGCTCTATCATTGGAGATAACTGCTTCCTGGTGACAAGGATGCCTTGTTTATCTTGCAAAGACTCCTGTGACCAGGACTCTTCTGTGATTCATCTCCAAAGGATGGAAGGAGTGAGCCTGGGTTTCTTTCTTAGGGCCTCAGGGGTGAGAGGTAGTATAGCACTGGATCTTCAAGAGCACTGGAGATGGTGGATACATGAATCACTTCAGGAGGCTCAACTTAATCACAGGTTCACTGGAAGTCACTGCGTTAAATATCATTTATATCATGAATGATATCAGACTTCTCATTTTGAGCCTGTAATAGGTAAATCTTTTTTTCTCAAACCATAAATAGCTTGAGTGTCTCATTCTGTGGTCTTTTATTAGGTTTCTATGTATTGGCATCACAGCTGCAATATAAAAGGTGTATTTTTCATGTATTTATAAATACGGCTAAGGGCAGAGGCATAAATGCAGATATAGCATTAATTTCAAAGTTAATAATACTGTTATAAACGTAAAAGCACGTGTACAGAATGATATTCTCGATCTCCGGTGGTCTAAAATGTCTAAGGAAGTTTTTTTTTTTTTAAATCATGGCTCTTTCTTCATATTCTCTACCAGATAGTCACTTTTTACATAGTCTATACCTGTACTTGGAGGAAACACCAAATAAATAAAGTAAGACAAAAATTTGAAATACTGAACTTTCTGTGGGATCATTTAACAACCAGGCTCACAAGGGCTCCTCAAGCAAACCTTGCATCCTTTCCCATTATTTAAAATGAAAAATGGATAAAAACAAATGCTGTCCATCTTCCAACCAGAAATTGCCACTTTGAGTTGCTGGAAAAAATGATGTAAGGAATGTTTAGTGAGATACTAAATTTGACCATATGCACATATTGAACTCAGGTGCTTAGAACCCACCCCAAATAAAAATATGCATATAAATAATGAATAATAATAAAGGTATCTCGTGCTCTACTTGCTTGCTGATAAACAGTATAATTGCAATAATTACAATAAACACCTACTTTTTTTTATCAGATCTCTTAAAAATTTGGAAATAGCTCCTTTTCATTGTCCAGAATATAGTTTTAAAATTTTTTACTATCTCTACAAGTTAAAAAAAACATTATTTATACATATACTATACATATATATAAATATGTATTTTATATATAATACTTAGACAAATCAAGAAAAATGTATTAAGACATTTAAAAGCCTCACAATTTTAGAGATTGTTCTCAGTCTGATTCTGGTATTTAAGTATAGAACAACGTGGCTACAAGGACTAGAAATTAGGACCTCATCCTTACATAGTAGACTAGAAACCACTCAAACCACGCTACCTCAGGTAAACGCTTTCCTTAAGAGGACATTGAGCTGGGCACCAGTGGCTTACACTTATAATCCTGGCTACTCAGGAGGCACAGATCAGGAGTATTGGAGTTCAAAGTCAGTACAGGCAGATAGCTCTCCAGACCCTATCTCAAAAATGCCCCAAACAAAAAAGGGCTGGTAGAGTGGCTCAAGTTGTAGAGTGCCTGCCTAGCATGGTGAATCCCTGACTTCAAACTCCAATACCACTTAAATAAATAAATAGGACATTGATGGTGGTGCACACCTGTGATCCCAGCACTCAGGAGGCAGGAAGATTGAGTTGGAGACCAGTGTGGGCTACATAGCAAGTTAAAGGCTAGCCTGGTCTCCATAGTGAGACCCTGCCTCAAAACAAACACAGAAAAAAGCAAAAGAGAGAGAAAACACTAATATGTTGATGAGCTCAACTTTGCAATTTTGCTGTATCAACATTTCAGTGAGGTTGATCTATTCTACCTTGGTCCTGGTGGTCCATTATTAGCACAGGAATAAAATAAAATGAAATGTCAGTGAATGTAATGCAAAGCCACAACCCCCCAGGAATTGTCACCTTACCCTTTCTTCATTGGAAAATAATAATGAATTCATATGATCCACCTCAAATTTGAAGTCAGGTAATTTCTCTAGTTGAGAGATCAGCAGTGGTGTTCCTGTGACCACTGTCCCAGTCAGGGTTATGTCTGTAGCTCCCTGAAAGCAACCTGATCCCTCAAATTCACATGGAAAATGACTGGGCTCTCAGATTTTAATTCATTTGTTCTTCAAAGAGGAAAGAATAGAGGGACAAATTTTATATTGTCT
Organism: Castor canadensis; assembly: GCF_047511655.1. Classification (NCBI taxonomy): domain Eukaryota; kingdom Metazoa; phylum Chordata; class Mammalia; order Rodentia; family Castoridae; genus Castor; species Castor canadensis. The sequence goes on along the minus strand of NC_133399.1, from coordinate 57,170,228 downwards.
TTGGCTTCTACTAGGCAGGAACTAGATTGTAAAGTTTATGTAAATCTTTAGTGTTTCTGAAAGTCAAACTAATCTAACAAATTCTGGGTAAAATGGCTTCAGCCTTCCCTGAATGATGACTGGTAAGAGACTATAACATGTTGGTGACGTTTCTGAGGGCTCCAACAGTTGGTGGTAAGAGTCACTGGGACACTAAACATTCTGTCAAAAATAAAGAGGGATTCATTTTAAAAATCAGGTAAATTTTCATTCTTTCTTACTTCCTGGTGGTTTAGAGACAGTACTGAATGACTCACGTGACACATATAGAAAATTATGATGCCTCATTTGGTCCCTGGCGTGTCATATGTATAATTTGTCTAAGTTATTAATAGTTGCAAAAATATTTTGTATGATTTGTCATCAGAGATAAGAGGAAAATTACCCCCATCAGATCAACAACAATCAATTCCCTCACTTTGAAATGCATGTGTGTGCAGCAGGCTTTGCTATCATTAATAAAAGGGCCCATCCATAAGCCCTTTTCTCAATAGCCAGGGAGAAGAATATCTGTCTTCAAATCACTGTGGAACCAACTATCTTTCTTTCTTTATTGTTTAATGATGCTGGGGATGGAACCCAGGGCTTTGTGCATGCTAGGCAAGCACTCCACCACTGAGCAATGTCTCAGTCCCATCACTGTGGAACCAAAACACCATCTTGGAGAATGTAGAAAAGATAACGGGAACACCCATCACCATCTAACTGCCACTGCTGTCACCAACTCGGCAACCACCATGACTTCACTTTGGTTGCATAATTACACTCATAGAGCCTTGACTAAAATACCCAGCTGGCATCATCCAGTGCCCCAAACCAAGCAACTAATGACCATTCATTCAGATAGCACTAGAGTTCTGCCACTAGGAGCTGAGCAGAACTGTGCACTGTGTCTGCCACTGTCTTTATTAAAAATGAGGAAATCCTTTTGCTGAGTTCTATCAACAGTTTCCCTATGACAGGGACATCAAAGAAAGTCCATAGGGCTGGTGGTGTGGGTCAAGTAAGTGGTAGAGTGCCTGCCTAGGAACACACGGCCTGTACTGACTGCCCCCCTCCCCCCAAAAAAGGGAAGAAAAAGAAAATCTGTATGGTCTAGCCCTGCAAGAGAAGGCAACCAAATTCCAGAACGCATTAGATTCACAAGGCCAAGGGACTTTATGCAATGGGCTATGAACACCTTTCATGCTTGTAAACATTGGGGTGGATGCCCTCCAATAACATGACTGGGATATTTAATAATAAATACACAGTTTTATAGTAAGTATAAGAAACTTTGCTGAAACATCTTGAAAAGCTCACACGTCCTGGACAAGCAAATGTGTGAAGGTGTCTGTGTGAAAAGTAAAAACGTCAATTTACTTCAGAAAAATTTTGATCAAGATTTTTGAAGTAGGAATAAACTTCAAAGAATCCCCTTCCCCCAAGTAGTGGTGAAGATTGAACTCAGGGCCTCATGCTTGTGAGGCAAGTGCGCTACCACTTGGGCCACAACCTCCAGCCTTTTCGTCTTAGTCACTTTTCAGATATGGTCTTGTGCTTTTGCTTGGGCCAGTCTCTTACCATGGCCTCCTACCTATGCCTCTGGCATACCTCGGATTTACAGGCCTGCACCACCCATGCCAGGCCCTAAACTCCAAAATATTAAGTCGATGTACAATTAAAATTACAATGTGACATATATAAGGGAAAATTATGTTGTTACACTGAAGATAACAGTTAATAAAATATAAAATGGGACAAAACTGCATGACATAATCCTCATATATTATCTGGCTGGATAAAGGGAATGAAAAAGAAAGAAAAGAGGACCAGAGGAGAGAGAGAAGAAGAAGAGGAAGAGGAGGAGAAAAATGATCAAGTACTTCAAAATTTGTATCTTGATTTATTGATTACTTTTGTTCTAGTCTTTGGAGAGAATAAGGTTATCCAATTTAGGGATTTCTAAATATCCCTTTATAAATTTGGAGAGTTTATAGTGAATATTTTTAATTTAAATTAAAATGTCAAGTGATTAATATTGTAACATGGAAAGTTTCTAGTATTTTGGATTTATTTTTTACACAGCTATTTAAATCAGAAAATTATTGTTGGGAAAATGAATGTCTTATGGGTTGAACTTTTTAGAAGTGATACGTTTCACTTGTGTTTACTGAATTGTGACTTGAGGATGCAAAATGGCAGTGGGGCAGGTGAATGGAGCACAGGGCAAATGTGGCCTTTTCCAAACCTAAGATGCTTGCACTTAGGATGGATTAGCTAAATAACTTTCTGCTTTGTAATCAAACGCATGTGTGAGAAAAGCCTCCAAGTTGCATGGATTGACTTGCAGGATCAGGACTGACTTTATGGACTGCACCTTGCCACACGGGCCCTGTGTCTATAAAAGCCCAAGCTGGCTTAGCACTAGCAAGTCTCTGTGGGACAGGTTTAACAAGAAGCCCTGCACTTTCATTTCATGCTGCACCATGTAGCCAGTCTCACACATAGGTAGCAGACATCATCTTGAGCTATTTTTATTGTAATGTTAATTTTAATATACTATAATCAAATTATCTTTGCACATTTCTTGACTTATCTCTTAAGAAATCCAATAGTATTGTAAAAATTAAATGGACCTATGAAAAATGATCTTTAGGAACACAAGATATTTTGTATTCTTTTCCACGTATGAATAATTTCAAGTTAGCAATAAAAATGGCATATGATAGCATAAATAGAATCTCATATTGCTTCAGATAAATTATTAATAAATGAAGCTTTACAGGTTTTGTAGAACATTGCAGACCCATAAGAAATAGGCCATTTCAATTACAGTTTAAAGCTACCTGTTTCCACTGCCTGGCCCTCTTCTCACACACACTCATGATTTCAAAGTCTTCTCATGCATGCACAGATCTGCCAGCACAGATTCAGGTCTATCGAAAACCACCTAGTATTGTTTTAAAGATTTCAAATGCCTTTCTGGATATGTTTTTATTCTGCATTGTGCTTCAATGAATAATATACTTAATGGACAGCTGTAAGTCTAAAGCATTCACTTTATTATTGAATAATACTTCATTGCCTGAAATGTTATAATGTGTACTTTTATTCTAAACAAGAAATATTTGTGTAGTTTCTAGTTTGTGAAATATGAATTTTATGAATAATGCCACAGCAAGGTCCTTCTGCCTCTGCTTCCCAGAGTGCTGGGATAACAGGCGTGCTGGGGTTACCCATGAGTAATTTTACTGGTTCCAATTAGTTTTATACACTTACCTTGCCTATGAAAATAGAATTCAGAGAAAGAAAAAGAACATTACCCCTGTGCCTGCAATGCCACTCCTTGCTCATTTCCTTCCACTACCCTCAAAAGTAAACTTTATTTTCACTTATTGTTGTGAATTAGTTTGCCTTGTATTTGTGTTTCTACAAATGTGAACATAATATGTCTACCCTTTTGTATTCCACATCTTTTACTTATCAATTTATTTCACCATGCACCTGCTTATGCATATTCAGATAGTTTCCAGCATATACTAAGCACAATTTGTGATGCCATAAGCATTCCAATTAATATGTGTTGGTGAGTATTTGCATGTATTTCCCATTGGGAATAAACAAATTAATGAAATTGATGGGTTTCTGCTACATGCATCAGTTAACTACTGATTCAGCAATCATTTATTTCTAGAGCCTGTGACTATAGGATGGTTGGAGTGACTCTACTGCCAGCTGTTGAAGAGCTAGAAATGTTTAACCTGATCTAAGCATTACGTGATGTACATGTGTGTTGAAACATCACAGATCACCCCATTAATATACAAAATGATTATGCTTTATGTTATTAGTCAAAAATAAATTTAGTTAAAAAGCACAATGAAATTGCACTTTCTTCCTAGTAAGATGGCTATAATAACATTCAAAGAAAAAATAAAAAGGAAATTAACAAATTTTGCTAAGTATGTGCAGAAATCATAGCAGGCATAGACTCATCTAGAATAAAGTGTCTGGATATCATTTCCCTACAACCATGACTCTGAGCTGGTTCTTCAAAAGGGCAATCACCAAGAGGGAGAGAAGGGAATTTTCCAGAATTTGTGCAATTAGGAGGGAGAATTATGTGTCCTAAGAACATCGTCTCATTTGACCAAACCTGAGTCCCATCTGAAGGAGAGCTTCAATTCCAGACCCTCTTGTATAGTTAAAGATAAAATGCCTTTAAAGCCTGAACTCCCAGAAAAACACAAGGGGAAAAACATTTGGAAGTTTTCACATTATATACACTGCTGATGGAGGAATGCCTTTGATTGAGGCTCATCTGTGCTAGATTCATCACATCTTTTCACACAAGATCTCTGTCACTCCTGTTCTATACAGCAGGAGGCAATGTTGGTGAAGAGACCAAGGATAATCCTGGTACAAGCATTATGTTGCACTCATTGCTTTGATAATGAAACTTCATTTGCCAGAGAACTTTCATCTACCAGTTTCCCTCCAGTTCTGGGACCAGCTTATTCATCTTAGAAGCCCCTGTCATTTTAGACAGCCTCCTGCTATGCATAATTATCTCTGCTCATTCTCATTCTTGTATGACATCACAAGGAAAACCTTCCTGGTAGAAAGTATTATCAGACTCTTTTCTGGGCAATATTGAGACAAATAACCCTGACAGATCTCTGTAATTCCAGTGTTAATACTAAGCCTCAGATAAGGAACCCTAGAAACCTGAGTGGAGAGGCTCTCCTCTGCCTTCATTCCTGAAGTTTAGTTCTCATTATAACCTACAAAACTTCTTTAGCATTTCTCTTAAGCTGGTTTGATGTAGAGAAATTTTCTCATTTTTCCTCATGCAAGAATGTCTTTTTGCGGGATTGGGGTGGGGAGGGCAGTGGAGTCCCCTTTGTAGCCCTGCCTAGCCTCAAATTCTCATACCTCATCCTGGGAGCACAACTTACCTGTGTCAGTTTAATTTTCAGAACTCTTTCCATGCTACTTGTATATTCCTGGTGCACGAAGCACTCAAGGTTTAGTCTAGAATTTGGGCAGTCATCTATATCATAGTTCAGTCCTTGAAATATTTACTGAATTTCTTTGGATCTGCTCTGTGTGTGCCCACAGTTTCAGATGGGACCAGAATTTTGATCAGTTTATACCAGAACAAAGGGATGCCATTCTGGAGTGATCTTATCTCTGTGATTTCTCCACATATTTGAGGGTCTAGGGGCCTGTGTCTAGATCTTTGTTCAGAAAGATGATATTAACATAGAGTTTAAGCCTCTGCACAAGTGTGCCATCCTATATGGCTGTCAGTTTTAGAATGAAATGGTGACAGAAGAGAGAGGAAAAGAGCAGGTAGACTCTGTGGACACTTCTGGTACCTTTCCAAATTCCTCTGGCAAGGAATCCTTCTTTCAGAGCTTCAGGTATTCATGGTACAACCTCTACACCGGTGCTCTTGCTCTGGAGAGAGAGAGAGGGGTGAAAGTTCTCCCCACAGTTTTCAACATGCATGAGAATTTTCCTAGGCCCTTGACCAGTAGGAAGACCTTTTTACTCAGCACCTCTTCTAGGATTTAGGTAAGTTTGGTATCATGATTCAGAAGAGGAAGAAAAATAAAATTGTCTAGTATGTGTTACTATTCAGATTCTGATTTTAATCTTCAGCCTACCTGATATTGTTTACTTTAAGAGTCTTCACTAGCTTACTTCTATTTTCTGTGCAGTGTAATTGTGATTAATGGGAAAATAACAGTTGGTTTCCTCAAGCTTGGCTACTTTATACAAATATTGAATAAAAAATAAAAAGCCAAAAGCAAAGCAATGCTAATGTGTTGGTCTATCTCACTGAAATGATCTTTAAAAAGCAAAGTCGTATAAGACACCCTTTCAGGACAGCTTATCTTCCAATGATCTTCAAGGAGTCTGTCTCCACAGAGCTGGTTCCTAAAATGGCAGCAGTACCTCCACCATGTATTCATGACTGAACATTTAGAAGACAGTATAGGATCACTTTTTATGGTGTTGGTATTTTTACCAGAAAGAAAAATAGGAAATAACTGCAGGCACTAAATACATTGAATTATTTTTTAAAAAAAACAATATAAACAGCCAAAGAAGCCAAGAAGCAGACACAAGAGAAATTATGACAGGCATTGAGGCAAATAAAACAAATATATAATATATCAGAACTTATGAGGCATAGTGAAAACACTGCTGAGGGAAATTATAATTGTAAGTGCTTACCTCAAAGCCTAGGACTTCATGTCAATGCTCTCGTTTTATGGCTGGGTGTGGTGGCATAATTCTGTAATTCCAGCACTGAGGAGGCTGAGGCAGTGTGATTGTGAGTTTAAAAGCCAGCCTGGGTTTATAGTGAGATCCTGTTTCAAAAACAAAGACAAAATTAAAAAAAAAAGCTAACTTAATAGTAGAAATAAGATTCTAGATAAAGAAGAATCAACTAAACTCAAAGTTAGCAGGATGAAGGAAGTAGTAAAGATTGTAAACAAATAAGAGAATATAAAACAATAGAGAAATCAATAAAACCAAAAGTTGGAAAAAGATCAATAAAATTACAAACTTTTAGCTAGCTTGCCTAAGAAAAAAGGAATATTAAATGATTAAAATCAGAAATAAAAGTGAAAATGTTATTATCAACTTAACAATTTTTCCCCTAAAGGTTGGAGGAGAGTTACCATATGCAACTGCACGCTGGAGGGGCGAGATGGTGGATTGGGAGCATCCTTTTGACTCAGCCAATGGGAAAAGTCATAGAAATCAGGAGAGACTGTCTTCTGAGGAGAGAAGAGGAGGGAGAGCTTTGGGAGTCATGAAAGAGGTGTCACGACAGCAGAAAAGCACAGAGAATCAGAGGCGATGAAGCAAAGAAAAGCAAACAGTTCCAAACCTGACCCCAGCTGGTCTCAGGAGGGGGAAGACCACAAAAATGGGAATAATAATATGCTTAGCTTTTAGGGTGCTTATGAGAATGAATGGGTTAGAATCTGTAAACTGCTTAGAAAAAACTATGTAAGTGAAATTGTTTACATGACATTCTTTGAAAGACACACTAGAGAAATTCAGTTCTGAAAGAAAGTCTACTTATTGCATACATCTTGAGGTTCTTTTGCGTTAACTTTGCAACGTCAGAAAAGTGACTCAGATTCACACCTGAATATTCTAATTCCAATGACTGTAGAGTTGCAGTGACGTTCTCCTTCTCATTCCTGATATTAGGCATTTGCATCTTGATTTTCTCTTTTACTTATCAGGGTTTAACATTTTTTTCTTTCTTTTTATTGGTGTGCTGAGTGGGGGTACATTGTGGCATTTACAAATGTTCTTACAATATATCAAATACATTATCCTTGAATTCACACCCTCCATCATACTCCTTTATCACTGCCCCCATTCTTAGAATGGTTTCAACAAACGTAGTTTTACATTTTTTTCTAAATAAACATGTATATTTCTGAATAATTAGTGTATTCATTTATTTACTTCATTATACATTTTTTTAATTAATGTATTTTTACTTTTCCAAAATCTTGAGACAGAAGAAGAGCCCTTTAAAAAAATAATTTATATAATGTAGACTACTAAGTGTGCCATTAACAGAATACAAGTTTTATGTCTTTTTTCATTACTATGATTCAAGTCAAAATTTTTTTCTTTGCAGTGCTGGGGTTGGACCCAGGACCTTGCACATCCTAGGAAAGTGCTCTAGCACTGAGTCACGTCTCCTACCCTCTAATTTACATTCGGTGTCTTCCTTGCCCAACGAATCATATAATATAGTATTTGTAGTAACTTTTTTTGACACAGAGTCTCCCTATATTGCCCAGGCTAGCCTGAAATTCCTGGACTCAAGCACTCCTACTGCCTTGGCCTCCCAAGTAGCAGTCCAGATAACTTTTTAAAAAGTTACTTCTGTCTTAATTTCTCTTGTCCTATTACTCTCACTAAGAAGCATCTTTTTTTTTTTAATTTTATTTTTTTTTATTGTTTTATTATTCATATGTGCCTACAAGGCTTGGGTCATTTCTCCCCCCATCTTTTAGACTAATTGCAGGGTTGCCTTTCTGTCTTTTGTGTTCCATCAATTTCTCCTTTACATATTTAGAGTTTATTAATTAAGCATATAGAAATATATTTGTTTTTTATTTATTTATGTTGTTGTGAGACAGAGTCTGGGCCATGTTGCCCAGACTGGCTCTGAATTTCTGGGCCCACAGGATTGCCCTGCTTCAGCCTTCCAAGTAGATGGAACTACAGTCATGGTCTATCACACCCTGCTCAGAATATATGGAAATTTGGAAGTTTTGTGCCTTCCTGGTAAATGGAACATTTTACAATATAGAATGAAGTTTTGTTTTGTTTTTTTATGTGGGTCTGGGGCTTGAACTCAAGGCTTTGTGCTGGCAAAGCAGGCACTTTACCACTTGAGCCACACTTCAGTCCAGAATAGAATGCAGAATTTATTTTTCATTTTCTACTACAGAGTATACTCCTTTATCTCTGTGATGGTTAGTTTTATGTCAGCCTGGTTAGACTACCTTACTTAGTTATTCAATTAAACATTAATCTAGGTTGTTGTGAAGAAATTTTGTAGGTAGGGATTTGTGCCTGCAACCAGCAGACTTTAAGTAAAGGAGATTAAGTGCAATAATTTGGGTGGGTTATACCCAAGCAGTTAAAAGCTTTCAAAGCAAAAACTTAGGTTTTCTTGAAGAAGAGGTTCTGCCTGTGGAAACAGCGTAAGTCCTGCCCAAGAGTTTCTACTTTGTTCAAATGTCTTCCAAATGTTGGCTCCCCCTGACCTTACCCTCACAATTACCTTAATTAATTCCTTGAAGTTTGTCTGTCTGTCTGTTCACCTAAAACAATCTGCTACTTATGAAGTCTGCTTGCCTGCCCAGTAAGATCTTCAATTTATCTCAATAACCTAATTTTTGAATTGTTATATCAGCTGTTACTGTACTTGCATGGTATCTATTTTGTTTGCATGGTAACTATTTTTATCTTCTTATTTTAACTATTCTTTACTGTATTGCAGATCTTTATATTTTAAACAGGTATTTCTAAAAATCCATTCTGATAATCTTTGTACTTTTCAATTGGATTGCTTTTTCTAATTACACAGAATTTATATGCCATCAATCTATTTGCTCTCTTTTTCATATACCTTTTTATCCTTTTAAAATTTCTTCTCTCATACTAATTAAAATTTATTGACAAACAAGCTTTACCTATCCTTTGGATTGTTGCTTATACATTCTTATATCTTTTTTTATTAGTAACTGGAGATTAAAACAAACATCCATAAATTTTCAAAATTTTTGTAAATTCATTCTCATTTCTCTTCCTAAAATATACAAGTATTTTAACATCATTTCAGCCCTGCTCACGTTTATAATAAATGGATTGTGATATATTCAAACTCAATCTATGTATGCATGAACAATATGCATACCTATCACCTAGGTAAAACTCCACACCCCTTACTGTTTGGGGAATTATTCTTATTGTTTTATAGGCATTCATTTAGATTTTTGCCAGACAGTTATCTCTTTCATCATTCTTCATATATGACTACTTCTGAGACTACTTTTCCTCTGCAAAACAAACAAGAAACCTTAGTATTTTCTTGATTGTGGGCTTGCTCATGTTACATTTCTTTTTGTATGCCTTAAATCATTTTTTTTCAAAATAATTGGCTCTTGTGATTAAAGTAGTTCTAGAATCTTAAATAGTCTTTTCTGTGGACATACAGCTCTTGATTGACTTACGCTTTTCCCTCAGCACTTTTAAGTGCTCCTGTCTTCAGGATTCGATTATTGCTTTATAATCACCTGTCATATTGTTGATCTTTTAAAGGTCTTTTTTTCATTTTTCTAGAAACTTTGAATCTGAAGGATTTTTGTCAAATTTTGAGCAACATTGCTATAATGTGATTAGCTATGGTTTTGGTTCCACTTAGGCCTGTTTGAGATGCATAGTGTGTTGTCTACTTGGGACTCTGTGTCTTTCATCATATTTAAAATTCTCAGCCCTTATTGCTTTAAATACTGCCTCTCTTCAGTCTCTACCTTCTCTTCCTCAAAGACTAAATTTTCACCTCTATTAGATTCCCTTACCACACCTTCTGTCTCTTATTCTCTCCTCCAACCCCACTGTCATTTTCCATCAGTCATATTTTTCTCTCTAGGCTTAATCTGTATTTTCTTCTGACATATCTGCAAGGTCATTAATTCTCTTCTCATTTATGCTAATTCCAAAATATTCATTTGGTTATTATTTACATTTGCTTACACTTTTCGAAATAGTTCCTAATCGCTTTTATTTTTTGATTATATTAAACAAATAACTTTCAAAGTCTTCTTTTTTCTTGTATGTAATCCTCTGCAGGTCTCTCTATAATCTGCTATTTTCTTTTTTTTTAGGTGGGAGCTCAATGATAGAGTGCTTGCCTACCATGTGCAAGGCCCTGGGTTTGGTCCCCAACACTGCTAAAAACCAGGGCTGGAGGGGTGGATAGCCTGGGAATCAGTCTAAAAAAGCAATTGCTTTTCTTATCAAAACATTGTTTCTTTTTTTTTTAATTAATTAATTAATTTATTTTTCTTTTATTATTCATATGTACATACAAGGCTTGGGTCATTTCTCCCCCCCTGCCTCCACCCTCTCCCTTACCACCCACTCCCCCCTCCCTCTCCCCGCCACCCCCTCAATACCCAGCAGAAACTATTTTGCCCTTATTTCTAATTTTGTTGTAGAGAGAGTATAAGCAATAATAGGAAGGAACAAGCGTTTTTGCTGGTTGAGATAAGGATAGCTATACAGGGCATTGACTCACATTGATTTCCTTCTAGGTTAATTTTCTGCTATTTTCAATAGTTGTAGTGTTTTTTTTTTTTTTTAGTGACTGTTAAGACACTTATTAAAAATGGTATAAATTCCTTTTTTAAAGTCTGAGATATATTTTCACTTGCAGTTTTATTTTTCTGGAATTAGGATTCTGTATATTATTATCAGCATCCTTCTCTTATATAAGTTTATTTTAAGCAAAGATAAATTATCTATTGTAGTATTTAATGTTTGAGATTTTTTCCTGATACATTAGTATTATATTTGTTTACTTGGAGAGTAATTTCAAACTAGATCTGGCTCATTTTCTTCCATTTTCTGTAGCTTCAATTCTTTCTTTCTTTCTTTTCTTTTTTGGCAGTACTGGGGTTTGAACTTAGGGCCTTATGCTTGCTAAGCAGGCGCTCTACCACTTGAACCACAAGTCATCTCAAAAATAGTATAAATACTTTGAGGTCTAAAATTATGTTCTCTTCCTTACAGCAGTATTTAGTTGTTTTATTCAAGTAAGAAAACACATAGAAAATCCTAACCACTCTAATTCCTTTCTAGGAACATCACGAAATTTTCCTAATAAATCAATTATGGAAGTCAAATTTGTCACTACAAGCAAGATTCTTAGAAAATTTCTGACACTAATAAGTACTCAGGAAAATTTGGCTATTATTAATTTACATAAAACATTATCAGTTAAGTGTTAATAATGAATGCCAGTAAATGTTGCCATTTCGATGATTTTCTGTCTTTCTTGCATGTTTTAGATCATCGTATTGTTAGCAAAGAATTCTTTTCTTTTAAAGACACAGCTGTATATTAAAATTAGCATAACACAATGGTAAGGTCAGGGCTGGGTGTATTATAGAAGATGCCATATTAAGAGGGAATAAATTGTTCGCCTCTAGCATGGCCCTGGATAAAGTTCCTTTGTAGATCTGGTGTTGATGAGTCCACAGTGAAGCAGGATGACAGAATTTCCAGGAAGAGAAGTCTATAATGAGGATGAGGATGATTCGTTAGGAAATATAATCATTACAGAGGAAAAAATATTCAAGTTATGGGAACAGGTGATATTTATTTATAAAGGACAGGGGCAGATTAATATAAAACCTCAGATCCAGGAGGTCCTAGAGGAAAAGGCTGAGTTCTGGCTCTTAAGCACTCATGTTCTTACCTGATAACCTGGGTAGAAGTAAAAAGCTAAAGATGTAGGTAAAGAATCCAATGAAAACATAAAATTAAAATGTTCTTCTAAAACCAAGTGAAGGGGGTCTCAATGCAATGTGGTTACAGCTGAAGAAAAATCAAGACAAATGAGGACAGGATCAATTGAAAATATAGTTTTAGAAATATGAAAGGGTCTGAACAAGACATTAGAGAGAGACTTGAAGCAGTAAATAATGACGTTCCTGTAGTCAAAATAGTAATGATTGTTCCTCCAGATTTAGTGAGGGAACTGGATAAGCAATGTTTAAAAAAGTTTTACTAAGCTATGTCTCACGAGATTTTTTTCCAAGTCAGAATCATCAGAAAGTTCATTCTATGTTAAGACTCACTCATAGATAAATTCAGGTCCAAAGAGTAAAAATCCATAGATAATCACATGTTTTCTAATGGTTAATATTTTGTTAGCATCTTTGTTGTCCATGTAGATATGACAGGACTTCGAGATTCCCCCATACACACCCTTGGGCCTGGCTCCAAATGAATGGACCTCATGAATCATTTATTGTAAAGAAGCTTACCATGGTGTTCTGTTTGCTGCATCACTTTGGTTTGCTTTCAATTTCTCTTACCTTTCCTTTTTTATATAGAGAGCATATTCTTGTAAAGCCATCTGTTCACAGAAAAGCCATAATAATTAGTAGTAGAGAATATCATGGGAGCTACAGAATGTTCCAGAGCCATGGTTTATTAATTTATTTCACAGCTGACAACCTGGAGAACAGCCTGCATTATCTTTTAATTATTGCACACTAACTTTTTCTCTTTTTTCCTTTTGATCATTCAAAAGATGCTTTCTGCTTTTGCTTCAGAATTGTAAGGTCAAACATGCCCTTCAGGAACATAGTCTTGTGTGCACTGTGAAAACCTTTGCCAAATGGAGTCTTAATTTCGTATTTTGAAAAAAAATTTTTTTCAAGGTATTTTATCTTTGGCTTTAATTTTTAACATATTAGAACATTTCCAAATTTACTGGGCTGTGGTCTCACCAGCACCTGGCTGGAAGATATAGTAGAGATTCCAGACAACCTTCCTGGAAGTCACTTACTAGGAATGGGCAGGAGAGAGAAGGCCATTATTTTGAACACAAACAATCTAAGTTTTTTTTTAAAAATGGGGAGGTGGAGAGGTGCTATTTACCAATTCTTCATGTGCATCTATTTTTTTCTACTTCTGAGTCACTGAATAACAGTTCAGAGAGTCACAAGTTGTATTTCAGGGCTGCTGAAATAAGACACTAATAATTTGAAAGACCCCTAGAAGCTTAAATGAAAGCCAGTGACAACGGTAATTTAGGACAATAGCCATGGTAATATTCTTTATTTTACACCAGAGATTTAAGAATTTCCATAATGTAAAATGCTCTTTTCTGGTCACTTGTTTCCATGATTATTCTTATCTCACTTTGGCCCTTTTGGGTTCCCAGATAGCATCAAGGAAATGATGTTCCTTAGATGTAAACACCTGATATGGAATACAGACTTTCAGTTTCTTCATATGATGACTAGACTTTGCAATTTTATTGTTTATCCAATTGCAAATATAGAAAATAGAAAATGAAAGTACCCCAAAAGTGGAAGTCATCCTCCCTGCTGACGTGATCAGTGGACTGATCAGGTCTAGTAGTGACTGTAATAAATAGATGCTCTGAAACCCTTCAGTGGCTGAGAAGGACCAGTAGAGTGGACTGCAAGAACGCCACACAGTGAAATACCTGCTATGGAGGGGTGTTGGAAAATTCTTGAAGAACACCACATAGACGAAGACTTGGTTTTTGCTCTGCCACAACCACTGGTAAGAAATAGCTGTGAAATGTGGAAAACTGCATTGTATTCTCGTTATTTACCTGGAAGAGTGAACTTCTAGTGGACAACTCTGTTTCAGTAACTTCCACTAAACAAATGGAAAAAGCAGTGGCAAAATTGGAGGCAGAGTTTAAATAAGTAGGTCTTACTTAATGTTCCTAAAATTTTCTTCTGAGATATTCACACACACACACACACACACACACACACACACACACACCTCTTATTTACCTAAGGTGAAAATGGAGAGCAATCAGATAAGGACACTTTGGAAAGTATTTTAGCTTTACAAAAGAATTGTGTTATAGGAATCAGAAGTTGGCTTATCACAAATGAGAAGTTGGCTTATCACAATTTCATTTTTAGAGGGCACTTTGAAAAGGCCAAAGTTATAAATAACCTATGAATCAAAGGGAAAGCCCTTTGTCTACTGATATATTTCAAATGTTCAAAATGTGTGTTCCTAACTGGTTGAAACCACCACATCAAATACCCTTTGTGCTGTGTTAATAATTCTTGCTGTTTACTGAGCATAAGATTCAAGTAAGAGTCTCAAGTACCTTTATTTATTTATTTATTTGGTGGGACTGGGGTTTGAACTCAGGGCTTTACGTTTGCAAAGAAGGTGCTCTACCTCTTGAGCAACGCCTCTGTGGAGCCCTTTTTGTTCTGCTTATCTTGGATAAATCTAGTTTATTTTTGCCCAATCCAGCCTGGACCAGGATGCTCTCTTCCCCCTCCTCCCCACAGCTTGTTGTTGTCCTCCAGTTTTTTTCCCTTGAGATGGGTTCTCCCAATTTCTGAACCATGACCCCGTGTCAGCCTCAAAAGTAGCTAGGATTACAGGTGTGAGCCACCTGCGATCTTTCTTTTTCTTTCTCTTTCTCTTTTTTGTAAGTTATAAAGTGCAAGCCCTGTGCTGGTGGTGGGGATGGGGTGGGAGGGGCGGTACCCTCCATGTACCTAAATTGTATTCTAAGGAACGCCAGATAAACCGATTTGTCGACAATATTTTAATTATCAAACACCGATAGCGAATAGGGGGCAAGCCAGCCATGCAGAGGTGCTGGGCTCTCATGGATGTGAGGACAGAGAAGCAGCGGAACAAACCCCTGCACTTTGGGTGGTGACTGGGACCGAGGCAGAGAGGAGGGTCAGTGGCACAGAGGCTGGAAGAAAGCTCACAAAGCCGCGCTCCGTCCCGGACGGGAGTCACTCCGCGAGTCCCCGCGGGTCCCTTCCTAAGGTCAGCGCAACCTCTTGCAGACACCCGCAACCCTAGCGACCTCAGGCAGAGGCCCAGCCCCGGGCGACAGCAGCTAATGGGGAGCGCACCAGCGCTCGGCCCCAGCGCGGCACCTGCCCCCATCAAGCCCCAGCAAAGCGCGATCCCTGGCCGCGGCAGGAGCAGGTGCAGGGACGCGATGTCCGTGGTGTCCCGCGCGCTCCCGCAGCCGCCCAGCTTCCGCCTGGCCAGGAGCCACCGCCCTCCCCCTCCCCCCGCACCCCTCTGCCCCGGGCCCCCCGCACCCCCCTGCCCCGGGCGCCCAGCACCGCCGAGAGTGGACATTCGGGCGGAGCCGCGCTGCGGGACGGGTGGCCGCGAGCCTGGACCGCAGGCGACCCAGCCAGAGCGCTTGCTTGCATGGAGATGCCCAGCCCGCCGCGCCCCGCACAGGCTCTGCTCCCGCAGATTAATTACAGAGACTTCAGGAATAGATTCCACGAGTTTTAAAAAAAAAAAACCCAAAGAAACAAAACAAAACTTCCCTTTGGCTATTTAAATCTAATTCTGGAGAGAAGGAAGTAGCAGAAACGGGAATTAAAAGGGTAATTCTGCTACGTGAGCTGATGAGGAAGTTGGATGGCATGACGTGAAACACGGCGCAAACAGTAGGGTTTTTTTATTTGTTTGTTTATTTGTTTCACATCACTTAAAATCTTTCCTGGAAATTATGAACTTGATGCCCATCTAGTCTCATAAACTGTTAGCTTCCTCTTCAAAAGAAAATAATGCATCTGATATACATTCTCCAATCTAGCAGAATTTAAATGATTCTCTGAGGTTTTCATCTCCATTAATTTAGGGATCTTGAGCTGGAAGTATATTACCGATTAAGCCTTACATTTGTTAAAAGTGCTGTCAAATAAGACACTAACCATGGTATACAACAAAAAAAGTACATCTGTTAGTTGGGGGGAAAATAAGACTAGCCAAAAACTAGAGCGTGCTACACAGTGAAACACGGGAGGAAAAAAAAAACACTGCCAAAAGCAGCAGAGGACAGTGTTTGTGTGGTCAGGAAGAAAGTCTGGTGGCTATCTGGTGAGTGTGCAGCCTATATTTTCCTTACTGAAAATCTGCCTCAACTAATTAAGACTGGACATATAACAGCCTATCTTAAAAGTGTTTGGATTTTGTATTTGTCACTTTGCTTTATAGTTTTCTTACACTATTGACTTTCTGTTGAAGCTTGAAACCTCATCCACGTTGACTGAAGTTAATCCTTTCGTTTATATGCAGTCATTAGTCATTATTAAAAACTGCAAAAGCACACCTTGAAGCAGCCTGGCGAGGAGGCATAGGACAGGATAAGTTACACACAAAAACAAGTTCTTTAAACTGAGCCTGGGCTTCTGAATTTACCACAGAGACCATTTCTTGAACCACTACAAGAACTAAATGTGAAATATGAGATTATTGAGTAGAACCCTTCATCTAGAGGTGGAATTTAATGCATTTCTCTTCCATTGAAAGAACTTAAAATTTAGCTGGAAGAAAATGTAGCAGATGACAGATTAACAGTGTGAAAAGGCAGCATCCATATGATTGGAGTACACAACTCATGGAGTAGTGAGGAAGGTTTGGGTGGAACTTTGAGGATAATTTTAAAGAAGAATTTTGAGGAAGAGTTGGAGCACAGAGACAGACTTGAGACCTGTGTGTCAGTCAGGTGGCAAAGTGTGGACTGGTGTTGCTACACAGGTAAGCGTTTGTCGGGATCATGTTATGTAAAATGGAGCTGGAGGCAAGATGTGCTGTCTATGGGAGGCTAATTCTGTTTTACCGCAGCTTCCACTAGCAAATCAAAACCCTGTTTGTTTTTGTTTGTTTGTTTTCAAGGAGGAGCTACCTCACAAATATGATGCCTGGATTCATATTGCCAAAAATCTGCCTGAACTGATTGGGAATGGCCAACTTCGAGGAGAAGTTGAGAAGGTTTGTCATATGTACTCCATTCGTCTTCTTGTGCAGTTAATTAACATGTTAATCTTGTTTTTTAAAGCCTAAAACGTCACCGGGATTGATTTTAGTCACATCTCCCCTTTGTTCTCAGTTACCAGAGCTCAGCATCGATGACCTCCAAGGGCACAAATCACAGCGCCTTGCACGTTTGGTTCTTGGATACATCACCATGGCATATGTATGGGGTCAAGGTGATGGAGACATCCGAAAGGTTTGGAAATCTCCTGGTGTTTCTTATGCTATGTGGTGGATTTACATTTATATGAGACTAAAATCCAACTTACATTTATTATAAAGAATTTCAGTGACTGGGGTAGAGCTCAGTGACCTGGGCTTGCCTAGCATGTGGACAGCCCTGTGGGCTTTCTGTTACAGAGTTGTGCTTCCAGATATTGGAGCCATTTGGCTGACCAACTACTTACACACGTTTAAAAAGGAGATACATTCTGTCCCTCTCTGATCCAGAGAAATAAGATCAGAAGCCAGTGGGGGGGGGTTGGGGTTAGTTGAATAATTAACATTTAGGTAAGATCTGATGGTCAGTGATTCTGCCCTAGCATTTTGTTCTCTTAGTAGACCATCACCAGGGTATGAAATGAATCTCAAGCCTCCCAGGATTTTCACAGAACTGTGGCGTGGAGCTTGTTGTCACACCACCTCTATGCTATGAAACTGAAGTTCCAATATCCACTACCCCAGACTGGCCATACCTCCCTGTTCTTTTCCTGATTAGATACACATATTTCTGTCTCAGGCTGCTGCTGACAACTATTAACCTAATTTCTACATGGGACCATCCAGTTGTAAGTCCAGTAATGGGGAGGTGGTGAAGTCAGGCAGATAGAGAATGAATCATTAGCTTTCTAGCCAGTGGAGGTGCTGGAGAACATGGCCAAGAAACAATGACATCAGGGGACTAGCTGAGACACTGTCAGGATCAGACCAACCATTTACCCACTGAGCTTGCTGGCTTTTTCATCCCTGTGACAAAATTCCTGACAGAAACAACTTAAGGGAGGAAAGATTTATTTTGCTTGTGGTGGTTTCAGAGTATTCAGTCCAAGGTAGCTTAGCCCCATGCAGGTGGGCAGAACATTATGGTGGCAGGAGCCGAAGATGGAGGAGAGTCTTGACCTCATGGAGGCCAGGAAGGAGAGGGAATGCCTGAGCTAGTGGGTATTCATCTCCTTTTATTCCCTGGCCCCCCAGCCTACACTGATGGCAGGTTTTCCACCCTTAATTTTCTCCGAAAACACTTTCACAGACATACCCAGAGGCATGTCACCCTGACAATTAGATTAATCATCACATCCATCCAGGTAATGGGATCGCTGGACCATGACAGGACTGTTCTTCCAAATGATGTATTTTCACACTGACACACCAAGCCTGGAGGAGGGAGCTTCCTCCTTTAAACACCAGAAAGTCTTTGAGGACAAGCACCATGTCACTCACAGTGAAACCCTTAAACACACACACACACATACACACAGAGAGACACGTGCACATAAATCATCCTGGCAAGTTTCCTTCAGTACTGAGCTCCAACAGCAGTGATCTGTTTATACTTGTAGTGCGTATCACATTCACAGGTCTTAGTTACAAAGACTTTGGGCATCTCTTGAGAAAATTGAGTTTGTCTTTGGTTATTGCCAGAGGATAATGTGTCATGCATAGAAAAAACTGTTTAATGATTGCTCCTGGGATGGATGGATGAAGGAAGGAGTGAAAGTAATGCGAAAGGCCCTTAGAAAAAAAGGTGCAGGCTTTTGCTCCCTTGTTCTTTTTCCTCTATGTGGCCAAATTATGGCCACATCCCCACATCCACCCAAATCCAAAACAGGAACATTTAACCAGAGTTACGTTATGAATTCATGAAGGAGAAAAAATTGCATTAATTTGACTTGAAAACGCCATCATGTAGAAGCACTAATATTTTGGTGCACAGGAAGCAGAGGAAAAGGTAAGACACTTCAACAATTAAGACTAGATACTGTTTTTAATTAGGTCTTGCCGAGAAACATTGCTGTCCCATACTGCGGACTCTCTGAGAAGCTGGGGCTGCCTCCTATTCTGCTTTATGCAGACTGCGTCCTGGCAAACTGGAAGAAGAAGGATCCTAGTGGGTGCGTAAACTGGGATTCAAACAGGAATTGGAATAGAAATCTAGGTAGATTTGGGATAATTTTTGGCAACATGGCTTCTCTGTTGTTGGATATGGTTTCCTGGATGATTGTGCTATAACTACAAATGTATTATAGTGTGTGAGAGAGAGGTGCATAGTGGGCATACAGGAAAATTCAGACAACCTATGTGTTCATTTTGAGTATTAGCTGTACAACATAGGTAACCTTCACCCTAAGCAAGCTAAGAGTATTCCTATCACCTTAGAAAATTCTGTGTGCCCCTTTCTATTCAGCTCCCTTCTCTCAACCAGGCAAATATATTCTGATTTGTCTTATCAAAAATTAGTTGGTTTTGTATTTAAAAAACTAGTTTTTTGTTTTATTTTGTTTTTAAGATAGACTCTTGCCATGTAGCCCAGGCTGGTCTCCAACTTGCTGTGTTGCCCAGGCTGTTCTGGAACTCAAGCTCTTCCTGCCTCAGCTTCCTGAGTGCTGAGATTCCAGACATGCACCACTGTGCTGGGCTAGTTGGGTTAGTAACTGGATTTCTTATGAATTAAAGCACAGGTTGTCATGGTTTTGAGGTTCCAGTTACATTGAAGAGTCAGCACATCTACAGCTGGAGAGGCAGCAACAGCTGGGCTTTCAGAGCTGCCTGCTCTGAAAATGGACTTAGGGATGGGACCGGCTACAATAAAGGAACAGAGAGCTACAGTGCCCTGTGGCCATGGGATGCACCCACAAGGAACATGGGGCACCACGGCATGAAAGCATTTGATGAAGAAAGTGTCTTAATAGTAACAATTAGTTTTAAATATGTTTATTCCTCGCATATTCATTTTTTCACTTAACTTGCAAGCTAAATGTTTGCGATGCAATCTTGTGAAATGTGAAGACCATTTTTTCTTTTTTTTTACCTGATAGATCAGTAATATTCAATCTAATGATGATAACTCAAACTCACTTGATTTTAAATTGATTTTCTTTCTCTCTTCCAACTGCTCCATTGCTTCATGGCTGCTTTCCTAAGGCCCATGACATATGAGTGAGTATTTGATTCTTCCTTTGTTCTAAAAATTATTTGCTACTCATAGTGAATGCAAGTTTATCAATATAGTCCAAATGCATTTTTAAATGATTTAATTCATGCAAAAACTAATTTAAGTGATTTTAAAGGGCAATGAATCCCAGTCCTTATTATATTTATGACTATTTGATCTAGCAAATGTCTTAATAGTAACAACTAGTAAGCTTGATTTGTGTCTATTTGACATTAGAGCTATAGGTACATAGAAATATATTACTTGCATATATATATATGCAATTATGCAAAGATGTAATTAATATACAAAATGTACATACATCTACTTATACATGACCTAGTTACCCCTGTGGCAGGAGCTAGTGAACAGTGTCACTAAGTAGCTCTTTTGTCCCAATCTTGCTACTTTTGTCCTATACTCTAAACTTTGCTAAGGTAGGTATCACGGTATAATCCAATATCTGAAGATTATATATACTCTTTGATTAAGAAGAGAAGTAAGATCAAGCATGGAGCTCACATCTGTAATCCCAGCTACTCAGGAAGCAGAGATCAGGAAGAGGGGGGTCTGAAGCCAGCTCAGGCAAAAAGTTATGGAGACCCCATCTCAACCAATAAAGCTGGGTGTGATGGCTCGCACCATCTATGTGGGAAGAAAAAATGGAATTGTGGTCCAGGTCAGCCTAGACATACCACTCTGTAAAAAATAATTGAAGTGAAAAGGGCTGGGAGCATGGCTCAAGTGTGGAGCACCTGTGTAGCAAACATAGAGCCCTGAGTTCAAATTCTAATATAGAGAGAGTAAAGTAAGAAGGTAAGCAAATAAGCAAACAAAAGATTTGAAGAGAGGAGTCCCTGAAGCAATTTATTTGAGTCCAGCAGACCGAGAGGGAATTAGCAGAGAAAATAGCTAGTGTGAAGACCTTGAAGTGACAAAAATCATGCTGAAGGGGACCTGGTGTCACTGTAAATAATGAATGACAAAAATTATATGGGGAAAGCATGACGAAATAAATTTATAAAAATCATTACCTAGGATTTTGTTGGCTCTGATCAAGAGTTAAAAAAGTATCTTTAAATAGAGTTTTAAACAGAAGGATGGCACCATCAGTCCCATTTTGCAAACACAGAGACAGCGAGTGACACAGAGCAAAGCTCCAGGGACAGTGGGAGGGGGAGTCTGGCTTCAGAAATCAAAACTCATAGACACACAGATTCTTAGACCATGTTGGCACCAATGCCAAAAGAAAAGAAAAGTAGTGTCCAACCAGTTTTCATATTTTCCTGGTTAATTCCTTTGTAAAGCCATAAATCAACGGAGAAGTCAGGATCACAGATAAAAAGTATGAATAAGAATGTATTTATTTAAACAAAAACGTATCTCTTAAAACTCTACCTCAAAGATTTCTCCATCAACAGTGAGTGCACATCTGTGCTACTGTATATACCTGCAAGAAGTTAACGGATAGAGCAATTTGGAGACTTTCCAGTTCCAAGTTCTAGAATAAAATTTCAAGCCCCAGATTAACCGTATTTGTTATCTATATTTCTCAACAATGGGACTGATGTAACTGACTCTTAACATTCTCAAATACGTGGTGAAGATAGGAGGACCTACCATAGCATCATGGCAAAATAATGCTGAAAACCAAAAGATAAACAAAAATGCTTGAAATCCGTGTCATTCTACAAATGTACCATTGACTTTGCTAAATTTCTTGTCTGCCTTTCAATTGATTTTCTTAGGAACATGGACATTTTGTTCTCGTTTCCTGGGGGGGACTGTGGTAAAGGATTCTTTCTGTTTTCCCTCTTGGTGGAAATTGCAGCGTCTCCAGCGATCAAAGTGCGTCCTCTCACTTTTGGGTATTTTATATGAATTTACATGGGCGATTGAAGTATAGTAGCATGAATTGACTTTCTCTGGAATAAATATAGCATTAGATTATTTAATTGGGGGTGATGGACCATCTAACAGAAACATTTTATTTCATTGATTTTTGTGTATCACCTGAAACATAAAATCTAGAGGCCTTATATTTAGAATCCAGTTTGAAACTCATATAATAAATAAAAACCTTCAAGTACTGTAAAAAAAAAAAGTCTTCAATGTAATTTGTCTTTAATATACAGTAAAATAAATTCAATATTTTTGGCTTTTAAAAATAAAAATGGATTGCAGACTAAGTTGGGAAAAGTTTATTCTGTGTCGATATTTAGTTGTAGGAGATCTTACATATTTGTCTTGTTTGTTTGTTTCTTTTTCAGGAAATTCCCAATGTATTCAATGCTATAAAACGTCAGGACCAGGAGAGTTTGAAAGACACACTGCTTAAAATACAGCAGTGCCTGCGAAAAGCCCGTAAAGTGTTTGAGAAAATCCCTGGCAAGTATCCTACTCGGGGCGGTCAGATGTTTCTGGTTGTCTGGAGTGAAGAGTTGTTGAGAAAAGGGAGGCAAAAGCTAACCACCACTTAGTACTTGGTTTATCTCATCACTAACCTGTTGTATTTCCTGTGTGGTAGGGCTTATCATCTCCATTCTGCAGATAAAGGAAACTGAAGTCAAAGAGATTAGACAATTCAAGGTTACCCAGAATTCCAAGCTGGAAACTCTGAGGAGTTTCTTGACTGCTACTAAAACCATGAAGAGCCGGGTGCCGGTGGCTCACACCTGTAATCCTAGCCACTCAGGAGGCAGAGATCAGGAGGATTGCAGTTCAAAGCCAGCCTGGGGAAATGAGACCCTATCTCTAAAAAAACACAATCACAAAAAAAGGGCTGGAGGAGTGGCTTAAATGGTTAAGCGACTGCCTAGCAAGTATGAGGCCCTGAGTTCAAACCCCAGTATCAAAAAAAAAAAAAAAAAGAAGAAATCTGCTAAATGTGAAAGCAATTTTAAATGCTGAGAACAGCTTCTGTTTCTTCAGAATTCACTAAGAAACAACAGTCATTGAGCTGAAAAGTTATTGCAAAATTAACAGCTTAAAACAATACAAAAACTGGAAGAGTGAGTAAGCAGTTATTTGTAAAAGGAAGTCTGCCCTGCTGGAAGGACCTAACAAATAGATGGTTGTTTATTACTAGGTTTGGAGTCACTGCTGACTAATTGTTCATAAGCTTTAAGGAAGGAGACCTGGGAATGTAGCCCATGGGATACTGGGCTGTTTATTTACTTATTACTTATTTATTTATTTCGTGGTGCTAGTGATGGAGCTTAGGGCCTTACACGTGCTAAGCTGTCACTGAACTGCATCCCTAGTCCTGGTTTGTTTCTTGCAAGCAGTTTCTCTGTTGTGTAAGTTAGTGCATAAAACTGTGCAAAGGAAATGAGGGCAGTTTAACTGATGATGCATAGTAGGTGGGCAGGTGGCCCTCAACACAAGCTAATGGCAGAACCCACTCAGTGGGTCTAGGCGGGGTACTGGGCAGGGCTCCTCTGGGAGGGATCCTGGCTGTGTCTGCAGACTGCCCCAATGCCCAATGTCTTTCTGAAATTTCAGCCTCTGCTGAGGTCCTGTCAGTTGTTTACAACACTCTGAATTTCCTGTACACCTCTGAAGATGCTTAATTAAACACATTTCATATTTTTACAGAACATGTGGACCCCAAATTATTTTTCAATGTTCTTCGCATATATTTGTCTGGGTATGTAGTCTTATGCTTGAATTTGTTTTTTTCTCAAATATTAGGAACATACCAACTCCTATTGAAGGCCCTCACTGTTCACTGGGTTTAGAAAACAATTTATATTCTAAAATACATGTTGGAAAGAAAGAACAGACTGTACGTTCTCTCCCCCCCTTCTCCCTCTCTCTCTCCCTCTCCTTCCCCTTACCTTACCCCCTCCCTCTCCCCCTCTTTCTCCCCCTTCCCCTCCTTCTCTCTCTCTCTTTCTCTCTCTCTTTGTTACTGCCTGGCCAGGGATGCCCAGGAAAGGGAACTGAACTGGAAAGTCCATCATTTTAAAGGGAGTCAATGATCCACACGAGTACAGACATAAACTTCCATTCTGAGAGAGTTATAGCAAATTTGCTCAGAATTGTGTTATTTATTATTTTTGTCACTTCTAGTGGGAGATTTTTTATCTGAAAATTGACAATCTAAAGAATGTTTTTTCCTTCCTTCTTGCTCTAGCTGGGAAAACAACCCTCAGCTGCCAGAAGGTCTGCTGTATGAAGGGGTCTGGGACACCCCAAAACAGTATGCAGGGGGCAGTGCAGCCCAAAGCAGCATCTTTCAGTGCCTCGATGTGCTTCTGGGCACAGATCACAGAGCCACTGGAGGTAGGTGGGAATGACAAATATCAATCATCTTCTGTTAAGATGATCATATCTTAATATCTGTTAAAAATCCTTCCCATCAGCATCTTGTCTGAGCTTATCTGATGCTTTTAGCATAATCAACCAAGTAGGGCCTATATAGTGATCATCCATTTCACGATGAAAAAACAAACTTACAGAGGATATGTAACCAGCTCCTTGTTAACCAGCTAGAAAGCCAGTGAGCCAAAGCTGACCCCAGGTTCATCATTGCCTTGATCTTGAAACTTGAGCATGTTGCTGTAGCCTCTGGGGAAGCCAGTGTTCTTTTTCTGAAAATGTCAGATCTGATGTGGAAAGTTGCCTGCAAATAACACACAACCGTGGGCAGGAGTTGGAGACATAGAGATCTCAGTGACAGGTCTCACACGCAACCATCCTGAGGACACAGCAGCCAGCAGCACCAGGCGAGTCCTGCACAGGACACAAAGATGAGCCACGTTTGTCATATGCCTTCCAGAGACTTCAGAGGAGAGGAGGGAAAACATTTTACTCTTCTTCTCTGCTTTATTAAGAGTCTGCTTAACCAATAAAGGGAGGAAGCACTTGGTTAAGAGAAAGTATACTTTTTGCTTTTTCCAGACACATCTAAAAAGATGCTTAACCTCTCTCCAGCTCAGAGTCATGACCTGCTGACTGCAGATGATACATACCCAGTCTGTACTGGTGGCCTCTTGGAAGTAGAAAAAGTAGAAAAAGTAGAAAAATGAGGCACAAACAAAAATTCTCATTATGGAAAGTGAGTTTTGCTCGTTTCGTTTTTAGGACTAATGATAATTTTCAGTATTTGCTGTTGCTAGTGACTATTTAGCTTTCATGTAAGATGGCCTTACACTCAGACTCACCTTCTGTGCCTGGACGTGACACCCACCCTCTCTAACCTTACCTGTCTACCCTGCTTGCGGAAGGCCAGGCCTCTTGGTTACCCATCTTTGTTTTGTTTCTTCAGGATCAGCTGCTAAGTTCCTCGAGGAAATGAGACTGTATATGCCGCCAGCTCACCGGGACTTCCTTCGCTCATTAGAGTCAGGCCCATCGCTTCGGGAGTTTGTCATTTCACAAGGTGGCAGCAACTTGCAGAAAGCATATAATAGCTGTGTGCTAAACATGGTGTCCCTGAGGGATTACCACTTGAAAATAGTGAGAGAATACATTCTGGATCCTGCAAGCCAGAAGGCTAAGGAAGACAATAAGCTGGAGAAGCCGGAAGACCTGGAGAACAGAGGGACCGGAGGCACCGATGTCAAAGATTTCCTACAGACTGTGAGAAACACAACGAAGAAGTCCCTTCTGAAGGAAATTTAGTGTAACCCCAGAAAGAGAGCATGTGGCATGGGGGCATGGCTCAAGTGGTAGAGTGCCTGCCTAGCAAGAACAAGGCCCTGAGTTCAAACCCCATACTGCGAAAATATAAGAGTGCATTTTGATCAATGCACAGAGGTCTTCATGTAGTCCTGTCAATGATCATTATATCAGATACAAGAATTAATAATGTGTAATGTAATATACTATAAAAGATTTCAAATAAGTTTTCTGTAATCTGTGCAAGAAAATAATAAATACTTAACTATATAAAAATGCTAAAAATAATGTTAGAAATATAAGCTGCATTTATAGTTGGTATATTATGATGAAATTCAGTAAATAAATATTTATTAAGATGAAATAAATCTTCCTTCATTTTTATAACCATAATAAAATACTCTTCCAGAAGAGAGCCACTCTTATCCCTTCACAGGCCATAGATCCCTATACTTTCAAAATGCAAATATTATACTTTTTTATAATTACCTGCTTGTTTGTCTGTATTCTCATTATCCAATAACCTTCAGGATGTCAGAGACACTTTGACTTGTTTACCAGACTCATCCATTACAGACCTTGGTAGATACTTAACAGATATCTGCTGGGTGTGATGGCACCTGCCTGTAATCCCAGCACTTGAGAGGCTCAGGTGGGAGGATCTTGAGTTCAAGGCCAGCCTGGGATACATACCAAGACTATGCATGATTTCTCCTGAAAGATCAGTGTTGCTGGGCACTCACACTCTGTCTTGAGTTTATTTAGTAGTTGAACCCTAGAGAGTTAGGGCTTAAGAAGTACTTAAAAATCATCTGAGCCAAATGCTGCAATTTAAAGAAGACAAAGTTCAGGCTCAGAGGGTGAAGTAACTTACTGAGAGTCACACAATTAGGCACAAAGGGGAGGAAATACTAAGTGTTTTGTTTAAACAACTCTCATCTGCTTTACACTCTACTTGGAATAGACTGAGGTTGGAAGGAAAGCAGTGTGGGAAGGGTGGGAGAAGAGGTGAGATGACATGTCAGGATTTCATGAGGAAGCAAATGGTTAGCCAGAAATCAGGTTTGATATGAAAGACAGGAGGAGAAAAAATGCACAATGGTCCTGAGAGGGTGGAATTAGCAAGCATTTTGAATTTATGAAAACTTCAGCTCTGCGGAAGCAGAACAAACTCAGGAATTTGAATGGATACAGCCAAGTAGGTTTGAGGAAGGAAACTGGTCATATACTTCTAGAAGTCAAACTGCTAAACACCATTTTAACACTATTCCTCCAAAGCACATATTCCAGCTCACAGCAAAATTCCCTTGATTCCATAGAAAATACTGCAAATGGCAATGATAAACAGTACTTCTGTGGTGGGGATGTTTTTTTCTTTATTCTGTCAATGTTT
The DNA here is from genome assembly GCF_047511655.1 of Castor canadensis. NCBI lineage: Eukaryota > Metazoa > Chordata > Mammalia > Rodentia > Castoridae > Castor > Castor canadensis. Next base: position 57,142,881 of record NC_133399.1, on the reverse strand, counting down.
CTGAGATGAGTAGACATAATTTTATCATGAAAAAGTATATATGCCTACATCCTAAACTCAGATATGTCTGCAATGTGTGTGTAATTGTTAGGACTTATCAGAAAGGTCATCCCATCCGTAGACTTTGAGGTGGTACAGAAATCTGTAAACTGAGAGTCAGGGGACTGAGACATACTTTCCAGCTAGCACACTGATTGGCTTTGTGACCTTAGGCAAGGCACTTTATATTTCTCTAATTTGACTATAATAATACTTGTCCTGCCCCTTTCACCAGGTTACTGTGAGGACAGAATGGTACATGGTGCTGAAGAGTTCTAAACCTGTAGAGCATCACTAGAGTCCATTGCCAAGGATAAGACATCTTCTGTCTTGTGTCCTCCAGCTTGCTACACTCATTGCCCTAGCCCCACAGCTCTAGGGGAGCTGAACTTCAGGAGATTCACTAAGTGAGAGTTGCTTTTATGTAAATGGAATCTTATCACCTTGAGAAGTAGGGCATCTTTGGTCCCCAAGGCAAGACCTGCACCACACCTTCTCCTTTAGAACATCACATCTGCTCTGACCCTGGGGAGAGGAGGGAGGCAGGAGAAGGAGGAGGTGAGGGGCAGTGTCACAGATAATGAACTAACAACAGGTTTCAAATTCCCTCATGGTGTCTGGGCACTTGTTCCAGAGTCTGTTCTCATTTATCCATCCAAAAAGTAGAAAACAAGATTCCTGATTTTCCTCAAAGAACTCATGTCTGGACTGGGAAAGGCACAAAGTCCTGGATCTGTTTTTTTTTTTTTTCATTTTTCTTTTATTATTCATATGTGCATACAAGGCTTGGTTTATTTCTCCCCCCTGCCTGGATCTGTTTTTAACAAAGCTGTTGCTTTCCAAGTTTCTGCTCACCACAGTGAGTACCTCTGTGACAGCTGGCAAAGATGGCTTCCTATCACAGGAGGAGGTTGTAGCTAGACAGGGAATTTTCTCAGATATTCCTATCTATCCTAGTCATTTTCAGTTGCTCATCACACAGTGCCATAGGCTGTGTATATTGTCCTTTCCATTGCTGATAAAACTTAAAGGAGGGAAGGTTTCTTTTGGTACCAGTGTCAGAGGTTTCAACCAATGGAGAGCTGGTTGTGTTACTTTTGGGTCTTTAGTGAGGCAAACCATCATGACACATGATAGAACAAGGCTGCTCAGTTCCTGGAAGTTGAGAAACAAAGACAGAGGAAGAAGTTGGGGTGTCAATATCCCCTTCAAGGGCTCACCCCAGGTGACCTAACTTCCTTCCCCTAGGCCTCACAGCTTAAAGGTTCCAGTACCTGGAGAGTGTTACAGACTGCTGATGAAGCTGTTAGCAAAGGACCTTTTGGGGCATTTAGGATAGCACAGGTCAGGCATAGTGACATACACCTGTAATCCCAGCAATCAAGGATCTTGAGATCCAGTCCAACCTGGGCTTCATAGCAAGACTCTATCTCAGAAAAACAAAGGTAACATTAAACAAGTTACAATAAAACAAAAAGAGATTTACTTTAGCTCACAGAGTTGATCCAGGACTGAGGGCCAGCATCTGGTGATGGCCTTCTTACTAGCACAGTCCTGAGGTGGCAGAGGGCATCACATGGGAGAGACAGGGTGTGTGTGAAAGCTGGTCTCTGTTCTCTTCCAACAAAGCCACCAGGATTCAAGTGTGGGTCTCCACCTTGATGACTTCATCTAATCCCAGTCACCTCCCAAAGGCCTCACATCTAAACAGTTAGATTAAGTTTCCACTGTCTTAAACCCCAAACGGGGATTGAATTTCAATGTGAGGTTTTGCAAGGACAAACTGCATTCAAACCATAGTGCTTTTTAATGGAATTAGTAATTCTACTCCAGTCTATGTTCTAGCAAAATCTGAAATTGATAGCAGTGTGTTTGTCCACATGTCGTTTCCCATGCATAAGGAGAATTTAGCTTAATATGTATCTTTGCATATCAAGGATTCAGAAACTCAAGTATTCTTTATATAACCCCCGCCTTCTGGAATTCTGCAACTGGGCATCAGAATCATGTAACACAAAGAATCTTCTGGGAGCTACTTTTCTAAAGCATGCTCACATTTTAAAATTTCTTATGTGTTTTATACCCTGCAAAATACATTTAGGACATTAAGTAATATTTCATGCAACTGAGATTGCTTAATTAATTAGGACCACTCTGAACTTCTATCCTTTATAAAAGACTAGTGTAGAGTCCTACCATTGTAGGACCATTGCTAGAAGTACAAATGTAGTCCTTGACACAGAATTATTTTACATGACAATAAAGAATCGAAAAGTTAGAAGTTCAGACCAGAAATTTGGCTGATCAAAATGGCCTCACAGTTTCTAAGTTCCTGCCAAATTTTAGACAAAATGACCCAGGCAGGGCATGAACTCCACCTCCGAAACCTTTGGTAAATAGAGCAGCTCTTTTATTTAGGGCTGATGTTATCAGTTACTGCTACAAGTGCTGGCATATATGAATGCATTTAATCTTGAGGCATCTATGTGAAGTAGGTATTATTATGCTCCCCATTTTTCGGGAGTTCATTGAGATGCCAAGAGATCAGGACATTTGTTTAAGAATATGAAAAATGAGGGAAAGCTAGGGTGCAAACCCAGTTCCTTTGGCTCCAAGGCTTCAGCTTCCAGTTGCTGCTGTTCTAGATACTTAATATTTTATTTTATTTAAGACAGGCTTTCACTAGTTAGCTCATTGTGGCTTTAAACTGGTGTTCCTCCTGCATCAGCCTCCTTAGTGCTGGGATTATAGCTGTTCTACCACACCCGGTTCACTTAATATTTTACCATTAACAAAAGACTGTTTTTGGTCTGAAGCAGCTGACAGAGTTAGACATCATACTGTGTTTCTACTGACTGACTAGCTTTCTGACTATCAGACTAATCAGAAAAGTTGTGTGTGATAGAGGCACAGAATAAGAGAGTTGAAGAATATTTCTTGCAAAAATTTTCTTCTGAATTTCTAGTATGAAATAAATAAGCAATCTGTACCTTTGTTCAATTAGCCTCTACTGTGCAATTCAAGAAGTATAGAAAATAGGAATTTTGCAACTGAGCATCAGAATCACATAACATACAATCTTCTGGGAGCAACTTTTATAAAGCGTAAGTGGATAATGATGGCTCGTACTTAATTATTCTGCTACTGTTCTAAAAGTTTTCCATGTGCTAATTCACCTCATCACCACATGAGCCTTTGGAATAGGTGCCATTACTCACTATTTTTTCCTGTAAGGAACTTGATACCCTTACGGGTTCAGTAATTTTCAAAAGTCAGAGAGCTATGGCAAAGTAAAAGATTGAACCCAGGCAATCTCACTCCGGAATATTTCAGGCCACTCCCTAGAACAACCTCAAAATTATCTCACAAGGGAACTCTGTTCCTTTTGACCATTGCTGTCAATGTATTGTATATAAGGGCTGGGGATGTAGCTGAGTGGTAGAGCCTTTGCCTAGCATGCCTAAAACCCTGGGCTCCATCACACACACACACACACACACACACACACACACACACAAACTGTTACAGAAATACAAAGGAAAGTCCCATACAAATAAAATATTAACAAACTATCAGCCCAACAAAACACTTGTATTTAGAATATACGATTGGATGCTTGATTGTATAAATTCTCCTCAAATTCCCAACTCATTCATGACTTCTCATTGTGTTGTAGTAATAAGAGAGCAGGGGAGTGGGGTGGTAAGAAGACTTACTTTTGTCCCCATTACTACCACTGTGGATCAGTGGCCCGAACATTTCAAAATGACATTGGAAATTACCCTGGGCAATTTATAGGGGCTGTGGTCTAGAGAGTTGAGCCTAGTAGATGCAGAAACTGGTGCCTGGAAATATGGTGACCTCATTGGAAAGAGCTGGAGAGTTTTAAAGTTGGAAATCTTCTCAGTAAGGAATCACTTGCTGGTGTTCTACTACAGTGCTGAGTCCATTTACACTGGTTTGAATGTTTTAGTGAAAACAATAGAGCAGTCAGATGGTACACACCTGTAATTCCAGCACCTGGGAGATTAAGGCAGGAAGATCATGAGCTGGCTAAGGCCAGTTTGGGCTACAGACTGAGACCTTGTCTCAAAAAAAATAGAAAAAGATTCACAGTTGTAAAGCCACTATTAGGCTAGCAATTGATTGAAGATGCTATTTAAGGAGCACTGTACTGCACTGGGGTGCAAGTGGATGAGTGCTTGCCAAGTAATTATGAGGCCCTGCATTCAGGTCCCAGTACTGTAAAAGTAAAATAAATAAATGAGTAGCACTTTATGTGGAACTCTTAATTGCATTTCTTGAGAAAGTGCCTAGTTCATGTAAACTTCAGGTTAACATTGGCCCGCAGGCTATATGCTTCATGTTACTTGCCAGAGGCCCTCATTGGACATCAACACAGCCAAGAACACACTAAATAAAGAAATATTGGCAGATTATGACACTTTTCATGAAAAAAGCAAAACCATAGCTATAAAGCTACCATTGAATTATCAGAAATGTACATTATGAAGTGTTATGTTCACAGGTTAAAATCAGTTACACTGAAAATGAAAAGGGCAGTAGTGAACCTACTTCATTCAGAGGAGCTGTGCATGAAGCTTCTGAAGTCTTCCTTCACATATATGGCAATAGAGTTATGATTTCTATGTATTAACCAAATTGGAAGAAGTTTTCTCTTGTTGATAGTATGTACACACCTATCAACAACACCAGTTGTACAGATTTGACAGTTAACCTGTTAAATTCCTGGGGGAAATATGAGAGTGCTTCTGAATTTGTTAAGCTTGTGTAATCTGTCTCCAAAAACCATTTGAAAAGTACAGTTAATACATTTTGATGGAATTCTATCCCGGTGCTGGTTTTGCGATTTGGAATTACTGTACTAGGTGCTTAAACTGCTTTGGCTAAGAGCATTGACTCCTTCCTTACTTGGCCCACAAAGTAACCTATGGCAGGATATAAAAGCTAGGCATCCCAGCAACAATTTGAGGACAAACTTCTCTTCTGGAGTCCAAAAGATGGTCTTCCAAACTCAGCATCCAGCCTGACTCAGGGAACTACCAGATTCTGGGCCCAACTCATACTGCTCCATGTGGTCTAATTCCTTTGATCTTTGCTTAAATTCCTTTTTTTTTTTCTTTTGGTGGTACTGGGGCTTGAACTCAAGGCCTTCACCTTGAGCCACTCCACCAGTCCTTTTTTGTGATGGGTGTTTTCAAGATAGGGTCTCAGGAACTATTTGCATGGGCTGGTTTTGAACCATGATCTTCCTGATATCTGCCTCCTGAGTAGCTAGGATTACAGGCGTAAGGCACTAGTCCTAGGCTTTGCTTGAGTTCTTGCCTTTGCTTTCTACCTAAGCATGGAACAAGGACCCTTACCACATGAGAATTCCAGTGCCTCATCTTGGTGACCACAAAGGGACCCTTCTTCACCTGAGGTCAGTATAGGCTGCACCAAACTGGAGGGGACTACCTAGGAAGTGGCTATGATTGTCCAGCACTCCTGTGGAGTCTACCCTCCAGGAGACAACCCACCCACCCCATGGATTAGCTACCATGGAACTCAGGCCAACTTCTCTCTCTCTCTCTCTCTCTCTCTCTCTCTCGTTAAGGAGGGCTTCTCCCTTTGGAATCTGAGGAAAAAGCTCTGATCCCACTACAGCTGTTAGGCCAGTAACCCAAGAAATCAGGATCCAGCTAAGGGCTTATACTGGACTGCCAAAGCTATGTGGGTGGAGCTGAAACCTCAGTGCACAGAGGCTTTTCTCCCAACTTTTGGTTTCCTCTCTTTTTCTCTCCCAAGTAGATCAGAATGAGTAGCTGTCTCTTCTGCCCTAGGTAGCAGTGGGTCTTCTTCTGTCACTGGATTTATACTGAGACCATCCCAGTCCTGACCTGGGAACTCATTGCCCAACTATGCCCTGGGCAGGATCCTTGTCCCTTTTGCAATCCCTTCTTGGACTGGACTCACTTGCTCAAGACTTTGCTCAATCTCTATTTCGTGATGTACATTAGACATGTGACAGAACATCCCCCAGTGCAAAGCAGCCAAGTCAGGAGTAGTGCATTTTCTGGGTTCTCCTGTGAGGTTGTTCCTGTAGTGATCTTCTCCTCCTTCCTCTGTTGTTGACATGAGGCCCATCCTCTCCCTCCCGAGGCTGTTTATCAGAGGTATCTTCTATGTGGGGACATTGGGCTGTGACAAAACAGCCCCAGCCCCACTAGAGTCCTCCCCCTTTTCATGCTGGCCCTTTGGGTTGCTATGGAACCCTTCCATAAGAGATTCCTTTTTGAGCTAAATGCCTTCGCCACCTGGCAGTGTATCCAGTACCTGGGTCACAGATCTAATAAAAAGAAAATTGATTAGGGTAATACCAGTAGGGTGGCTGCAACCCAGATAGACCTGAATGTCTTCCTCATGACCTTAGCCACAGGTGGCAATGGTGGGAGTGTATGGGAATGAGAGATGCCCTCTCCCTCACAGAGGTTCTCCTCACCTGGGGATGCCTGGATAAAAGGAGAAAACTCCTTTTAGGGTTATCAGTTTTCCTTTTAGATGGGGGAATCAAACTTCCGGTACCCTGGAAGGATCCCCCTTGCATGCTTACTAAAACATTGAAAATATCTTGATCCAGAAAGTCTTCAACAGAATAGACTCAAGTTTTACTGCACCCAGCCCTGGCCCCAATATCTTCTGGGAGACCAGGAAAAGTGGCCAGAAGGGGGGAGCACTAACTACAATACCATTCTTCAATTAGATATGTTCAATAAAAAGGAGGGGAAATGGACTGAAGTCCTGTATGTCCAATTTTTCTTTTTCCTAAGAGACCACCCAGAGTAGCTGAGTGAATCCAGGATAGATACCGAGACCATAGTGACCCTTTACAAAAAGCCTCTAGGCTCCCTAGAGGAACCAGAACCCAAAAAATTGTCTGATGCCCAAGGGCCCCCAATAGTGTAAAAGAAGGTCTCCCCCATAACAGAAATCAAATCTCTAGGGTAACCACAGGGGATATATCCCACCCTGAGGGAATTGGTCAATGCTTGCATGGCTCACCCTCTACTCCCTTACCAAGGACGTCTTAGACTCACTGGTGAGCCAGGCAGGACTCATTCTATTGCAGATACCAAGGCCTCCAAATACTTCCTGTCAAGTGGGGTCCCAACCACTGGCCTCTGTCTCCAATCCCGGTCAGCCAATATCCCCTTACCCAGCCACCTTGTGCCCCTGACATTGTCCCACAGGACTCTACCCCCTCCAGTTAATTCCTGGACAGGATAGGGCTCGTGTTCCTTTTAGATTAAGTGGGCTTAAGGAAATAAATAAGGTTTCAGGAAGTTATACTGAAACTCAGGCATTCAGGAAACTCAGCCAAAATTTTGAGCTGAGCTGAAAAGATGTAATGATACTATTGCTTCAGACCCTCACTTCCCAGGAGAAACAGAAAATACTAGATCAAGCAGTGGGAGCTGGGGACAATTATCACCTAGATAAATGTGTCCCTACAAGCCTATCTCTGATGGGTCTTTCAGAAGAGGAGGGGGAAGGAGGACAGAGACACCTAAAAGGGAATCCCGATTCCCAATTTCCACAGGAGATCAGGCAGGGCCTAGATATGATACTAATTGGGACCCTGAGAGTAACAAGCATGAACGGACCCATAACCACTTCAGCCTCTGCATTCTTGAGGGACTAAGATGGGCCAAAGTGAAACCTCTTAATTATCCCAAGTCATGGATATACAACAAGGACCCCTAGAAGCCCCAGTGGCCTTCCTACAGAGACTTAAGGATGCACTATAAAAACATACCAATATTGTACTGGAGTCACAGGAGGAGGAAATCATCCTAAAGTTCCTCACACAACCAGCCCCAGGTACTGGTAGAAAGCATCAAAAACTGAAGGGAACAGAGATCTGAACCAACTGGTCTGTGCAGCCATATCTGTATACTATAATAGGGATTTAGATAAAGACAAAAGGGACCTGGAAAAGGAAAGGAGAAAGAATATATGGCAGGAGGCTCTGATTGCAGAACTTCAAGAGGTTCCCCTGGGGCACAGTCCAAACCTGCAGACATGTTTTCAATGTGGACAGAAGGACCACTTTAAGAGGGAGTACCCCCAGAGGAAGACACCTCCAGGACCCTGTCCCATCTGCCAGAGAAATCATTGGAAGGCACACTGTCCTCAGTTCCCAAGGGGACTGAGGCCAGAGCCTCTCACCCAATGATGGGTCCTGAGGCCTCCCATCCAGGCTCCCAAGACCATCATAAAATCAGAGGAGCTCTGGGTGGTACTTACTATCGAAAAGCACAACATCAACCTCCTTATCAATACTGGAGCCAGTTTTTCAGCTATTCCTTTCTCTCCCAGACCCAGGTCCTCCAAGAAAATTACTGTTTGGGGCATATCAGGCCAGCCCCTACAGCATTATTTCACTCAGCCTTTAGCCTGCTCCTGGGGATATTTCCACTTTTGTCATTCCTTTTTAATTGTCCCAGAAACCCCTACACCTCTGTTAGGGTGAGACCTTTTATCTAAATTGGAGGTCCAGCTCCTTTTACCCCCAGGGGAGTTCTTTTGCTTGCCCCTGATAGAGGAGCAAGTAAGTAGACCCAATAGTGTGGACAGATGGTCATACCAGGGAACACGCACAGATGGTGGTCCCAGTCTTAATTCATCTCAAGGACCCCTCTCAGCTTCCCCATCGAAAACGATATCCTTTAAGACTGAAGTTAAGGAGATTCTAATTCTCATAATCAAAGACTTAAAGAGACAGGGGCTGTTAATAGAATGCTCCAGTCCATATAATACTCCTATTCTCAGTGTCAAGAAGGGACCTAACAATGGAGGCTAGTCCAAGATTTCCACTGCCTCTCCACCTTGTAGTTTTAAATCCCTATACACTTCTAGCCCAAATACCCCCAGGTACTGCTTACTCTGTCCTGGACTTAAAGGACACCTTCTTTTGCATTCCCTTGCACCCTGAAAGTCAACCTATCGTTGCCTGTGAGGACCCCACATCAAAGATCAGACAGGTCACCTGGACTGTCCTCCCCCAGGGATTCAGAGACAGCCCCCATCTCTTTGGGTTGGGTCTAACCCAAGACTTGACAGAGTGGCAATATCCACAAACTATTCTCTACAATATGTAGATGACCTCCTCCTCCTACTCTGCTCCAATATGTGGACTGATTGAGCCTGTCATTTCATGAGCCACTGAGTCCCTACTAAACTTCTTAGCAGATAGAGTTTATAAAATCTCTAAAGAAAAAGCCCAATTGTGTCTCTCTAAAGTTAAATATTTAGGTCTTGTCTTGGAGAAGGAGATGAGGACTCAATTGGCCCTAACAGAAGCCCTAAAACTGTCAAAGACCAGAGAGTCAACATCTATACATATTCTAAGAATACATTCCTGATCCTGCATGCTTATGCAGCTATCTGGAAGGAAAGGGCAATGTTAACCACAATGGGATCTCCCATTAAAAACGTTTGCAACTTACTAGCCCTCCTAGATGCTATTCTATTGCCTAAACAGGTCTCGGATATCAAACAAGCCACCCCCAGAGAAGATATAAAGGGACCGCCTCTCTTTTGCCCTGGTGACCTAGTCCTAATAAAGTCTCTAAATTCAACCTGGGACTTAAACACCCCTCCTTCAGAAAGGCCATATCCAGTCACTTTGTCTACCTACAGCAATGTGAGTGGCTGGTCTAGATTCTTGGATCCATCACTAGAGAGTCAATGGCTGGAATCCCCACATGACAGTATCATCTCCATCTCTGGACCCAAAATTGGAGCCTGCTCCCCCTAGTGCAAACCTTTGGATGGATTAAAACTGCTGTTCAAAAATAAAATACCTACAAATAAATCATCTCCATGAGCCCTCTTGATCCAAACCTCCAATACCTCCTAATCAGTCTCTGCATTCTGTTTATAATTACTTTGGGAATGGGACTAGCTGCTACAGATCCTTCTGATTGGACTGGAACTCAAAAGGCAGCGTTAACATGTTACTCTAAGAGGCTTTGTCTTCTGGGTATGCTAGCACCCCTATATGGGAAGACCTACAGCCCTTCATGGGAGGCCAATGGATTTTTAAACCTCTCTTGAACATTTACCCTTCCAAAATCCCCACTACAGACTGCTGGGTTTGCTATGAGTGACCGACAGCCGCTCATCTGCTGGCATGGGTCCTATTAAATTTTACGCGGGGTCCCTTCCCTTCTTTGTTATTCAGGCCAGATAACTTCTCCTATGCCATGGTTCCTCTTACAGGGGTTCCATGAAAGAACCAACTTACTATGTCTCACTCTTGGCTTGGGTTCATTTCTCAGACGCAAATTTGGATGTTTAACATCTCTGTCCTATACAGCTGTACACCAGTTTGTCATTCATCACATAAATTATCAATAAGGGGCCTACAGCCTAAACCCCAAAGAAAGGGCATACTCAACTTCACCACCCTTAAAAGAGACTATCATTTAGCAACCAGCTGGTGCTGTGAGAATAACTCCAAGGACTCCACTTTTGTGAGTCCCAATGTGCTTAGGGCTAGTGCTTCTAATGGGAGCCTCGTCTCCAATCTGATCAAGTCCTCAAAGCTCACTGGTAAAAGCTCTTATTACATACTTGTTACTGGTCATCACAAATGTACCTTAGCACACAAGAGGGTTAAAAAAACTGTAGAACTCTACCTTGCCATGCCCTGTGCCTCCATCTTTCACTAGCAGCCTTAATGTCTCCATCTACTTGTTTCCAGGAGACACCTCTCAGGCCCTGGCTGAAAACACACAAGAGATTTTTGCCTTGAGGAAGGATATCTCTTTGTGGGAAAGTCACAAAAAAAAGGACCAGATATGGGGACTGCCATGTCTACACCCAAATCATGTTTGAGGAAATTGGGCAATTGGGCAAATGCCCAATTTAAACCCAATCCTGAGCATATCTCTTTTTGGAATAATACCACAGTACAACAGACTAAATTTTCCCAAAAGTCAGGAATAACTTCCCATAGGAATAAGAAAGTGGTTACTCTAATGGTTTTAGGGAAACAGCATTGACTGAAGCCCTACCTGGAATATGCTATGGGTGATCACCAACCAAGTAACTGCAAAAAACCTAACCAAAGTAGTAGAGAACACCTCAGACCAGGTAGGCCTTGACATTAAGACATGCAAAGATCTTTGTCATCTCTTGCCTGTATGGTAATAGATTACTGTCTGGCCCTAGATTTTCTTTTGGCCAACCAAAGAGGGGTGTGCCATCGCCAATACTTCCTATTGCACATATAAACACTTCAGGCATTGTAGAGAAACGTGCAGACTACATCCTCCAACAGGCTAAGTAGCTCTGAGAACAGTCCCTTAAAACTCAGACATCCACACAGGTATGGGACCAGATAAAATCCTGGCTCTCCTCCAGGACATGGTTCCTACCCTTTCTGGGGCCTATAGTTGCCATTATTCTCTTGCTTGTGTTTGGGCCTTGCATTCTAAACTTACTTGTCAAGTTTGTTTCCTCTCACCTAGAATCCATCAAACTACAGATGCTGATGGAAACGAGGACAACCTAGTATCATGGTCCTCTTGACAACCGCCCTTGTGGTCAGCCCTGATACTGCGGGCCCCTTCATCGCCCCCTGTCAGTGGGAAGCAGTCACTGAATAGACTTCATTGTCCCTATTCCTAACAACAGTTAGGGCAATCAGTGAGTGGGGGGATTGAAGGGCTGACAGCAGGAGGCCCACATGTTCCCCAAAGATAGCAATTAGCCAGAGGGAGAAGAGCCCCGTCTCCTTCCCAAGAGACACCTGTTCACGCCAAAATCTTTGTGCAGAAACATACTCCTCCCACTGGCAATAAAAAAGTATAAAACCTAAAGTCCAACTCGACTCAGGACTACTGGATTCCAGGTCTTGCCGCACACCTCTCCGTTTTGCCTTTTCTATCGCTTCTCTGCAAATAAAATTCCTTTGATTGTTGTTTGAGTTCTTGTCTTTGATTTCTACCTAAGCGTGGAACAGGCTGAGAATTCCAGCACATCACTAGTTTACATTAAATAGAAAACATCCTTCTTACAGTATCTTTCTTCTATCCCTGTCATGTTTTCTAACCCGAATCCAGGTTGTCACTGACTATAACTCTATTTAAGTATTCATGTAATTAATAAGTAACTGTTCCTTACAGTGAAGGAAAGTGATTAAGTTACTTAACATAAACTTCTATTTCAGTAAGTATTTCTAAAAGGGAATTTTGAGCTACAACAAAACATTTACTTTTTAATGTGGGAACAATGCATAAGGAAACTCCAGTCCTTCCAATTTAATGGTCAAAAAAAGTAAAATAGGTGAGCAATATGACTCTGCCTTTAAAACAGCCTACAAAATTATTGCATTCATATAATCTTAATGAACAGTTTAGTAAAAGTCAAAATATAACGTGTGCGCTAAATTTGTGCTTTTATCATTTTCGTACCTGTCAAGTAAGTTACTAGTTTGTGAATATTTAAATAACTTTTTTCATTACAAGTAGCATTTATGAAAATGTGTATTAGTTTTACATTTCTTGTAGCAGAGTTTCTGGAAAATACTTCTACAAATACATTTTACAAAATATAATAAAGTACTTTATTTTTGATGTATTTCATTAAATAATTACTTAAAATAATATCCTAATAAATTCATTTTCAAAAACTGCTATGACCTTAAAATTCCTAGAGAGAAAATCTAGGTGATCTTTTAAAACACAAGACCAAAGGCACAATCTAGGAAATAAATAATGCACTGCACTTTATTAAATTAAAATTAACCTTTTTGCCTGAATGTGGTGGTCCATTACCCAGGAGGCTGAGGCTGTAGGATAAAATTTGAGGCCAGCTTGGACTACCTAGTGAGTTGGAGGCTAGTTTAGGCTATACAACAAGACTGTGTGTGTGTGTTTGTGTGTGTGTGTGTATTCTCTATAGGGACTTTGGAAGAAAGTTTGGCAATTTCTTAGGAAACTAAGCTGGGCTCCAGTGGCTTATGCCTATAGCCCCAGGTATTTGGGAGGCAGAGATCAAGAAGATCACAGTTCTAACTCAGCTGCTAGGAAATAGTTCATGAGACCCTATCTCAAAAACACCCAACACAAAATAGGGCTGGTGGAATGGCTCAAGTGGTAGACCACCTGCCTAGCAAGCATGAGGACCTGAGTTAAAAACCCCAGTTCCAGAAAAAAAGAAAGAAAAAAATATATACTCTTACCTTACCATGCTCCAATTATACTCCTGGAAGAAGATGAAATCATACTCTTAAAATCAAAGATGAAAACATATTCCTAAAGAAGATGAAAATTTTATGTCCTCACAAAGTGTACACATGGATGTTTATAGCAATTTTATTCATAATTGCTCTAAACTTAGAAGAAACCAAGATGCTATTCAGTAGGTGAATGGATGAATAAATTGTGGTAGTACTAACAACAGAATATTATTCAGCACTAAAAATAAATGAACTATCAAACTTTGAAAGGACATAAAGGAACCTTAAATGCATATTAGTAAGCTGAAGAAGCCAATCTGAAAAGCCTGCATACTGTATGGCTCCAACTATATGTAATATTCTAGAGAAGGTAAACCTACCAAAACTGAAAAAAGATCAGTGGTTACCGGGGGTTAGGGACAAGGACGGGATAAACAGCACAGAGGGATTTTATTGCATTGAAACTATGCCATATGACCCTATAGATAGTGAATTCATGGCCATTATACATTTGTCAAAGTCCATAGAATGTGCAACACCATGAGTGAACCCTAAACCTGGTGCCTATGGTTAACACCTATAATTCTAGCTATTTGGGAGGCAGAGACTGGGAGAATCATGGTTGGAGGCCAGTCCAGTCAAAGTTCATTGGAACTCCATCACACCCAACAGTTGAGTGTGCTGGTGTGCACTCATCACCCTATTATGCAGGAGGCTGGGCTCACGAGGATCTTGGTTTCAGTCCAGCCAGGACCAAAAAGTTTGAGAGATCTCATTTCAACAGAGAAAAGCCAGGCACGATGGTGCGTGCCTGTCATCTCAGTGGAACGGGCAGCTTAAAATAAGAGGATCATTGTCCATGTCAGCCTGGGCAAAAAAACAAGACCCCATTTCCAATAATCATAGTAAAAAGGGCTGGAGGCATGGCTGGGGTGATAGAGCACTCGTCTAGCAAGTGCAAAGCTCTGAGTTCAGTACTGTCAAAAAAGAAAGGTGAGAGAGAGACAGGCAGAGAGAGTGAGAAAGGAATGGAGGGAGAGAGAGAGGGAGAAAGAAGAAAGGAAGGAAGGAGGGAGGGAAGGAAGGAAGGAAGGAAGGAAGGAAGGAAGGAAGGAAGGAAGGAAAGAAAGAAAGAAGGAACGAAAGAAGGAAGGAAGGAAGGAGTCACCCTAATGGAAGCTATGGGCTTCGGGTGACAATGTTGTGTTAATGTAGGCTCACTAGTTCTAACGAGTGAAGTACTCCAGTGAGAAATGCTGGTACCAGGAAAGGCTGTGCATTTCGGAAACAGACTATCTGGGAACTCTATATTTTTTGGCTAATTTTGTTGTGAACCTGAAATTGTTCTAAAAATAGTCTACCAAAAAGAAAATTGCTCTATTACACTAGATGATTCCATTAACCTCTCTGGTCTGTTTTGTATGTCTAAAATTATCAGCAATATAGATCATTTTAAAGACAACTTCCAACTCCATGATTCAAACACATGGATGATCTGCAAATTTCACCCATAAAGAAAATTAATTGATAGGCTAAGTTAACTATTACATAACTATTAAAACAACAAAGGTCAATGTGTGTTGAAAAATAGAACAGTATTTATCTTTTCCAGGTTGTACATGGAATGATTTTGGAGTCATAACTGTTTTATACAGTTAAATGTTTTAAAAGTTCAAAGTGTTTTCACTTGATGTCATTGCTTACTTTCAATAATCCTATCAGTTAAGTCATAAAAGGAACTATTTTTCTTATTTTTGTTTTAAGTTTTGAAAGGGTTGTAGGAGGGAAAATTCTAAAATAACCTATCTTTTGAAGAAAATAGTTTTGAGGAGCACACAACCCAGACCCTCTAAATCTCCACGGGTGTTCAGAGCACTGGGGCCTGGGCATAACCTGGCTGATGAATGACCCACCTGCCTATTCCTGTTTGAGAACCAAACCCCAACTGAAAACCTGAACTGTAAGGAATTCTCTCTCAACTCTGTTCCCACAGGTTTTTAAAAATGCTCTTTCAAAACCTGTTACATTTGCCTATACAGAGTGATTATGGCTCCACCTGTGTCAATGTGTGTGTTATTCCACTTGCTGATTGGTCAGTTCCCCACGAATATGTTGCCAGTGTTCCACTTTTACGTCATAGTACTTAGCAACCTATTTACAATATTGTCTGCTAAAAGAAGAATGTGAATACGATGTTAATTGAGTGGATTGCTTCATAAATGGGGTTACACCAGACCCTGTATACCGTCGAATCTCTGCCTTCATCACGTTTGCTCCATGATCACGTAGCAGGCAAATATCTGAGTAGATAACAGGGATAGAGCTACCCACCCTCAGTAGACTGGACAAGTGAATCCTATCAGCACGTTTGGAGTAGGGCTATGTGAACAGAGGCAGCAGGTATAGCAGTGTACAGCAGAGGGCGACAGAGGGAAGAGGGAGCTTTCCAAGGGCAAAATCAGGAAGGGGAGGATAGTGCTGAAAAAGATGGGTGCAAAAATTGACTACTTTCCTACATGAGATCAGAGTGGAGATGCCTTTTAAAGGGCAAATGATACATATGCAAATAAGAAAGAAAGATTATAAAACGGCAAGAGGAGAAAGACGGCTGTGCAAGCCTCAGTGGTATAGACATGATATTTTGTAGTTTCCCCTACAACATGACTGAAGGGTGATATGAGTGTTGATAAGTAAATCATGCTGGGTAGGTTGGGGAAGCTAAACCATGATTGACTTCAAAGGACAGGTGATGAAGTCATTTTGATTTATCCTGAAAACAAAGGAAAGGATTTTAAGCAAAGAAATAGCTTTATTATATTTGAATAGCAATTAAATGAATAGCTGCAACTTTTTAAAAAATGCATATTTAAGTAAATAATGGGGAGTAACTATAAAGATAGGGTGATGAATTAGGAGCCTGAATAAGTAATCTACATCTGAAGTGGTTGGAAAATACCACATTAGACTTGAGACAGAGAGATCAGTTATGTGTTCGCAGATGGCTATTATGACATAGCACCTCAACAGTCAATGATAAGAACTTAGAACACAACAGTGGATTGGAAATAAAGAGAAATACTAGCAATATAGAGGCAGTAGAAATGGCAAGACAGTGCTCTGTTAGATGTGGCTCTAATGGAGAGATGACTTTAGGGTGTCTAACTGGTCAGCTATGGGCAATTACACAAGCTCTTGATGGCAGAAGCTTAGCAACTTTTCTGTCAGTGACTTAAAATTCCTAATAATAATGAACAAGGGGACTTATATTTTCATTCATTACTGAGCACCTCCCAATGATATTGTTGTTTACTAAGGCATGGAAGATGAACTCTGTTCTTGTTATGCAAGTGAACAATAACTGCAGCTTAGCTGTCACTAGACAGTGAGTTTTCTGCTCAAGACCTTCAGTCATTCACAGCCACTAGCTGTGGATTTTACATCTTTGTCCCTGCCTTGCTGGAAGTCACTTTGTAAATGCTTCGTAAGTTAAGATATTTCACATGAAATCTCTGTCTAGCAGATGGGAGGATATATGGGTCTGGAGTTCAGTAGAGATACAACTGGAAGCAATATGTTAGCAGCCTATAGAAGAAGACTGTCTTTGGATGAGATATCCTAGGGCAAGAGAAGAGAGGGAAGTCAGCCTGTACTATAGAGACGATCGATAATAAACTGTAGCTGGAAAAAGAGAGAGAATAACCAGGGAAGGCGAGCTATGCCTCTATAGGCTTGGAATAGGGGTATTCAATCAGATTATCTGTACTTCAGACCTGGTTTTATCGCTCATGAGCAGCATGACAATGGTATCTGGCTGTGATGTAACTTTCTGTCTGCAGTGCCCCCACTTGAGTGATGGGATTGATGAGCACTGATAGGGCTGCAGTGAGAGTTCAGTGAGATCCTCCACGCGGGCGCTTACCACAGGACTCAGAGGAAGAAAAATCAGGGTGGTTAGCTATTATTTTTTAAGTGCAATAAAACAAGGAGGAATAATTGTCACAGGCAATTTTAAGAAAAGAGTTAAAAAAATGTAGACAGCCATGCCAGATGCCAGACCATTGATCAAGAAGAGAATACAAAGTCCCCATTGAAAAAAGGAACAAAGAAGTAATTAATGAGATAGATGGACAAGAGCACTCTCAGTACGGGTTGGGTTGCTGGGTTTTGACCATTTAGATTTAGTACTTTATCAACCTAGAAACTAAAACTAAAGAAGTCTGATGTTGTTATCAATCAGTATGTGAGTGATACCCTAAGAATTTCAATTGTGAACATCTTCCTCATTTTCTAAATACCCATATGTCCATATGTAAAAGGCCCAAATACCGCATCTAAAAAAATGAAATCTTTACTGTATGAGTTGCAGGAAAGTTGAGTATGGAACCCAGGACTGAAACTCTCAGACCTACCTTCAGGGGAGGACATTCTGGGCACAACTATATCAACTGACTTCCTCTGGGTAAATAAGAAAGAGTCCGGGCAGTGCTTCTTGCAAGGGGTGTTCCCTACTCCAGGATAAGTCTCTGGGGCTGAGACTAAAATGGTGCATCATAGACCAGCACAAAGTTCTATCTGACATGAATACCCTGGATCCAGAAATTTCAAGTCCATAATGAGAATGAGAAAGCATTCATTCAATAAACATTTCTTTAGTGTCAGACACTAAAGGAAAACACAAAGCTGGGTTAGATACGGGTTCTGTCCTTAGGATCTTACCATCTAAATGGAAAGAGGAGGTGAAAACATCAGTAGTGATCAAAGCAGGTAGTATTCACATGAGATGCAAAAGAGGGACAAGCTGATTACAGAATTTGCAGTAAGGAAACAATTGTGAAAAAAGTCCATGTAAGTATTAGCATTTGAGATGTACCTTAAAAGATAAGTGAGTTCAGAGATGGAAATGATCAGAAAGTATTTGGGAAACAGGAAATAGTGTAAACAATGAGACAACGGTGGGAAGGCAAGCACTGGCTGTTTCTGGAACAGCAAAACACTTTTTAATGGCTTGAGCACAGGTCCGTGAACAGCTAAAAGTAAAGCCACAGGCCTGGTCCAAAATGTGCACTTTATTTCATAGTCAGTGAGGAGCTCTTGAAAGTAATTGTGGCATGACCAGAGATTTTCACAGACCTCCAAGTAACATGAGTCTGGACTTGGGAGCAAGAAAGGTCAAGCCTGAATGTGCAGACAGGAACCTGTGTATAGAGTCGATGGTTAAGATCAGATGGAAATGCACAAAAACATGGAGGTAGGGAAAGACATAATAAACAACAAATAACTAGATGTTCAGAGCTGAAACATTAAATGGAGCCAGTCAGTGACTGAAATAGCACAATAAAAAGAAACTGAGAACTATATAATATTAAGAAAAAATCTCCAGAATGAAGTGAAAAGAACTTGACAAAATGTTAGGTGTTTCCCTTACAATTTCTTATTTATTCATCACATAATACACAATGTCTCTGAAATAAGCATTACTACTTCCTGTAGATGTGAAAATAAAGATTTGGAATCATAAGCCACTTACATAACACATGACAGAACAGACTCATGCTCCAGGCATCCTGAGTTAACAATGGGAAGCATTGGCACCAAACTGCATGGAGTCAGGACTACAGCCCAATTTTGATTCCAATTCGAAGGGTGATGTTGAATAGTCATTTCCCAGAAACCCTGTCATTCCTATAAATCTTGGGTTAATCATATGTTTGATGAGGTTGTTGAACTGTATCATTTATTCTGTAGTGTACTTTTCAGTTCTTTTATTTTATGAGTTTATGGTTTTACAATGTTATAGCACATTCTTGAATAAATACAGAGAGAACAGATAAAAACAACATTATAATATAAATATAAAAATATAATAGGGCCACCTTTTCATCTAAGACTGAAGGGGAGAACAAATGACAACTAAGCATATAAAGACTGAGAAATTGCATTTTGAAGCCATAAGAAACTGAACTCCACAGTTCGTTGGATTTGGACTGAGGGTTAGTGGATAGTTGAGAGAGGCTCTTAGGTGTCTCACAATGAACCATAAATACATTACACTGCTTTTGGTACACAACCTTCAGAAGAGAAATCTCCATGAGGACCATTATGTTATATTATCCTGGCACTCCCTGCTGTTAGATTTTATATTTATTTTAGAGAGAGGAAGGGAGAGAGATTACGTATGGATTAACTAGCTTCCAAATAAACACAGACTTAAGTTCAGGGTCCACTGAGCAGCAGGCCAGGCCGTCAGAACTTCCCTTGTGCAGGTCTGCGATGTGAAACCATTGCTCAGGAACTTCTCAAAGTGAAGTCCAACTACAATGGTCCTGTGACAGTCGGCCTGCCCTAGTGAACAGAGCAATGGCCTGGCAGTCAGACAGGTTAGCTCCAGTCCTCACTCTGTTAGTCGCAGAAGAGCGATACTGGACAGGGGGCGTCACGTGTGTGCCTCAGTTTGCTGATCTGTGACGTGATACTGCTGCGCCTACTTCATAAGTCAAGTCACCAGAGACAGGTTTGAACTCAGGGTTTCACACTGATAAGCAGGCACTCTACCACTACCAGTCTCAATGGTGGGTTCTTAAAAGGTGTTTAAAAAAAAAGGAAAGGGTTGGGCACAATTATTATATGTCCATTAAAAATATAAAGGGTTGAATCAAATGATCTGGTTAGGCTCTTTTCAAGTTTGCTGGTCTCCATCACCTTATTTGTTTATATGTATGTATGTTATATACAAATATATATATGTGAATATGTGATTAAAATTTTCAAAAAATGTTATCTCTTAAAATAAATTAAGCCATCATAATCTTAGACTATGTTGTTCAAAATACATACCAAACCTTTCAGAGGTTCTAATATGCTGTTGTAATTCTTCTTCTCATTCTACCAACCACCAATATAACTTCTACTATTACAAAATTTTTTGTGTGTGTGTAAGGTGTGGTGCATGCTGGGAATCCCAGCATTCAGGAGGCTGAGGCAGGAGGATCTTGAGTTGAGTTGAGGATAGCCTAAGATATATAGTGAGACTCTGTTTCAAAAATCCAAAGCCTGTGGATGTAGCTCGGTGGTAGAGCAAGGACCTGGGTTCCACCACCAACATCACTCCTTTTGTATAATTTGTCTCAGTTCTCAAATTCATCATGGACCAGATTCCCATCTGGATATAGGTTTGATCACCCAGAACCAAAAGTCTAGCTCATTTTCCTCTTTTACAAAACTGAACATATTTGTCTCTGAGTTTAAAGGCAATCTTCTCATATTCCAGGAATGAGAAAGGAAAGGAAGGGTTTTCTTGGAGATGGTTTTGGTTGCCTGTTTGTTTTCATCAGCAGTCTTAAATTGTTTACTCAACCTTGTCTCTGAGCAAGCTGGTAGCAGCTTGGAATTCAACCTCAGGACAAGGTTCTGTCCCCCTGCTGAGACACTGCACAACTAATTTCAACTAAAAGGTACAGTTTTGAAGTGTTTCCTCAGTGGCAGCTTCAGTGGACACTTCAAACAAAATTATGGAGTCTCACAGACAGACTTTAAAGGCTGCACCGCTGTTGTCTTTAGGAAGATATCACGTTTCTGAAGAGTACGGCTTTCTTCTTCCGAATCCTCTGGTAAGGAGAAAGCCTTGCACCTGGTCAGAATAGGTGTCTTGAGATTCTGGCTTATGTGTTTGTTTTCTAAACTTATGCGGTTATTGAGAGAGATAAAATATAAATACCAGCACATTAACCTGAGGAAGATGCTACAAAAACTATAGAGTGGATTACCAACAACAGAGAAGTGTCAGCTATCCAGAGGACATTCAGACGGAAAGTTCTACTGCCATGTTTTTCTTCAAACAGAGGTCAGTGAGGCTGGGAAAATTGTAAGCAAATCTGTAGTTAGCAGGAAAAAGACCAAGATAAATGTATAGAGCCTCATTTTCAAGGTACATTCTACCCCCATGGAAGGTTTCCTAAACATAAAATAAGTGGAATTTCTCTGCTATGGACTCGCTCCTTTGCATTGGAGATGCGTTTGTGATATAAACCCCTCTAGGAGGGCTGACTCCTAAACAGCTCTCCATGGCTACTGGTAGCATGTTAAAGCCAGATCTCTCTCTTTTTTTTGTTTTTTTGATGGGACTGGGTTTTGAAATCAAGACTTTGTAAAAGCGGGTGCTCTAATGCTTGAGCCACACCTCCAGTCTTAACACGTTGATATGAATTAACTTATCTCTTTGCTGGAGGAAAGAAAAGAGAACAAGAGGGAAATCTGGTAATTTCAGGGCTGGCAAAAGGGATTAGATGTTATCGGGAATTTCTGAGATGAGGAAGGAATTTTGAAGACAAATAGTACCTGTATGATTCTACTTGGCATATAACTTATCATGCAATTCTTGTTTTAGCATCTAGCCCTGAATACTGTTCTAGTTAAATGTGGTCTGATGCAGTGAACACCAAAATTTTAGGAGTCCTTAGAAGACATCTGGCCCCAATCCCCTTTTTTGCATTTGGGCTCACTGAAGACCAGAGGAAGTGACCCCACCAAAGTCATATTACTGGCAAAGAGAGCTAATGCTGAAGACTCTTGACATTTGTTTTCTATTACATCATAAATAAGGATCAAGGCCACTGAGGTCCCTGATGTTGTAACTATTGTAATTTTGTATTAGAACAAACTCTCTGCCCCAGTCTAATTTGCTATCTACCTGTGATTTAGAAATGGTTTAGAACTCAAAGACCTTTTGTTGAATACCTACTCTGATTTTTGTTTTGTTTTGTTCTTTTAAATGGAGTTTCACTATATACCTGAGGCAGGCCTGAAACTCACTATATATTACCCAGACTGGCCTTGAACTCGTGATCCTCCTGCCTGAGCCTCCTAATGGCTGGCATGAACAGCTCCAAGCTACCACGCCCTGTGGATTCTTTACTTCTGAGTGTTAACCATAGAGAGCTCCCAGCTGTGAGATCAGCTCACAGATCTCCAGGTCCTTTGGCATTGATGTAGTGACTCCAGGGAGCAAGGTGGGATACAGTGCAGTCCTGAGAACTGCACTGTGTTTCCTGACACTGACACTGGGATGACCAACTGTCTGTCTCTATTTGCTCTGTGCTGATCAGACCCTGAGATGCAGCACTCTCAGTGCTAAGCCAGGAAAGTCCTGGACAAAACTGTTTAGTCATCCACCCTGATTTGCAGCTTACTAGCTCCTGTGACCTTGAGTCACTAACATGGCCTGGTCCTCAGTTTTCACATCTATTCGATGGAGTCTTGCTAAGGAGCATGGATGTGAACGCCTGTGGAAGGACTAGAAGCCAGTCTTCCTGACCCCTTAATCTAGACCTCATTAAAAACTCTGGACCAGCACAAGCTGATAATCCCAGCACTCAGGAGGCAGAGGTAAGATGAGTTCCAGGCCAGCCTGGGCTACATAGTGAGAACCTGTCTTAAAAAACAAAGACAAAAGCCTACTCCATGCTGTGCATATGACTTGATTCAAGATTATTCCCACCCTCCCTAGGGCACAGGAGGCAGGTTTAATAGATCACTAGGCTCCTGTTGAGCATGTGCACAGAGCTGAGGATAAACAATATCACAGGTAAACATCGGGTTGGGTCACAATGGTAGAGTTCCCCTGGGCTACGGCAGTGGAGTTCCCATCTTTGATTCTTTTTTTCATTTTTAAACAAATGTCAGAACCAGATGAGAAGTAGTAACATCAAGTCCTGTGGCATTCTGGCCATACGCAATCTCTGTTGTGGTTTGGCTCTTCAGAAGAACTTCCGAGCGCTGAGCTCAAATTAAAAAATTCCTGATTCTACTTGAGGAGAGTTCTAGTTCCCAGATCTCTCAAAACACGAATCTTGGTTTCAGTTTTAGTTTTTTTTCATTCATGTGAGGATTTTACACATCTCCTTTTCTGAGAAGAAGGAGAGGAAAGGGCTTGTCATCAGAATTGGCCCCAAGTTGCTCCACCGTCAGGGAGACTCAGTCACCAGCCCCACCAGACAGCATTTTTGCAATCGATCATGGTCACCAACTACAAAGAGCCAGGTCAGCTCAGTGCCTGGGCTCAAGGGCAGAGCCAGGCTTTGTTTTCCTTTAGGTCAAGAGCAAGTATTGGGGGACCATTCCTTCTGTCAGCTGGCCTCAAGGGTGTCCTGTAACCATCTCTTCCAGATTGTCTTTGAGTTTTTCACTTGAAAGTCTCTGAAGAAAACGTGGTCAATATAATGATTAAGAAAATATTCTGGATTTGGGGCAGGAGATGGAGTTGGTTTTTCATGCACCATTGAGATAGAAGAAAAGACAATTTGAGGAACTTTAATGTGATCAATCAACCACTCAGGAAAAATAAACACACACACACACACACACACACTGTCCTGTAGAAATGCAAAGCACTAAATAGAAGCATTGGATTCCAGCTGATTAGAAAAAAAAATAGAAAATTGCCATGGCAGGCTATGATTTTCAGACAGAAAACCCAGATAGGAAGAGTTCAAATACTGTCCTGAAAAATGATTGCACCTCTGATAGTCTCTAGGGCATGCCTGGCGGTGCTGAAAGGGACGTGACACATTGATGCTGCCATGGTAGAGATGAGACACAGATGTCTGATGTCAGAATGGTTAACATAGATGATGTTTTTAGAATGTGTTTGGACGAAGGGGAATGTAATGCGTGAAGTATGGATTTTTGTACCGGTATTAAGGAACCAAAGTATGTTCAACTAGCTGAGCTGTAAAGACTTCTGGAGGAGGGTGACCCGACAGATCTTGAAAGTGGATGAAAAACTCAGGATGGGAACCCATGCAGGTCTGATATTTTCCATCAACAGGAAGCTTGGGGAATGTGGTAGTTTCCAGGGCAACCGTAACACATTACCACAGTCTTGTGGCTTAAAACAACAGAAAACTTACTTCCTGGAATTCTGCAGGTCAGAAGTCACAGATTATTGCTGCAGGCACAGACTTCGTCCGAAGACCCTGGGGAGGATCCTTCCTGACGTTTTTGGGCCGTGGGGGCTGCAGGTGCTCCGTGGCACTGGCAGCATCCCTCCACCCTGTGTCCTCACCTCCTTAGGGACATCTTGTCTGCATCTTTTCCTCTCCTATCTGTGTTTCTCTTATGAGGACATTAGTCATTGCATTTAAGACCCAAGCTAAAAGGTGAGATCAAGAAGAATTCACCTAGAAAGTAACACCCACGCACAGGAAATCAATGTGAGTCAATGCCCTGTATAGCTATCCTTATCTCAACCAGCAAAACCCCTTGTTCCTTCCTATTATTGCTTATACTCTCTCTACAACAAGATTAGAAATAAGGGCAAAATAGTTTCTGCCGGGTATTGAGGGGGTGGGGGAAGAGGGAGAGGGCTGGGTGGGGGAAGAGGGAGGGGCGTAGTGGGTGGTAAGGGAGGGGGTAGGGGCAGGGGGAGAAATGACCCAAACATTGTATGCACATATGAATAATAAAAAAATAAAAATTAAAAAAAAAAAAGACCCAAGCTAATCCAGGATGATCCTTTTCCTTATTTGGAAACTTTCTTGCTCACATTCACAGGTGGTGGGAGAGGGTACCACTCAACCCACTATTACAGGAAGTGGGAAGAAAAGATATAGAGTGAAGGTGCCGAAGCAACCCAAGAATCCCAAACCTGATCTTACAGGTGTGAAAGAAAAAGACAGGAAGAGTGAGAATGCAAAATATAAAATGGTCAGGGAGGGGTAGGGCACTGGCCTCGTATGTGCAAGGCCCTGTGTGAGGAACTTAAGCCATGCTCCCAGGCCAGGTGCAAAGTTTTAAAGTACATTTTCTATCTCCTACATATTTATTTGTCTGTTGAGGTTTCCTACTTTTAGACAAGAATTTGATCTTTCACAATTCCCCAAATGAGGATCCAATTGAAAATTTCCAATGTACTAGCAAAATTTATTCATGAGCTAGGGATGGTGGATCAGGCCTGTAATTCCAGTTACCTGAAAGGCAGAGACAGAAAGATCCAGGTTAAAGGCCAACCTGGGTAAAAATTTGTTAAGACTCCATCTCAACCAATAAGTTAGGTGTGGTGGTTCACGTCTATAGTCTCAGCTACTTGAGAGGTGGAGGTAGGAGAACTGAAGTCTCAGGCCAGCCTAGGAAAGGTAGTATGAGACCCTATCTGAAAAACAAATTAAAAGACAAAAAGATTCAAGTGTGGCTGAAAGGGTAGCATGCACAAGCACAAGACTAATCCTGGTACTGAAAAAAAAAATTATTGCTGTCATTGTCTTATATTTCCTTCAAACTGTTTTTCTTAATTCTTGTTAGAGTCTCCTTGTGACAAATAATAATGATAATAGCAATAAATACATAGAAAGTACTCACACTGTACCCTGTATAAACTGAAGTCTTCTTTCACCTGCTCCTCCTGGATCATTTAGAAATAATCCATCTGGCACTGAATTCAACTCTGTCTCTGGGATGTGTGTCGTAGCTGACACCTTTCTCCATGTCCACACTACTGCAGGACACTGTGTGGACACCATGGACTACTTACAGCTTCTTACCTTGTTTCTTTGTCTTCATTCTCGCCCAGCTATAAAACATTCTGTGTAGAGCAGACAGTGTAGTCACTTTTTTACAGTGGAAACCAACCATGACTTCTCTTTAAAAACTCTCTTTAGATCAAAATCCAATGTTTGACTGGCTCCTTAATGGCCCCATGCTACTCACCTGGCTTTTCCTGGGCATTTAGTGTCACCTGTGGTTCAGGAGCTAGCCCCTTCAATCACCCAACTTGTCTGCTGAAATTTGCCTGTTTAATTTTTGTTCAAACTTTTATTTTTAACTTTCCTTGTATTATTTTTCTTAGTCCATGTTTTAGGTAACTTAAGCAAGAATCAATCTGAAAAAGTCTTTGCTGTTTCTGTAAAACACATTTTTAAAAATCTTCGGCTGGTGGAGTGACTCAAGTGGTAGAGTGCCTGCCTAGCAAGCATGAGGCCCTGAGTTCAAATCCCAGTACTACACACATGCAAAAATCTCTTCTCCTTTAGGTTATAATTGTGTTAATGGCCTCCAGTCTCATTTTAAGATTATTTCTCCTCTAGGGATGGGCCTCCCTTGGTTTATGTGCTATTTATTATTGGTTGGGGCCCCTATTTGAAGTTACTTGCAGGTTTCTGACGTGCACTTAATTTTTAGTGAGTAGAAAACATAACCCCTATGTTGTAATTGTGCTGGTCTATGGTACTGTTATTTGACTGTGTATTTCACCTGGAATGTATTTCAACATGCTTTTCTCAAAAGACAGTAAACACTCAGTTTCTCAAGTGCTCTTTAAACCAACTTCACCATCCTGCTGATTTCAGCATTAATAAGCTAAATATATTTTAACATATATTCTATTCTTGTATGAGTCAAAAACGTAAATATTTATTGAGTTGAGCACAGGGGCACAAACTTGCAATCCCAGCACTTGGGAGGCTGGGGTGAGAGGATTGTTGAGTTTCAGGCCAGCCTGGAATAGACTGAGTTCAGAGATAACCTGATCTACCTAGCGAGACCTTGTCTCAAAAACCAAACTACAGGGAAAAAAAATAAAACCGATTGTAAAAGTTTTTTTTATGCAAAAATCTAGCAAAAAGGACTGGTAGACAACAGGAAATTTTTCCTATAAATGAAAGAATGCCAGGTTGTGCAAATCTGTGATCACAGACGTGAGACTGAGGCAGGAGAATCTGGAGTTCCAGGCCAGCCTGGGCTACATCGTGAGATCCTGTCTCAGAATAATAAAATCAAATATAAAGGAAAGAAAAAGAAAAAAAGAAATGCCAATTTATTATTATTATTATTATATATTATTATTATATTATATAATTATATAATTATATATATATTATATAATTATATACTTATATAATTATATAATTATATAATATATATTAAATAATTATATATATAATATAATTATTATTATTATAATTATATTATAATTATATTATTATTATTATTATTATTCCTTTCCAATCCGTTTCTGAGCCTTCTGATTTGTTAGAATTAGGGAAGAAAAACATGGAAAGCTTTTCCAAGTTCCCCAACTTTTGCACCAGTCTTCTACCCCCACCCATCCCCGCTGTCCTCTGCATGTTTATTCTAGAGAGGTATTGGAAAGTTCCCTGAACTTTGAATCAGAGGAGTTTTGACCTGGTCACTAACCTCTCTGGGCTTTCACTTCCTCTACTTCAATATGGAAATGATAAGACAGTATGCCTTAACTTGTAGCATGCATAACACAAAGGCAGATGGGTTAAAGACTTAAGCAACAGCAGTAAAACCAGAAATTCTTTAAAAGAAATGGTGTTGGGATTAGGTGAATTTTCTATGCATGATTTAAAACCCAGAGGAATGAATGAAATTTCAGTTCATTTGATTACTCTATTAGGAACTACTTTTTCAAACACATACATAAAACTGCGATGACCAACACATATGATAAGATTTTCCAACTCATTAACAATCTCAGAAAGGTAAGTTTAAAAAGTAAAATGGTAGAAAATGGATAATTAGCCAGGTGATGTACAAACCATATAACATGTCAAGGAAACCACACAAGAAACACAAGTCATCACTGTTAGACAGGAAGATGAAAATTAAGATATTTTAAATTTTATACTGTATAGACTTCATGCTTTTTGAATGCCCTGTTACTGACTTGGACCCCAAAGTTGGTCCTTTTTCCCTCTTGGAATTGTGGAACCAATTCTTGGCTAAGAATAAGAGAAATGGAAGATAGACTCTTGACCGAGTAGAGGAGCAGAGGTTACAGATATAGTATAAAAGAAATGAGGAAGAGGATAGGCTAGTGAAGGGAAGGAATTCTGATGGATTTTCTGGGGATGGTTGGAGCTTTTCTGGAATTTGGGCAACCCATCTTTTCGTTCCTTTTAGGGTTCTTTCTGGTGGTCTTCAGAGCAAATGTCAATTGTCATGGTGCTGGCAGTGTCTGTGAGAGTGCAGATGGGCTTACACTGACTTAGAGGTTGTTTAGTGGTCACTCTGGCAGCCATCCTATATCCAACCGTCTGGACTAGCCCCCCTGATGAGGACTTCTGGCCTACATGCATCCAGTCCTCAAAGCTAAACAGGGGTAGGGAAGGGCAGAAATTCAACAGGTCTTCAAGGTCATACAATCAGAGCAGGGGACAGTCCTGCCGTTTGCATCAATTAGATTTTTTAATCATCATGCCTGAGAGTATAGTTCTTGGAGGGTTGTCTTAGTTTAATAAATAATAAAATATTTACAGAATTTTAATGCAAATAGAATAATGCAAGTCATATCTTCAAAACATAACAAATTGAAAATTAGTAAAGCTTAGGTGTTGTCAGAGGTATAGACGAATTTCTGTCTCATTCTGGGTCCCATACTCTCAATATGATTATCAGCTGGTGTGATTTTTCAGATGTCTTTTAAGTGCTTTCTCCCCTCTGGATTACTTGCAAGGTTTGGTCTCCATGTCACAGGTTGTCAACTTGTGTCAGAATCATCTGCAGGGTCTGCTGAACCTTGCTGCTGGGTTCCACCCCAGAGTGTGGGGTTCAGTGATCCAGGCAGGGCTCAGGGATGTGCATGTCTAGCAAGCTTTCAGGTGATGCCGATGCAGCAGGATGGGGGACCACTCAGCAGGCAGCCTTGGGGGGTTTGTGATTGATGCTGGGTTCAAACATTAGACTTTGAAAAGAGAGAAGATGAAAAGAAGGGTAACATTCCTCTGGAAAGTTAATGGAAAAGAAAAGGTAGACATATTAGAGAATATACACAACCCAGAGTCTTAATTTTTAAAGAATGAATTATTTAAGAATTTCCATGCAAACCAGGAAGCTAAAATTCAGGAGGCTTTCATTAACTCTCAGAATGTGATTCCTTATCTAGTCATCAAAGAAGGAAAGACAGAAGTGATAATTTAATTGTAACTTTTTTTTTTTAAAGAGGGCTTTGCAATGTAATACAAGCTGGCCTCAACCTCCTGAATCTGGGATTACAGGCATGAAGCAACCACACCTGATGCTTTTCTTTTTTGACAGTACTGGGATTTGAACTCAGGGCCTCAGAATTGATAGGCAGGGGCTCTACCACTTGAGCCGCACTCTCAGGGGCCATGGCCTGCACTGTAATTCTCCTACTTATGCCTCCTGTCGAGCTCAATGTCATGCTCTGCTTATTGTTCTTATTGTTTGAGATGGAGTTTTGTTAACTTTTTGGCCAGGCTGACCTTAGACTGCAATCTTTCCAATCTCTGCCTGAAGAGGAGCTAGAATTATAGGTGTGAACCTTAGCGCCTGGCCTGCTTCTTGTCTTTAAGGGGCCTGCGAAATCCTGTGTCTCTGAATCCTTGATTTCCTGTTTCAGAATTAATATCACGTACACTACCTCACTGTTCCTGTTACTATATTCAGTTGTTTTCATAAACATATGAATTAGTGCATGGCGTGGGCATACCACAAGAAGACAGCACTTCAGTTCATCTCCATCCACCTGTAGTGTGCAGACGTAAGCTGTATGTTTAAATAGACAAAGAACTGGGGGCAGGGAGGAAAAGTCTGAATAATTATCAAACAGTCCTGGTCACAGGTGTGGTCCAATGGGTCACTATCTTAGTCCTGGTTTTGGGAGAGCTTCTGGAGAAATTGTCTGGGGGAGTCATAATTGCCTGGCAGGTGGTCTGTGCTGAGAAGGCTCTATTGTTCCTTAGGGGTAGTTTCAGTCCCTTGTCATAAAGATGTTATCCATCAGTCCTTTCCTTCCTGGAACCAAGGTAATGCAAAATGGCTGCAGAGAGAATGGCTCAAAGCAGACAGATACAAAATGGAGGCAGGGATGCCAAGGTTTTCTCTTGCTTTCAGTTAATTTGTGGGCCCAAATAAGGAGTGAGTGCTTTTCAGCAAAAGCAGTTTAAGTACCTGTTTAAAAAAAGATACAATAATTCTATCTGGCATAATTTGAATTGTTGTGAAAGTTAGTAAAAGGTATCCAGGTTGTCCTGAGGACCAAAAAAGGAAGGTGATTAAATGAAATTCATAAAGTTCAGAGCACACAGATGGAATGTTAGTGCACCCAGGTTACACATTAACTAAGAGCTGGAACCCAGGAGTAGTGTAGACTCTGAGGGGTATTCAACCCCCAGCAAGTGTTTACGGGTAACTTGTGGATTTCTACCCCCCCAAATTTATAGCTTCAAACTTCACCGCCTAAGTGGTCATGTTTGCCTGTGTTTCACTACCTGTTCCTTTCCCTGTGTTACTCATTTAATTCCTACCACCTGCTCAAGTCATACAGCCTGATCTTCACTCCAAGGCACTGAGAAACAGAAAGCGCACTTCAGACTCCAGGTCTTCCCCTTCTACCATTCAGGACCAGACTTGAGAGGCTCTTGCTCTCTTCCTTCCCTCCCTCCAGCTACTTTATTTGCTCCCCTCTGCCCTTTCTCTTCCTTCTCTCCCTCTTGCAGTAGCAAACTATAGCCGTTCAACTTTCTTATTCTTCCAATGAGATCTTTCTTAAATCCAAATTCCCACTTTGCTAATGTCACCCTAGAAAAAAGCTATCTCATTTTCTCACTTCCTCAACATATTAACATTTGAACCCTGCTTCCAGTACCTTGACCTTAATTCCTATGCCAGAAAATAGACAAACTAATCTGCACTTTCTTGTTTTGTATCATTTTCTAAAAGCAGCAGTCTTACTTGAACTTTCTGACGATGTACTGGATCCTTTGATTGTCGACTACTTCTGTAAAATCCTCTAACGTCTGACTTCTATGTGCTCTTTCCCTATTGAACCCGAGAACTTCTTTTTGATCTGTATTCATATATTCAGTTTTTCTTCCTGTCTCATGACTGTTTCCTATGTGTTAATCTAGGCTTTCTTCTCATTTCAATAAGAAGAAAATTCCAGAAAGACATTACACACTTGTGGTTTTAACTACAATGTGGGGTTTTACTGCAATATATTTCTAATACTATTTTTCTCCTGAACTTCAAACTTCTTGGTACAGCCCACAGATATCTTAAGCTCAATAAATTTAAAAATAAGTTTCCTATCTTTATGCCCACTCTTTGACTTCCAGGTGTGTTTCTATCTCAATTGGTGTTCTCACTCATTCATATGGATACCTAAATTGAAACCAGAGTTTTAGGGTGAAAAGTTCTAGCTCTGGGAATTTCAATGGGACTAGGCTCAGCCATCTATCCCTATTGCCAATTAAAGAGCTGAGCAACAGTGAAAAGCAGAGAGAGGAGATCTAATTTATGTGATCACCTTGGGAAGACAAAGGGATTCAATGACCTCAAGATCATCTTTGGGTATTGACATAAATTTCAGGTTTGAGTGGAGAAGGCACTGGGACAGGGTGAGAGGAATATGTGATTAGGTGGTCCTGGTCAAACATATGCTCCAGTTGATCCTCATCCCAGCTGGGATATGTGGTCAGGTGGCAGCTGTTCACATAAGAAAAAGACATTGTTGTATGAGGGCCAGTTTCTGCTTTTGTCCCAAGATGTTTATTGATTGACCCTGTCCTTCCTGGACTCCCAACATGACCATGGGGATGGAGGAAGGAGAGACTCGGAAGGAAAAAAAATGGTTAAAGCATCAGAGAGAGACAACTGGGGTTAGTTACGGCAGGCCCGGTGCCCTCCTTCAAGTTCACAAACATGTAAGTCACCTTCATTCCTCTTGTTCCTGACCCAGAGACATGACGTTCAGTTGTACAGGCTGCTCACTGAAAACAGAGGCTAGATTAGGGTTTAGCATGCTGTTCTGAAGAGTCAAATAAACATTAAGCTTTGCATGTCACATGGTTTCTGTTGGGGTAACCCTCAGACACAACTCTCCTGCTCTGAAGCAAAAGCAGTCACAGAGCTTAGATGAAAAAGTGACAGGAGCTAGGTTCCAAGAAAAACTGATGTGACTTGCCATCCCCTAGCTCAGAGTTGGGGTCACTGAAACACAGACTATGTTCTACTTGAGTAAAGCACTGGCCACCAAATGGTGCTGTTCGGGCTGGTAATCTTCTTCCCTTAAGCTTCCACTCTCCAAATGTCATCGTCACATCAATTTTAGATTTATTTTCCAGATATATCTTGACTACATGACCCTTCTGTTCTGCTGTCATTGCTTACGTGTATGTGTCATTGCCACTCCTGTATGTGTTACACAAAGCAGACTTATGAAAGTGTCTAGACTTACCTGCCTCCCAGTCCTTCCCCCAAGCTTTATATTCTAGCCATTCTGAGTCACATGAAGTCCCAGGGAGCACACAAATCTGTTTCTTTGCTCTCTCTTTCTCTGCCATATTACCTTCATGTTTTTAGTTTCCACCGAGAAAAGTCATTTTCAGGCTCCCAAACTAGGTTCAACTGTCATGTTTCTGGGAATATTTCCCTTTAATTCTCCACAATGGCTGACAGAATTAACCACTTGTACTTGCTTGCAAACTATTGGAAGCCATCTGACTACATTTTTCTCCTTTATTAGATCCTGCAAAAATAAGACCTGTACTTTTGTCATCTGTATATCTACACTGAGTAGCTAAAGACCTAACATATGATTTCCCAATGATTGTTGAACTGAGTTGACTTGAATTGTCTTGAAATCTGAAATCTGAAAACAATTACTCTCAGAACCTGCTTCTCAAGAGGCATCTAAAATATTGGGATTTTTTATTTTAATTGCAGAAAGAACTTCCAGATCATTACAGGCCTTGGATGGAAATTGCTAGCAAACTTCCTCACTTGATTGAAAGCCACCAACTTCGGGCTCATGTGAACAAGGTATATCGTTTTTATTCTTCATGCTGTTCTCTTATGCCTCTTCCTGCCATCTTGTTTTTCTGTTCATACCTCTTTTGTCTCTCAGCCTTGAGGGAGTGAGACAGTGGACTTAGGAAGATGATTGTTGCTACTGAGATTGTCAGCAAATCTGCTTAACCTTTTCCTAAGAACAGAGAAACTCCTCCCTGCTCCTGTGTTTCCCTAAAGCTTCCAGGGCCTGCACAAAACATACCTGATCCATATTAAGTCCTCACCACTTGTTTTGTTTTAAAAAGTAGCTGCCTGGGAATTGAAAATAAGTCAATGGAAAATGTGCAGCCTGGGAAGGACAAATCACATGGCCAGTGCTCTGCTGCCTCCAAGTGGCAGTCCTGACTTTGTCACTGGTATTACAGAGAAATTGAACCAAGGAAATTTCTGATTTATAAACTCGTTGACTATGAATTCTGTAGAAATGAGTCTGTGAATATCACATAAGCATTTACATATACTTGTGTATATGATGCAGAATGGGTGATAAAATGAGCAATTTTTTCTTAAGAATATGCAAGGAACAGTGAAACTCTTTGGTCCCAGAAAAACTTTAATTATCCCATAAGGGATAATAAGAAGGTATAATGGGGAAAACGAAGATTTTTATCCAGAAAGAGCTGCGTTTATCTTGGTTTTATCAGTTAATAACTATGAAACCTTGACCGTTAATCTTGCAATCCCCCTTCCCTCTTTAAAAAATGGGGGGTACTGGTCTGGCAGTATTGTTGTGAAAACTAACTTTTGAAAGAGCCTGCTGTTCAATGTGTATTTATTACTTCCTTTCTTCTCTTCTCCATCTGTCAGTATCAAGCCACATGACTTCACAGGCATGACAAAAGCTTTCTACCCTTAGAGCTCTTCTTTGTGGATGTGTTCATATTCTTTTTTTGGTGGGACTGGGGTTTGAACTCAGGACTTCCTGCTTGCAAAGCAGGCACTCTACTGCTTGAGCCACACCTCCGGCCTGATGTGTTCATACTTAATGTTTATAATTACAAATTGATTTAAAAACAGTTATTGAATTTCTGCTCTGTGCAAAGCATGAGATCCGAACCCTGTAAAAGACAAATAAGAGATTCGTCAATGTCTGTGAAGATGGCAAACTGAACCTAGTAATTTCTTTGCTTATTGTATAAAAATTTCATTGACCCAAAGGAATATACAAAGAAAGAAGAAAAAAAGAAAATAATGTAACTGCCTGAAGACGGAGGAAAGGGTATGTGATAACATAAGTCTTGAAGGATTTTTGAGCTGTGGTAAGCACATTGCATGTGAGATCCACAAATAAGTGAACAGCACCATGCCAAGCCTTGAACCAAGCAAAAGAAGGTTCCTGTGAGCCCCTCCCCATTGCAGGAAAGCAGAGAAGAGACAGTTGCATGAGGTCGGGTTAGAATTCAGTTTGTGAACTATGCAGTGCCAGGCTTTCCTCTGGTTGTATTTGTTCAGTTGAGGTTCCTCATAGTACAGCATTGACATCAGTCTCTTAACAGTTGTACTGGGTTCAAAACCATCTCCCCAGAGTCTAAAACCATGTAGAATTTGCAATGGTGACCTTATTTGGAAATAAGGCCTTTGCAGATGTAACCAGGTTAAGATGAGGTCATACTGTGTTACAGTACTTTCTAAATTCAATATGACTGATGTCCTTATAAGAAGAGAAAAATTTGGACACAGAGTCCAAGGGGGGAAACATCACATGAAATGGAAGCAGATATTGAAATGGAGCATTTATAATCTGAAATATGACAGAGGCTGCGGTCCACTGCCAGAAGCTAGGAGAAAAGTATGGGACAGGTTCTCCTTCAGTTTCCAAAAGAAATCAGCCCAGTTGATATTCTAATTTGGGGCTCCTATTTCCCATAACTCTGGGAGGATCACTTTCTGCTAAGCCACTCAATTTGTAGTAATTTGTTAGGATAGCTACAGGAAACGAATACTAGACTCTTAGATTTTTCTCCCTACTTTCTTTTTTTTGGTGGTATAGGGGTTTAACTCAGGGCCTTGTGTTTGCTAGACAAGTGCTCTACCTCTTGGGCTATACCCTCAGCTCCTTCTTTATACTTTTAATTACTTATAAAACATTCAATTGGATAAAACACTTTGAAGGTTTCACCACCAAAGACTGAGGTTGAATCAGTTGCAAATCCCTTGTATGCAGCTAATATAAGAATTTCTAGAACCACACAAGAGCTATAGAATAAAACGTCAATACTCTGGAAACTTTTACTTGGAAAAGTCACGTAATGAGTAGTTGAAGGTTTTGATCTTACAGTATACCCAAGCCACTACCTTGCTCTTGAAAGACCCTACATGCCTATCTGCATTGTGAACAACTTGTTCATTGGCTTAGACTCATCCACTCACATTTCCCAGAAAGATGTGCTCACAGGGAGCATGCAGGAAATTCAGTTTTACTCTGGAGATGTAAAAAAGACAAATCACATTATTTACTAATCTTGATAATATTGATATCCATTCATATGAATAGACAAACAGAAGTTACTAAATATACAATTAATGAGTAATTTAAAAAGATGTGGGGAGGGGGAGACTACTGAGCATTCAATGGCCTCCAATAAATAACCAAAGATGAGATATATGCTTTTAAAATTATGATTAATGTCCAGTATATCATCTTCATATTTTAAACAAAAATTGGTATGTAA
The DNA here is from genome assembly GCF_047511655.1 of Castor canadensis. Taxonomy (NCBI): domain Eukaryota; kingdom Metazoa; phylum Chordata; class Mammalia; order Rodentia; family Castoridae; genus Castor; species Castor canadensis. Next base: position 57,107,094 of record NC_133399.1, on the reverse strand, counting down.
CAGGAACTATTAGAAAGCAAAGAAGAAAACACAAAAGCTCAGAATAATCAAGTAAATTCAGTGAAACACTGATTGTGAAAGAATTTCATAAGGCAAAAATCAAAGAAATACAAACCATTGGAAAAATGAATGTGAAAAAGAAAAATACAGTCTCAATTCCTTGTAATAAAAGTCCCATAGGAGATTAACAGGGATACAGGAAAAGCAAAACTTGAAAATTTTTGACAAGCGCCAGTTACTCACACCTATAAGCATAGCTACTCAGGAGGCAGAGATCAGGAGGGTCATGGTTTGAAACCAGCTAAGGCAAATAGTTCATGAGACCCTCTCTTGAAAAAAATGCATCACAAAAAAGGGCTGGTGAAGTGACTGAAGGTACAGGCCCTGAGTTCAAACCCCAGTATTACAAAAAGAAAAGACAATTTTCAGATCTTAATGAACATTTGATTTTTACAGCAGAAACACAATTTGGGAGGTGGGATAAGGGATAAATATAAATACACTGATGAAATAAAAAACTTTCTATCATAATAAGATGATAGAAAATAATGCTTAGCCAGGAAATGTTAAAATGAAAACTAGTTTAGTTACAGACAAACTACATAGGACTATTTATCTGTAATATCAAACAGTAAAAAAAAAACTTAGTACTGACTTGACTGGGTAAAATAAAAAACTAAAATTTTATGTTCATAGAAAGACCTGTATGTGAATATTATAATAGCTTTACTCATAACCACCAAATAAAAGACCTTGAAGCAACCAAGACATCCATCTACAGAGGATTGACTAACTGGAGTTAAAGCATCCCCTGTGTTAGAATACATGGCGGGACACCACCAGGGGTCAAACATAAATGAGTACTGATTCGTGCACAGCATGAACAAACCTTAAATACACTTAACTAAATGGAAGACCCCCAAACCTTCATATCGTATGATTCCATTTATGTGACATTCTGGAAAAGGCAAAACTATAAGCACAGAAAAGAGATCAAGGATTGGTGAGGACAAAGTAGTTGGCTACAAAAAAGATACACTGGGGACCTTTTAAAATGATGAAAGTGTTTGTCCTCAGTGGTGGGTATGTGACTGTATGCATTGAAAACCTACAGATTTTATGTCACAAAGCATGAACGTCCATGTTTGTAAATTTTTAAAAATAAGGCAGAATGGTAAGAGATGACAGGATGGAACATAGAATGTGCAAATGAATCTAACAAAACCACAGATGTATGGCCTAATCTCAGTGAAGACAACTAGGAAACAGGAAGTGGCCTAAGTTACTTGGGAAAATAATTTGACTTTAAGGCTGAAGGAAAAAAAACTAGACAGGATCACTGCACTAGTGGATGTATCTTGTTTCTCGTGAGGGGCAGAGTAACAATTTTGCATTTGTTTAGCTATAGAGTTGGGTTGATCAAATAAACAAACAGATGGCAGAAGATGCTTCTCTGTGAAAGAGAGAAGTTACAGATTAACAATGGAAGCCAGAGGCCAGAGTTAACCTGTAGTACTGGATTAGAGTTGGAGACAACAGCATGAAGTCATGTTTATGCTAATATATTATGTATAAGTCCACGTATGTATAAATCGATAAAAACATACGGTGTACAGGTACTCTGTGTGCATATATATAAATGTATGCATGTGTGTGTCTACACATGCACGCGCTCACACACACACACACACACACACACACACACACACACACTTCTCCACTGGGAGGATCTAGAAGAAGTGAGATCCCAATTACACTGAGCAAGTCTTTCCAACAAAAAGAACCCACACCCCTGATTATGCATCTGGGGCAGAGAAAACACAGAAGACCATAGAACATCTTGTACTACCAGAAAGGAAGGGTGTGCCCAGAAAAAGATGAGGACACGTCAAATGGAGCTCAGAGGGCCACCAGAAAGAGGTTCCAATGGCCAAGCTGGAATAATCTGAGTAAGCAAATACAATAGGTTAAAATAAAAAACAATATACATATTTTTTGTTGGTGTATCTTATTTGCACACACACACACACACAAAACGGTTCCATTGTGACATTTTCCTGTCACCATCTTCATTCCCCTGCCCCTGCCACTGGTCCCCATACTCTTCCCAAATGCAAACTGATATTTTCAAAAAAGACAATTTAGGAATATTTATAAAGTTAGAGGGAAAATGTATTTAAAATTCAGAATTGTATTGTTCCTCTGTGATGGCAAAAGTAAAATAAGTTATCACTCAAATCAAGAAGAAAGTATACCATGCAATCACTTTGCCTCAATTGCTCAGGAATTATTCCAACAGAAAAAAATATAAGTCAGAATAAAGGAATTCGGGAAATATGAGTACTTCAGAAACATTACCAAAAACTGAAATCAGTAAACTTGATTATAATTATAATCAATTCTGAACAATCATTGATAATGTGACTAGGAAAGAAAATGAGGTTAAAATTTCGTATTTCTTTTAAACTAAAACTGAGGACATAGAGAGTTGTAAAAGTCAAGTATATTCATGCCAGTTTGCTATGCTGTATTATAAAGCAAATGAAAAAGAAAAATAATTTATATTTAACATTGGGTAAAAAGATCTGCTTTACCAGTTATATATTCTAGAACTATAGAAATTGAGACTAGATTGTATTGGGGCAGCCACAAAGAAAGAGAGACCAAAACTTACTAGCGAACCTATATACAGACGCACGGTCTTTGGAAACCTAAGACATGACAGATGTGAGATGCTGGGGTTGGGAGAGAGGAACAGTTCCGGGGCTGATGACCACACAGGAGGCACAGAGCAAAAAACACCAAGTGTCCACTGTGTAAGCACAAACAAAAGTAGAACTAAATGTAAAGGACAGAATTTATAAACCTTCCAGAGGAAATTTAGGGGACTAACTTTATGTTCCAAGACTAAGCAAGGGTTTCCTAATAAGACATATATTGGGATTTTTAAAAGAACTTGTTATCATTGAAACGTGCTCATGGAAACAGGCCAAAAGAAAATGAAAAGAAAAAAACTTCACAAACAGAGAGAGGATGTTGTAGGTAAAAGTGAAAAAAAAATGTATCCTGAAAACATGGAGTCCTGAAAAACAATAAGAAAGACAACCGGAGGCTGGGGGTTTAGCTCAATCGTGGTGTGCAAGGCCCTGGGTTCAACCCCCAGCTGCACACACATACACCTGTGCACACACACATGCACACATATGTGTCCACAAGCACACTCACACATGTGCATGCCACATATGCATGCACATAGAAACACGCACACTACACAAAGTATCAAAGTGTTCAAGAGACAGTTCACGGAACAGGAAACATAAATGACCAATAGACACATGGAAGAGAGTTATTAATTGGAAAAATGAGAATTAAAACTATAATGGAGCATAGCATTAACATGTTAATGTTAAAACCACACAACTGGAAATGATTACAAGCTCACACTATCAGGTACTAGCAGCAATGCAAACCACGCAGTTCTCTTGGGCTGTGTGGGTGAGGCCACGTCTTTCAAAAGCTATTTATCATTGTATGGGAATTCTTTTCTCTTTTCCCCCTTTTTTTTAAGGCAGTGTCTTGTTGTGCCGACCAGGCTGTCCTGGACCACACTATGCAGCACAGAGTGGCCTTGCACCGTCCATCCTCCTGCCTCAGCCTCCTGAGTGCTGAGATTACAGGCATGCACACTGTGTATGTAAATTCCTTAGTGCTTCTTAGGCACTAAAAGGTATAAAAGTGAGTGTATCAAGAGGTGTAAAAGTACTATTAATCATGAGCAAAATCATGAAATAACTGAGAAAATGAGTGACTTGCAGCTTCATGCAATAATACAGATGAATCTCAAAACCAAGTGTTGAATAAGAAAAGTAAATCATAGAATATATTCAGCATGATTCTACTGTGTTAAGTTCAAAGTCATTCCAACTAAATAGTACACTGAAGAGTGATCATATGTACTTTTGCATGGTTTGGAAGCAGCAAGGAAATACGGAATAAAAACATTCAGCAATGTTGAGGGGCAGGCAGGGGGGCGGGGCAACACTGTCGGTGCAAGGCACCCAGAAGACCCTGTAAGTTTGGCCAAATTCTACTACTTAAGCTGGGTGAAGGGTTAAGTTGCTTATCTGTATATATTCTTATAAATAGATAATTACATGCATTTAATTCATATGCATTGATATAAATTCATAAAATACTTCAAATGTGTAAGAAATTATGAGAAACATTGCAAAAAGTTCAATAAATATATAATGCAGGCATCTTGCCTTGCATCAAGCTGTGGAGGCTAACGAAATGTTCATACCACTTCTCAAAAGCTCCTCACACTGAGGTTTGGCTCTGAAAGGGAAAGTGCACATACCATTGTCCTCCCAAAGAGCCAGAAAACTGTCAAAATGTGAGTTGACCATCATCAAGAAAGACAAGAGGTCAGCTGGTGCAGGACCTTCCCTTTCTGGTGTGACAGAAATCCACAAATGAGTACTTGGTTTTCATTCCAATCTCACTTATATCAGTTAATAAGTTTTTAGTGCACTGTCATAAGGAGAAAATTGTGTGCTCAAACTTATTAACAATTCAGAACAAACTGTCTTAGGAATAAATGAAAAATGATCTGTATTTTATTCATTTGAGAGAGTGAAAAGCAAGTGTCAACAATAACTCTCAAATGATAGGTTTTCAATGTGTCCAGCCATAACACAAATAATTGTTAGATAACATCAAGACAACTAAAAGCAAGTAATTAAGTAGGGAAAAAGGAGAATAGTTCTATCAGAGATTAGGCTCCATAATGCAGAATGTGTTCCACTGAGTCAATAAGAAAACGAACTGAGGGGAAAAACAGGCAAAGGATGTGAACGATGACGTCACAGAAAGAAATGTTAGAATTCATGAGAAGCTTGCAAAAACACCCACCGACAAGCCAAAAATGAAACCAAAGCAATGAAATGTCTGTCTTCAGCAAAGAATTGGAATAAAATATATTAGCATAATGTTAACCAAGAGGTAGCGGGAGAAACACATGTCAGGAGAGCTCTTTCTGCAAGTAATTCCACAATATCCATTTAGCTCTTACATATGCGCATGCTTTGATACAGCAATGTCATCTTCTGGGTTAATCTTGCAGAAATGCTCATTCAAAATGCCAAAGATGGGCACACAAGCTGTGGCAATTGTAATAGCAAAAGATAATATAAGGTAAACAAGAAAGATTTTAAAAATAAGCTAATTCCCTAAATTTCCGTTAATAAATAGATGTTAAATAAGTGAAAACCATTCAGCTATTAAATAACAATATATGTGTCTGCCTCTTGCTATATGCCTTTGCTATGTACTTTACAAAAAAGAAGTGTTTAACAGTGTAGCTATATATAATATATATAATATACATTCCATGTGATTGCACTGCTTAAAATTTATAGATCTATATAGAAGATAAGTAGGCACCCTAAACTTTTTTGGTTTTTGGAGACAAGGTTTCCCTATGTAGCCCTGGCTGGCCTTGAACGCGAGATATTGCAGCTTCCAATGTGCTGGGATTTCAGACACGCATCACCGCATCTGGCCAACCCACTATACTTTTACTGATGATTGCATCCCAGGAGTGATAGCAATGCTAATCAAAACCATTTCCTACCTATAAAGTATATTCATGTACTTCAGATGTACAGATCTGTATTTGATATTTTTACAACAAACTTTTTTTTTTTATTATTCACATGTGCATACAAGGCTTGGGTCATTTCTCCCCCCTGCCCCCACCCCCTCCCTTACCACCCACTCCGCCCCCTCCCTCTCCCGCCACCCCCTCAATACCCAGCAGAAACTATTTTCAATAAACTTCTAAATGAACATATTTTAAGAAGACTCATTCTTCCACAGAAGCTCGGTGGAGTTGGAAAGTGAGACCTGTATTAGGAAAAGTTAATAGCAGCCAGTCTTAAGTACACCAAGGTTGGCCCCTGCAAAATGACTTGTGACTAAAGACACAACCATTCAGCTAGGTAGGTGCTGGCTGCTATGCTTGTGTTGTAGCTAAGTGTCCTCAACCCAGCCTCCCTGTCAGCTAAAGAGAGCTTACAACAAATACTAAGGAAGCAGTATGTGCACGATCCTGCGCGGGCAGGTCCAGCACGAGCAGCCTCAGTCGCGGAGCGCCCGGGTCCCTGGGAGCGCAGCCAGGGGTACGCACCGCAGCCTGGCGCTGTCTGCATCCGGAGCCCGAGGACCGCGCGGCGCGCGCCGGCGGCACAGCCTGCCCTCTAGCGGCAGAGGCTGGCGCTGCAGAGCCACGTGGCAGGGCTGAGCCCGCAACCCCAAAGGAAAGCCAAGATCCCCGCCACTGCCACCGCTCGGGGAAGAGCTGTGACTGCAGCCGGTAGGGAGCAGGACCAGAGCTGATGTCCACCTGACAGGCAGCCCAGCCCCAGGCGAAACTGAGGACGTGGTAGATTTGTTTGGGCAGGGCTGTCACGATAACCTAACTTCAGCACAGGACGCTCCTTTCAACCATGGTAAATGCAATGTGCTGTTGGTTCCTGGTTCTGAGCATGAGGAAGGACGGGGTGGAAAGACCCGGCTAAGGCCACTGTCGCCAGAGCTTTCAAACAGGGCTCAACAAACCTTTGGCCAGCTCAGCTACCTCTCTGTCCCATTTCTGACACCAGTGGGCCTCGTTTTATTCATGCTGTGACAGGGCTAAGTGAAACCCAGCAAGCAGAAGGCGTTGGTAAACCAGGACTGTAAGTTATAGGGAGAAACTCATATGTAATAAGTGATCTCCATTCTGGGAGGTAATTATTCCACAGCACTCACCCAGCGGTGGCCTCAGTGCCTGGCACAAGCTGGGGACAAGCTGGGCCTCAGGTGTGTGGGGGCTGGGGACAAGGTACCTCTTGAAGGAGATCAAGTGAGCCACCTCCCACTGTGGCATCCTGGGATCTGGTGATCACCCACTTGTGTGAAGGCTCTGAGTCCCTTGTCCCCATCCCAACCTTTGAACTACTAATCTTTAGGACTTCTTTTGACCAGATGCCCCTCCTGGACCTCCAGTTCCTAAATAGTTACCGGGAGCAGCGCCTGGCCCACTTGGTCCTGAGCTCTATTACCATGGGGTATGTCTGGCAGGAAGGAGAGACACAGCCTGCGGAGGTAAGGGGCAAAGAGACGCCTGGCCTGTGATTCCGAACGTCCCTGCTCCTGTAATAATCCACACTGCTTGGATCTTCACTGTTTAGCGGGGAGTGCCTTGCTGTTTTCCCAGCTATTCGTTCAAGAATGGGGAAGGGCCCACTTTAATGAAGAACTTTTTTTTTTCCCCTGCAAAAAAGCTCATTTTCTCTTAGATCGACAGCCATTCACACTCTTATTAGTGTTTGAGAGTATTCCTTCAAAGGAGGCCAAGGGAGGAAGAAAAGAAGGAAGGAAAGATAGCCAATAATAATGAAATTCATCACATCTGTGTAGGAATGAGGCACAATGAAAGATACTGAAAATTGATGACTAACACAGGATGGGGGAAAGGGGTGAGGAAGTGCAGTGGAAGGGATTACATTGACTTAAGAACAATACATGTACAAGAAGGAAGCAGAGAAAGTGAATATGGGTGATGTACTTTCTATACAAGAATGAATATAGAATTTTTAAACCCATTGAACTTAAAAAGAAAAATGGAGGGGATGAATGAATTTGGGATACACTACATATATACATGGAAATGTCATAATGAAACTGTCTGTATAGCTATCTTAAAGTAAAATGTCTTTTTTTGTTTTTTAAAGAAGACAGAATGGTAAAACAGGTCCTGTCTGGGGGTTGGTATCAGTGGGAGGGTGAGGATATAAAGAAAGGATGTAGGAGGGTGAATATGGTAGAAATATTACGTACTCATGTGTAAAAAGGAAAAATGAGACCTGTTGAACTTAAGAAAAGGGAGGAAGGGGTCAAAATTTATGGTGTTCTAAATTAAGCCATACAGTTTTAAAAGTCCCAAAGTTTTGCTAATTTCTATCTCCCTCAACACCACACTCAACTTTTTTCCACAGAGATGAGGCTTTGTAAACTTTTTTGCCTGGGATGGCCTTAAATCATGATCTCCCCAGTCTCAGCCTTCCAAAGTACCTGGGATCACAGGCATGAGCCAGCACATCTCTTCATCTTTTATAAATGTACCTTTCCCAGACACCAGGAAGCTAGTCATCCCTGTGGAGCTCCATGGTTAAGTGGGCAGCCCATGGCTGTTTTCTTTGCCTGACTGATCCCACACTGAGGGACAAGGACCATGCAGAGCTGCCCCACATTTTATATGGCTACACGTCTCATTTTAAGAACCGAAGTGTGAAATCCAGGCACATAAGATGACATCCCAGTGAGTCCCCTGTGCCATCTGCCCCCTCAACCATTATCCTATGTCTGGGGAGGAAAGGGGAGGGGTGTAGTCTCCAGCCCTGACCTGGACCCATGCAGTTCCAGCTCCTGAGTGAGCTCCTCACCTGTCCCTACCCTGCCTCTGGCCAGGCTTGTTCTCCCTGTGTCTCTCCACTGCTCACTTCTCAGCTAAGCTCACTTCTCCCCATCCTCCCCATGCCTCCTAAGGTCTAATTTCTTTAAAGCTCATCTCTGTTTCCTACTTACAAAACAGTTCTGCTCCAAAGCCATCTAAAAATCAAAGGCAAAAAGTAAATTGCAGAAGTGGAGCTTCTTTTATAGATATTTCTATTTAAAAGAAAAGAGGACTGGCACACAGCACAAGGCCCGGGGATCCAGCCTCAGCATGGAGAGAGAGAGAGAGAGAGAGGGAGAGAGAGAGAGAGAGAGAGAGAGAGTGCACAGGTGGTGGGGAGCATATGAATGTTTGTTTTTTAAAAATCTAGACTAATTCGGCCTTTGGCAGGGCTAGAGCCCCCTAGGAATAAGGCTCTGTGGGCATCTGCTCAAGAGACAGTCCAAAGATGAGCATCTGAAAGGGTGGGATGGGGACAGGGCCTGTGACTTGAAGGGTGCTCTGAGTGTGAGGGAGCAGGCAGCCTCTCAGTGGTATTACACCAGGATGGTGGATCTGTGTGTTCTAGGTCCCAAAGTGCAGGCTGAACTATAAAAAGTTGTCCAGTGAATCAGAAGAGACAAAAGAGGCTGAATGGGGTCAGTGGAACTGGTTAACTTGAAGTTGTTACAGGATTCGACTTGCAAAGTGACCCACAGAGTCAGTTGGGTGCAGGCTGAGGTGTTCTATCCTTCTCATTCTCCTAGGGTGCTAATGTCCAGGATTCACACACTCACAATGGGTGCACACATGCACACACATGTACACATGTGCATGCACAAATGCAAACATATGTGTATACACTTACGTATGCATACATACACATGTGCACACACTTATACCCACATGCATGCATACACCCATACACAGATACGCATGCATATACACCAGTAAACATACCCACACACATGCTCATACACACACATGCACGTACATACACCTGTATACACATATACACACACACACACTGAACAGGTCTCCTCAGCTCCACTTTATCCTTCAGCATTTTGGTGAGCTCTTCTTCACACAGTTTTCATGGGTTATTGGGACTGTATGTGTTTGTGTGTGTTCCATCTGTGTAATTGTCACATACATTGCAGTGTGCTCTCAGAAACGACATTTCCACTGGTCGTTCCCAGAAGGTTGTATGACGTGCGTGGATATGGCTCACTCAGGGAATTCAAGGTTGCTTCCCCAGCCACTTATCTATCACAGGATAGCTGGAACAAAACAGCCATGGTTATGTCCTCTGTCCTGTCCTTTCTAGAATATGCTAACTGTCTGGATTCATATCTCAAAGGTGCTGCCAAGAAATCTTGCCATTCCCTTTGTGGAAATCTCCAAGAACTTGGGGCTCCCTCCCATTTTGACCCACGTGGACTTGGTGCTAAGCAACTGGACTAAAAGGAACCCAGAAGGGTAAGGAAGTGAGAGAAAGCCTAGAATTTGAACAGATCTGAAAGTCAATAAGGGGCAGTCTTGTGTCTTCAGCTCTCCCCTCAATAGAGGTTCAGGCTTTTTCAACTATTTTATAAGTAGGGATGTTCATTGTTATTATTTTCTTTATGGTTCTGGAGAAAGAGAGTTTGAACACACATTTAAACATCTCAGATCTCAAATCCATTCTGAAAATGCACTTTTTCTTGTTGCTTCCATGTCACATCTGAGTTTCTCAACCTGACTGCCATCTTGCATAGTCACACCTCATTCCTTTCTCATCAAACCGTGTATTCCTAATTTGCCCTCCGTTCAAGTTAAGTTAGGACTGGGGGTTTCAATGAGGGCTCATTCCCACCATAAATGAATGGCTATATGGGTTTATGAGTAGGAGAGCTAGGTATGTTGGGCTGAGAATCTGATTAATGCCATCTGTTCCATCTGGTTTCCATCCTCTTTGACAGTTGTGCTGGGAAGTTAAACATTTGTCTTTTGAGGAAATAGGAGTTTTAGGACAGAAGAAATCCAATAGTAAGAATGGGGTGGGGAAGGAAAGTGTTAAATTTCCCTTTGAATTCATTTTCACAGCCAAATTTATTGCAGGCTATACATGCAAAACATTCACTTGCTTTGTGACCTATTAAAACAGCCAAAGAGACATTGGGCTAGATATGAGAAAGAACTTTTCTTGCATATTGGTTATGGGTAATCATGGGATTACTGAGGAGATAAGAAGCTACTGTAAAGGAGTAAATACTTAACACATAGCTTAACTTCTAAAACTAATTTACAAGCCCATGGAAGGAGTGAAAATGGGCCATGTCATCTCTCTAAAGACCTCTGAGCCCTGGGACTTTCTGTTTTCTAGAGTTATTAATCACACTTTAATAAAATAGTAAGCACTATTTTTAGTGCTATTAGATGTGGCTTAGCATTTGGGTAGAGTAAAATCATAAATTTATCTGCATGACTTATGCTGGTCAATGTATTGAATGTAGAATAAACTGGATTTATGATTCAACGAAGAAGAGAGGAGGGAAGGCTGGGAAAAGTGGCTGTACTAGGATGGGCAAGTTGACAATACAACAGAAATCTAGTCTTAGGGAGTGAGAGTGCAAGACCTGGTGATGCAGTCAGAGTCCTGGGGATCCCCAGCTGTTCTTGGAGTCCCCAAGTGCTTTTAGAGTCTTTTAATATGCCTAGCAGAGAATGAAGAGCTATGAAGAATGAAAGAAATAGAAACTAAGCCTTCCCAAAGTAGTTAAATATTATGACAAAGCAGCACATGACAAATGACAAAGGATGGCACAAACTATATGTCCTTTGGAATCTCAAGAAAATGGCACCAAAGCAGGCTTTAAAAATTAGGAAACAGCACAGTGAGGAGCAGAGATTGATGTAAGGTCCATCCTGAAAGATGGGTGAGAGTAGAAGAACTAATGCAAACATGGGCTTATGGCAAATAAGGACATATAAAATAATTTACTGAGATAGCCACAGCCATATATTCTGGGACTGAGATGTGAGTTGAGATTTGGCTCAATCTTTATCTTATAGTGGCTAATGGTGCAGTCACACCCTGTGACATCAAGGTATATGTGGATGTGTGTGTCTGAGTGTGTGCCTGGATATATGTGACCCTAGGGGGGTATATCTGATTCACAAACTGAGTTGTTCTTTTCATTCTCTTTTTCTCTTGGTGGTTACCAATAACTGAAATTTCCTAGACCCCTGGAAATCAGGTAAGTCATCAGAAATCTTTTACTCATTTTGAAAATTCATGCTAAATTTAAAAGCTTACAATAAAACAAAAAGGAAACCTTACCAACTTGTATGGCTAGTATAATATCAATTGTACAAAAATGCATGAAAAAGGCAAGAAGGAAATGTGCCCCAAATTAATAGAGTGGTAGTCAGCTGATTTTCCCTTGTAGTGGTAAGGGAATTTGTTTTCTTTACTATGTTTTCTAACCTGTGCAGAATAAAACAAAGTGCAACACAAGGAAACAACAAAAGTCCCCCAGATCTCTGTGATTCTTTGAGGCTTAATGGTCCAAAAGAGATTTATCTCACAATAACTCCCAGGAAGGGCCAATCGTGTTGTAGACACCCAGAAGAATCCTTGAAATGCCTTATCATTACATGGACTGGAGCTTCTGGGCAGGTGTGGTCCAGACGTTCTTAGGTTCCACCTTCCCTGGAAAGAAAGCTGGCCTCGAAGCCACTGTTGCCTCTCCCATCACTGAACCTCAGCTCCACTAAGGGGTCCACTGTCCAAGCTGAGGCCCAGGAGGTGAGGAAGGGAGGTGAAAGATGAAGACATCGCTCCCCAAGGTAACGTATCTCTGCTATTTTTTTGTTTATTGGCACTGGGGTTTGAACTCAGGGCCTGGCGCTTGCTAGGCAGGTGCTCTTACTGCTTGAGCCACTCTACCAACCAGCCTTAACGTACCTCTGCTGAAATGAAGAAATTCCTAATTTATTTTTGCTTTCTTCTGTTTAGGATTGTTTCTCAGCTTTTCTCATGCATAAAATATTGGAGGCAAAGTGATATATGGGGTTAACTTTTTAAGTTTTGTAGACTGCTTCTACTTCTGAAACAGTCAAATTCATTTAAAGAACAACAGGCCATTAAAAAAAAAACTTCCACCTTTCACTCTACTAGACAAGCATTTAATGAAAGATTAAAAGGGACACTGGCCAGGTATGGTGGTGCATACCTGAAATCCCAGCAGGCAGAGGCAAGAGGATTTCAAGTTCCAGCCCAGCCTGGGCCCTACAGGGAGACCCTGTCCCAAAACAAAACAAACCAAAAGTTACAAAGAAGTACTAGCCAGAGTTGTGAAACTACCCCTGATCTGGTCCTGTGACTAGCCTGCTACATGACCTAAGAGAAGCTGTATCTGTAAAAGGGAGCATGGACTTAGCTTTCATCACTCCAGCCACAACTCTGGCTTCATACAACAATGATGTGGTTGGTCTTGAGGCATCAGCACTTCTGTTGCTAAGAACTGAGCGCCATATTTCAGCTGCCCGTTCCACTAGAGCAAGGGTCTAGGACCATCAGTGAGAGCTAGACTTAGAGAGTGTTTGGTTAGGCGACCTTCGACTTGACAGATGTGTTCTTCCTCCCTGAGTGCTGCTGAAGGTCAATGTTCACCCCATGGCTGTGTTATGGAGAGGAAGTTGCTTTTTGGCTCCTCCTGCTGCTGTCTAACTCAGTGAGGATCTGTGGGCAGTGAGAGCTCACAGCACAGTCTCCTCCATATCTCTAACCATGTGACCTTTCCCTTCCCAAGTAACCTGGAGACCATCGTCTCATTTCCTGGGGGAGAGAGCTTGCGTGGCTTCATTCTGGTGACGGTTTTGGTGGAGAAGGTAGCTGCACCTGGGATTAAGGTAGCTTCTCATTTCACACCACTTTTTTCTCTTAAGTGAGAGCCAGTCTGTGCTTTCTTTCCATCCTGCTCCTGACCCTGCCATTAATTTCTCAGCACAGGTGAACATAGACTTCACCCTACTTAGTTCTAGTCTGAGAAAGAGATCGCTCCCGTTTTTCAACTACTATAAAACTTGGAGTGGATCATTTCTCTACCAACACACACAGGCATTGTTCTAGAAATGGGGTATCTGGGTGTACAAGACAGAAATGGTCCCAGCCCTAGAAGCTCATGATCCAGGGGAGGAAGACAGACTAAGACAGATGAAAGGAGGAAAATTCAGGGTTTCATGAAAAGACAGCTAAAAGCTAATCCAGACTTGAAAGACCAAGGGCTGGTGGAGTGACTCAAGTGGTAATAATGTCTGCCTAGCAAGTGTGATGCTCTGAGTTCAAACCCCAGTGCTGCAAAAAAAAAAAAAGAGACACTTGTCTCAGATGTGAAGGCCCAGGCAAAACCTCCCTAGGGAAATGACAGCTGGGTTAAAACCTCAATGATGTATAGGAAGGAGGGAAACTGCAAGCAAGGGGGAGTGAGAGACAAAAAAGGGGCGGGGGGGGGGGCCGAAACAGAGCAAGAGAGAGGGAAGAGACAGAAACAGAAACAGAGACAGAGACAGAACCAGAGAGAGACAGACAAGAGAGAGAATGAGAGTAAGACAGAGACAATAAAGATGAGAGATACAGACAGCAGAGAAAGACACACGGACAAGAAAGACACAGAGAGAGAAACAGAGAAAGACATGGACAAGAGAGAGACAGAGAGTAAGACAGAGACAAGAGACATACAGACAACAGAGAGAGACAGGAGACACACAGATGAGACAAAGGGGCGGGGAGAGAGAGAGAGAGAGAGAGAGAGAACAAGATCTTCCTGGCAGAGAAAACTACTTCTTGGAGTTGCAAACTTGAATGTTGTCAAGGGTCAAACAAGTACCTGAAAGGTTGGATATAAAACAAAAGATAGTGGAACAGACCACGATCAGATCAGTCAGAGCATTTATGTTTTACGTAAAGGCAAATTTAACTTAGATTTATGCCTTTCTTCACAGCTTTCCCTGTGAGCATATACTGAATGCCTACTGTGTCCTCAGAAGGGTGGCCACGCCTAGCATAGCTATTATAAACTACAGGCTGTTGCCAGGGGCTGTATCTCAAGGTAGAGCAGCACATTCAAGGCCCTGGTCCGTCTCCAGCAGGCTAAAAACCCAAAAAAGGCAAAACCATATGACCACTTTTTCTTAGGCATAGTCCACCGGAATATGCAAAATTATATAGTCCCCTTCCAAACATAATTAAAGTAGTTCCATTAAGAAAGAGACTCCTCTACGTCAAGGAAGGTTTTGCAGCAGAGGAGGCTCTGGTACAGGAGTGTCTTTAGAATCGCCTGAGGCTTCATGAGACAGCTTGGAGGACTGAGGACCTGGCTCAAGTGGTATAGAGCCTGTGCTTAGCAAGCGGGAGGCCCCAGGTTCAATCCCCAGTACCATCAAAAATAACAGCAATAACAACAAAAAAGAGCTTTGAAGGGCGTGAGGAGGCCATAGCTGGAGATGCAGAAATAGAAATGATAACAACGTACAATAAATCCAGGAAAACAAAGGGGAAAAATAATAGCGTTCAAGAAGTAGCAACCAGTAGAAAGATCCAGAAAAGCCTGACCAGCGTTCCACCTGGGAGGCACCCAGAGAGGTCCCCACCTTCAGGTGGGCCTCAAGGCAGGCCTGGTTTAATTTAAGAGTGCTCAGTCCAGCAGTTGGGGGTGCCCTCCCCTGGCTTCCCATCTCCATAGACATTGACTCTCATCCCCAGGCCCTTGCTCTGGCAGTGAGTGCCCTCCTGCAGCTCAACCAGGACGTCCTGCTCCATGCCCTGCAGCTACTGAGACTCTCCATTGAGGATGTCACCAGAGCCTTAGGACAAATGCATGGTAGGATGCTCATGAAAGATGCCTGGGGTCAGGTCAAGGGCTGCTGGGGAAAAGGGCCTGGAGGTTGGGCCCATCCTAAATGGATGATGTGTCGTTCCACAAGGTGGCAGTGGTGTATCATCTTTGTTTTAAGGTAATTTGTACCTCACACCACCAGAGAGTTTCTCAGTGTGTAAAGATACCTTTACAGGTTTGCCCTTCTTTATATTTTATCCATGACTGGAATAGTTTCCTTTTTTCAGGGTCCAGGTAATTCTTTGGTCTTGCTGAAGCTTGGGAGGAGGTACTGTGTACTCCACCCTGCAATGTGAGGCCGCTGCCTGACAGGATTCCGATGGTGGAGTTTATCTTCACACTTCCTCAACTGGTCCCTGACATGATTGGCCTTGGCTTTAGATCCTGTGAGGCCAGGGCAAGCAGGAGTTGTCAGAGGCGCCAGCTAAGTGTCTTGCCCTTCCTGCATGGGTTGCCCCTTGTTCTGGTTGCTGTGTTTGGTGTCTGATGTCTGGCACGTCTTCAATTCTGCTATCAGACCAATCTAAAAAGCATGCTTTTTGAGTATTTAAGAAAGGCTTGGGAGAAGCCTCCTCTGCTCCATTTCCAGGGAAAAGCAGAGTCGAAGTACCTGTTTCCTTGAATTCTGCTTTACTGAAAGAGAGACAGATTCTGGCAAAAGACAGCATTGACTGACAACAGGATAGGAGAGGGTGGGGAGTGGTGCCAAGCTGCAACGTCTTGTGTTAAGTGAATTCACTTTTTGGCCATCTCAGAAATCCACCCGAAGTCACAGGATTGTGTGTTATTTCCCATCAACTCTCCCATTCTACATTTTGCACCATTTCATTGCATTTGAAATTTAATGTCCTCGTGATCACATCAGGAGGCCTCCTGCCACTCAAGCTCCCCTGGTTAGTGAAATGTATTTGAGCTTCCCCAAAGCCCCATATCAAAAGTGCCTCCCAGGCCTTTATAGCACAATGAGCAGTCTGAGAAGGTCATGGGAAATTCCCCACGTCACGGTGCATGGCACAGTAAATTGCATACATGGTGCCTAATACAGGCTTCCCTAGTGCTAATTTCCAGTCACTTTGTAAGTCCAGAACAACTCTCTGTTGTTACCCTTATCTCTTGAGGAGGTCTGATGGCCTGGGAGGCTCCAGGGATACTTTTCCTACTTCCTACAAAGACAAGTTTTCCCACACAGTCAGAATTTGTTTAAAAGGCCGTAACCAATAGAATGTAATAGTGGAAATAGTACGTGACTTCTGAAGCAAGGCTAGAAAAGGCAGGGCCCTTGAGATACATCATGCACAAACTCCAGCATCCTGGAGGCCACTAAGTTATGAGTGACAAAGGAAAGCCACACAGTGAGGTGCTCAGCTTGGCACCTGACTTGGGAGTGGATAAGCCCTCAGGTGACTCTAGGCTCCAGCCTCAAGTCTCTTTAGTCTTCAGGTCTTCCTGACTGAGGCCCCAAAACACTGTGGAGCTGAGACAAGCCATTGCCACCAACCCTCACAAATTCCCCACCAATGGAATAGAATGCTACCCAGTTGAGAGTGGTTGGTTCTGCTGCCATAGCAACCATAAAACTTTAGTTATAAAAATAAAAACAAATATTAGAAGTGGTAAGGTTTGAGGAATCACACAGATTTTCTAAGCCTTGTCTCTGGTTTATGGTTGTTAACTTTCTTCTGCATGATAAATGGAGCTTGGCTGGACTTCTTCCCTCTGCTTTCAGTCCTTAGAAAGACTTTTTACCAAGCAATGGTTTCTTTCAGATCCCACCTTAAGCAAGCATCGTGTGCCCTACCGTCTTCTTCTGTAAATATTTCCTTCCTGGCAGGTAGACCTGCTCATGCTCACAGCACAGGGGAAGATGGTCTTCGTGAATTGCATTTGACATGTCAGAGAGCCACCATACTTCAACCAGAGATGCCAGGCCTCTGCGGAGTTCTGCCCAGTTGCACACAGTGCTCACTACTGACCTTAAAGTAAAAGCAATTGCTCTGTTTACATAATCAGTCATGACTGCCCATAAAGCTATTTTAAGTCCATGATGGTACTAAAAATATCAACCACAGCCATGTCAACACACCATTGTCAGGGTCAGCACTAAGTAATCTTCGGGATCTCTGTCTAGCTCTTTTTTTTGAATTGGTGATTTAATTGCCTGTACCTAGTGTGAGCTTTGGGGTCCATTGAGAAGCTAAACTATTTTCAGAGTTTTAAACATTCAGATTGTTTAGAGTCATATTTGTAGCATATTTGACAGTTTCTGTCCCTGAAGAGGGACTTTTCCACTTAGAAAGGTTAAGGGATATTTTTTCTCTCCAAAAAGCCATGTAGGTTTTTGTTTTTATTTGCTTCTAAGTCAACAGAATTTCTGGCTTCTGCTTGACTCACTGGTGGCTTTAAAATTTTTTCTTTTAATAGTAAAGAGTAGTCAAAATGTTTCCTTCTAACAATTTGGAATGTGTGTTAAAATTAGATTTTCTAAGGAGGAAAGTGGGCTAGCTTTAGTGTGAACTTTTCCTGCTCTTCTCTTCTGATTCGTTCCCTTAACATAGACAAAGGAATTTTCCGTTTCTGTTTATGACCTTATTTTGTCTAAAACCAGTTGGAAAATAATTAATACTGGAATTCTTCTCTGTTAAGTTCCATACAATAAAAGGTCATTCTAGTAAAGTTTATCTTCACTCAGGGGTTAGTTACACACAGTAGTCTGAATATATCCAAGCGCCAAAGTCACTTACCTTAAATTCAGTTTTGTAATGTGTATGCATCAGATCTGAAATATTCATCTACACAAACACACAAAAGCAACTCCCACAGCATTGAGGATTTTTATAAATCCTCACTGCTTAAGGACATGGGAAGAATTTAAATTACATGTCACACAACAAAACTACATAGAAGTCTATCATTGTCATTGATCATTTTACATGGTGAAGATTAACTTGGATTAGCTTGTACATTTACAACCTTCTTTGCTCTTCACTTATTTGGCTGAAGTACATCCTTTTGGATTTTCATAGTAAATGCCTGCTGATGTTAACTTTGTCATCTAAAATTTACCATATTGCATTTCTGAATGATATTTTTGCTAGCAACTCATTTCTTTTCAATATTGAATGCATTCAATACAATATCTTCTGTTTTCCATTGTCACTGTTGGGATGTTAGCTGCCAGTTCATCTTTTTTCTTTTGACTGCTGTATCAGTCTATCTTCCTTGGTTTGTTGGTGGCTTCTGTCTTCTTTCTTTTTTTCCATTGGTTCTCAGGGTTGATTTTTTTACTAAGTAATGTTGATTATTCATAAACATCATTTGTAAGCAGTTTGTAAGGACTAGGGTAAAGGAATATTTGTATTTGGTTCATTCTGGCTCCTGAGGATCTAAAATCCTGGGCCATCTTGAATTAAATTTGGTAAATGAGGGCCCATGTGCCAGTCAGGCACTTCGGCTACAGATGTGCAAAATATGGTCACAACTTTTCGGAGACAGATTTTTTTTTAAAATTTTGTTTGTTCTGTACCAATGTAACTTTCATTTTGTCTCCTTTGGGCACAGTGCGGGTTCACACAGAAAAAGAGGGTATTGGCACTTGGAGATTCCAGCTAATGTGAGAAGGGTATTGTGTGAAATTTGTCACCACAGTTAGAACCAAGTCCTTACTTCTGGCCCCATGATGCAGAGAAGCCACTAAAACCAAGCCCAAGTGTACCAGAACTGGCAAATGATTCTGGGGACAAAGCGGCTCTGCTGCTGGGTTCCTGTTTTCCCTGAGGTTTTTCTTGGCAGTTTTTTGCTGCTTTCATAGCTCTTGATGCTTTCATGGCCAGAGCTTCTGGTCATTTTCAGTGGAAGGATGGGAAGTACAACAGCACTCATCGCCACACTCTATTCTTTTTAAACATCATTTTCATCTGTTTCTCACTTGTTTCCAAAGTTATTCCTTGCCTGGACTTCTATAGTAGCTTTTCCAAATCCTGTTCAGATCTACTTTCACCTAATCTAATCCATCATCCAAAGAAGCTTTTAAAGTACAAATTAGATTACATCCTTTTAAGATTCTTCAGTGTGTGATGGCCCAGTCTCTTTTGGTGACCTCTAAACACACAAGGCATTTGAACACGTGAAGTGTTCAGGATGATTGGGGAGTCAGTGTACTTAACTGTTGAAAATTTAGCACACCCAAACAGTCAACCTGAATGTGGAATAGCGATTACTAAAAGTCGGGAAAGGGTAGGGTGGAAAGTGGATAAAGGTAGGTTGGATTTGATCAGTGCATGCTCTGTGCATATATAGAAATAGCACACTGAGCCCCATGTTTATGAGCCCCATAAACACCTTAGAAGCTGGGCACTGGTGGCCCACGCCTGTAATCCTAGCTACTCAGGAGGCAGAGATCAGGAGGATTGCAGTTCAAAGCCAGTTGGGGAAAATAGGTCATGAGACCTTATCTTGAAAAAAATCCTTCACAAAAAAGGACTGGTAGAATGGCTCAAAGTGTAGGCCCCGAGTTCAAGCCCCAATACTGAAAAAAACAAAAACAAAAAAACCCTGAAACCTCATTAATAATGTTCATACTGATTACAAATTAAAATAATACTTTGGCTGTTGTGATTAAATTATATAAATATTATTGACATCAAATTTGCCAAGTTTTCCTTCTTAAAATGTTACTAATAGATAGATATTAGATATTAGATATTATGCTTGTCAGGTGGGGTGGTTTATGCCTGTAATTCTAGATAGGAGGATAATCATAGTCTAAAGCCAGCCCTGGACAAAAACGGGAGACCCTACGCAGAAAAATGACCAAAGCAAAAAGGGGCTGAAGGTGTGGCTGAAGTTGTAGAGCACTTGTCTAGCAAGCACAAGGCCTTGAGCTCAAACCCTAACACTGCCTAAACAAATAAATAACACTTGTAAATCACAGTGTATTTCTACTGAACAGTGCTAGTTTATCTAGCATTCTAAACAACTTTTGCAGGACGTAGGCTGTCTCTATCTTACTTTGCCACCATGTTTCTCTTCAGTCTTTGTTTTTGATACTAGCTGTCAGTTCCTGAAAAGAATCTGATTTCTTTCATTTCCAGGCCTGTGTAATTGCTGTTCCCTCTGATCAAACACTCGTTCCTACTTACCCTTTGCCTAGTTAACTCCCACTTAGATGGCAGCCCAGAAGTTTCTTCTGGAAGAGCCCTGGTCTCACCCTGAGACAAAGAACTGCTTCAACCTTTGATCAAATCTGGGAGGGGAAGAAATGAAGTACAGAACAGAAGAGAGGAATAAGAGACGCTAAGAGAGAGGACAAAAGACACGCTGGGTTCCAGTAATAGGCGGAAGGAGGTGTCAAAGGCATACATGTGATTTAAAGACTGGATAATAAAACAAAATTGTGATGCTTTGTCAAAGATCTATCTATCTAGATGTAGTGGTTTATCTATGCAGACATGATTAAGTTCTGCTTTATTGATTGGTTGGTTTTCAAAGTAGAAAGGGAATACTGGGCAAGGATGTTAAATTTGCTTGGAGACTTGCTATCTTTTGCAATGATGTTCTCAGATTTGAAGCATTGGTTTCTTGCTGCTGGGAGGAGACTCACAATACTGCTGTTTGGTAAAACAGTAAAGCAAAAGGTAACCCCAAACCCTGCTAGATACATTAGGGTCCACTTGTGTGAAGATGATGTCCCAAAATGTACTGATAGCTTTAGAGATTAAGGGTTTTTTTCTTCCTTGAGAAGGGTCAAATGTAAGGTTTTGAAGCCTTACCCATAACCAGAAAATATTCTACATAAAATATTTTATAGAAGAAGAAGCCAATAAAACTGTTGAGGGGAGGAATTTGGGAACAGGAGAAGGAGAAAAACATACTTTTTCCTTATACATCTTGTTGCTAGCCACAGGGGCCGAAGCCTGTAATCCTAGCTATTTGGGAAGCAGAGATCATTTTGGTCATGGTTCAAGGCCAGCTTAGTTAGACAAAAGGTTCATGAGACCCCATTTCTTTTTTTTTTTTTTTCATTTTTCTTTTATTATTCATATGTGCGTACAAGGCTTGGTTCATTTCTCCCCCCTGCCCCCACCCCCTCCCTTACCACCCACTCCACCCCCTCCCTCTCCCCCCCCATGAGACCCCATTTCAACAAATGGTTGGGTTTGGTGGCACATGCCTGTCATCTCAGCTACATAGGAAGCATAAATAGGAGGATCAAAGTCCAGGCCAGTCCAGGATAAAGTGAGATGCTGTCTCAAAAATAACCCATGCAGAAACGGTTGGGAGAGTGGCTCAAGCAGCCTAGCAAGTACAAGGTCTTGAGTTCATTCTATATTTTTAATTCAAATTTTATTTTTTCATTTTTATTGTATGTATTCGTTGTACAGGGGATATTTATTGTGACAATTCCTAATAGCCTTACACCCACACCATCTCTGCCCCCTTCCCTGCTTCACTTAAAGTAATTGCAAGAGGTTTTATTGTTCTATTTCATAGAGGTATATGAAGCCCATCAACTACATTCCCTCACCTTCATCTCCTCCATTCACCCACCCCCACAAGTACCCCCACACTGTACCTATTTTACAGTTCTGTCTTCATTTTTAATTCCAAAGTCGATGTTCAAAGGGTTTCTTCATGCATCCCAGCTGGGAATATGCTTTACTTTAAGAAGCTCAGCCCTCTCTGTTACTCTCCCTTACTCCTTGCTGTACTTTCTACACATATATGAATATGGAACATTTGAACCTGTTGAAATCACCATAAAAGGGGACTAAGGTAGAAAGGAGAATAATGGAGGAGATGAACCAATTCAGGGTATAATAAATATATACGTGGAAATGTCACAAGAAAACTCCCTATATAACCATCAAAAGCAAACAAAAATGTCTTTTTAAAAAATTTAGGCTAGAAAGGTAAAATGAGTCCTACCCAGTGGTTGGTATCCGTGGATGGGGGAGGGCATAAGAAAAGGGTGAAGGAAGGCCAATATGGTGTAAATATTATGTATTCATGTATGAAAATGGAACAATGAGACCTGCTGAAACTGCTCTAAGAGGTGGCAGGGGAGAGGTTTAAAGGAGAAAAATAGAGGAGGTAATTCTAACTAAAATATATTGTAAGCACTTTTGTAAATGTCATGCCATGGTACAATTATAATATGCTAATACTATGGTAATAAATAAATTTTAAAAAGAGAGAAGGTCACTTAATCAATACAGTACATGTTTTGCTGAACACCAGCACTGAACACTGGCAGACATTTACCCGGGTATGGGGAGAAAGTTGAGTGCGTAATCTGAGCAGAAGCTTTAACCTACGTGGAGGGAAAGCAGGAGGCATGCGGGAGTGGCGTTAGAACTTCTGTGTTCCCTGTACAATAATAGCACTGGCTTTTAGGAACCTCCTTTCCTAGCCAAAACAAAAGTGTTTACGTGTTTCTTGTCCCTTATCAGCATCAAGTTGGCAGAGTTTATTTTCTCACTTATTTATGTTTTTTATTTGTAGGCTTTTGTTTTATTTTTTTCTGCTGTTAAAAGGAATGCCATCACAAACATTCATGTCCATAGCTCCTGGTGTACATGTGTCAGAGTTTTCTGGGGTAGATACTAAGGACAGCCACCATGGGAAATAAACATACTGTTGATGTTAGAAAGAAAACAGTAAGGTAGTCAATTTCAACTTATGCTGAGCTGCTTAATTCTTTCTATTCATTAGGTGTCATTCTTCTAAATCAAAGTGTGTTTAATTCTAGTTCATCCAAATCTTCCCCAGTGAAAGCTTTCCATCAACAGGAACAGCATGGATGGCTTCATTCTCCGGCCCCTCCCATGTTTTCCAATTACAAATCACTTTTTCACCATTTTCAGCTGCACCTCCAGACTTCCCTTAATTTGTTTTCATCTTTATCTGAAGTGTATATGCTCAATCTTTCAAGACTGGCTACAGCGATGCCTGTCTCATCTACATCTCTTGGGATTTGTCATTGACAGACCAAATCTGTCATTTACACTCATGGAATCATCAGCCCCATCACCAGCTGTTGCCTGAGCATAACAGTTATTATCTGCTTCCTCCTCATTATCACCCACAGTTCAGGATGAAGGTCAAACACCTCCTGGCCCTGACCACTTCTGCTTCCCCTGCATTGAAGTCAACTTTCCTTCTTTCTGTATCTTGTTCAAGTTTATCAATCTTTCCTGTGTCTTCCAGGCAAGGAAATATTCTAGAGTGATCTAGGGAACATTTGGACCTGGACAGAATGCTCTCTTTCAACTAGATCTACTAATCCCATTTCATCTTTTTTCTCTTCTTTGTTTTTGTCTTCTTTGAACACAAATCCAGGAGAAGGGCATAGCAATACCTGCAATTATCAGACTCCCACCAGCTGTAGTTGCTATTTTCAATACTTTAAGGAAATGCTCACACACTATTTGAATATTTGGATTTTTTTTTCCACCTCACTATGCTACTTTATTCACTGTTTCTTCCAGATTTTTATCATCCCAATTATCTCCGGTATTTTTTCCAAGTTTTTCATTTCTCGCATCAATGTAAATGCTTGTCTCTTTCTCTCTCCAAAGTTAAGTCACAGGAGAATTCTACTCTCCTTTAATTCACTGTGCTTGTTTGAAGAATGTGCATACCATGGATTTGGGGCCTGCACCTTCACCATTTTTTGAGGAGCAGTTACAGGTTTAACAGTTCATTTGGCTCCTGCATGTCTTTCTCCTTGTCATCTTTCTTAGGTTTCTTCTCAGCATCTCTCTGTGCTACCTGATGGGCACTTTGGTGACTTACTTCACTAGTGCCAGTCTTTATAAACTTGTGTTGCTTTGCTCCTCTCTAGTTCTTTTGGACCAAAGGTTTTGTCTTCAATAATCTTGTTTTCCTCTGCCTTTTGCTGCCCCTGGCCTCTGCCTGTTTCTGGAGAGGCATGGCAGAGACAAGTGTCACCAGCCAGACTTAGGCACAGATTGATTCTGTGCAGGACCTGGCACCACCATGCCCTTGCCACTGCAGCAGCTGTTGTGACAGGCCGGTGTCTCAGGGCACAGAGCATTGTCAGAAGGTCTGGGTTTAAACAGAGTCAAAAAAAAAATAAGTGATTTGTAAAAACGTTTGCTTGAAAAGTTCTTACATAAGAAATCATTCCATATGCACAGGTCATAAACCTATTATTTTCCCTCATTCTAAAATTGTCTTGTCTTTCACATTCAAGTTCTTAATTCACATGCAATTATTATCTGTATTTAGTATGAGATAGAAAATAAGTAAATTAGTGGGTAAGCACTAATTTGCAGGTTAGCACAGTCTCAGGTCAGATTTTCTATAAGAAAGAGTCTGTTTCTAGGCTCTGTGCTCTGGTTCACTGTGCTTTTGTCTTTCCCTGCTCCAATACAATCTGCCTTGAAGCCTGTAGTTTCCTTGTTGTTCCTCGTTTTCAAGTAGAACAACTCCCCTCACTTTGCTTTTCTCCTCCAGGGTGCCTATGCTCTCCGTGACCATTTGCCTTTCGCAGGGACCGAGAGTCAGCTTGGTGAGGGCCATTTCTGTCTTTGTTGGGAACTTTGCTCTAATTGCGTTAAGTGTGTATGTTCATTTGGAGAAGAATGACATCATTTTGATATTATGTCCAATCTTTCTGTCTTATAAATGAGGCAGATAGGAAAGCAAAGTGTTAATGAAGTTTCCTGGATGAAATATTCCAAATCATTTCTTCACATTGCTGGATATTCTTCTTTTGTCACATGACCAGAAATGTATCCACACAGAAAATTCTTCTACACATTTTTCTCTTTGAGTATTCATGAACATGGTCATGAGTGGATATTGATTTATCATTTTTTTCTCAATGTCTTTCAGAGTAAATGGACTTAGCTATTTTCTGCTTTATTCATAGTTGCTTGATACTTTTGTTTTTAATGAGTATTTAACTGTTCATTTCTGATTTATAGAATAAAATTGATATTTGACTTTTAACCTTGAATCTAGTACTTTGGTCAACGGTGTTATTGATCCTAGTAAGTATCTGTGTATTATCTGGGTTTTTCTATGTAGGAATCATATTACTTGATAAATGTGCTTGTTTTCTTCAGTTATACTACTTATAACTTTTTGTTTGTTTGTTTGAGAGCTACCTAGTCTTGCTATGTTTCTCAGGCCAGCCTTGAACTCCCTATGTGACCTAAGGCTGTCCTCACATTTGCAATCCTCCTGTCTCATCCTCTGGGGAGCTGGAGCTGTAGCATGAACCACCATGGCTGGCCTCAACTTTTTCCTGTTTTTAATGTTTTTTTCTTATTCTTCTCAGTAGAAACTTTAACACAGCACTGAATGGAAGTGTCAATCCTTGCTTAGTCCTAAACTTTAAATGAATTGTTTTTGATATTTCACCATTAGGTATGATATGCCTTGTAGGGTTTCTGTGGACTCCTTGTATCAGTTGAAGGATGAGCCTTCTTATTCCTAACTTGTTGAAGGTTTGGGCTTGATTATTTTAATCATGAATGGATTTTTTACTTCTATTGAGGTTATTCTGTATTAAAAATATGTTGATCTATTAAAATGATCATTTGGCTTCTCCTTTTATAAGCTGAATTGGGTAAAATATTATTGCCAGTCATTACTTCTTCAGTAGAAAGTTCTGTACAGTACTCAACAATTTGGATGGGAATAGAGCTCCATATGAGAAAAATCCAGAAGTAGGACCAAGAGAAAAACACAGCAAATAGGAAATTGTTACATATGAGAAGAGCATTTGGAATCCTTGGCACTGATGGAAAACATGAGCCACCTGGACCCATGGGCCCTCTGAGAAAATAGAGACAGAAAGAAGAGATGGAAACTGTGTGACGGTCGAAAAGGGAAATTGATGGAAGGGAGATGCTATTAATTATGCTTCACTCAGAAGATGTTTCTTTTTCTCTCAGAAATAGAGAAATATAGGCAGTTAAACATGTACCAGATCACCATATTCAAAGGGACCCCACTATGTGAAGAGAAAAGTTTGAAAGTTAATGAAGAAATGTAGGATAGATATAAAGATTTGCTTCTTACATACAAGTTAATAAGCAGTGGAATCAATTAGCTCCAAGCATTTGCACTGATTCAGAAATGGCTGTACATGGTACCGAGTGCAGCTTAGAGCTAAACGAACCTGTATCTGCCTTAGTGTGCAGTCCCTGGACCAGGCATACTCTACTCTTCATCCCTTGCTGACTACAGGACCTTCATGTGAGCTTTGATGGATTTTGTTTGCCTTTCCCGTGAGACGTGTGTCTGTCTGTGTGTTGGGGGGGGGTGGGGCAGGATTCTCTCTGCTTTCCTTTTCTCCATTTCCCATGTTCTCTCACATATCATGTCTGTTTTAAATATTAAGTGTTTTGAAGATGGTCTTGACCTCTTTTTTGTTGTTGTGATTAAGTACAGAAAAGAGAAGTACCATAAATAGAAAAGGCCTGCATGTGGAATAGTTTAAAAGTTCTGTATGGGCCACGAGAGGGACCTCAGAAGGGGCCATTCCATCAGCCTCTTGCCTCTGCTTCCACTCCACCCTCCATGCAGATCAGATAGAGGAGGCAGCCCCAGGAGAGCAGAGGGATATGCACATGCAACCAATTGCTTTTTGTGCCTTTAGTAAAGTTCACGTTTGATTGCTTTTCCAGATTATGTAGATCCAGACATATTTTATGCAGTCATCCGGATCTTTTTCTCTGGGTAAGTAGAGTTCATTTGTTTTCCTGCATGAGGACTCTGTAGCATTTTCCAAGCTTATGAGAGGAGAAACAGCAGAACCTTCCTAGACTAAGGAGTTTACCAAGTGACCTTACTGGCAAAATAATTACCCAGATTCACTCTTGGGTGAAGGAGTGGGTGCCATCTGCATGGCACATGACATTAAGTTCAAAAGGATTGGCTTTAGGTCATCATATTAAATCCACTTGTATCCACTTTTCCTAGAATCCCATCTTGATGCCAGCCACATACCTCTATCACAACCATTCTCTCCCTTGCTGTTGAGGCAGGTGGAGAGATCATAGTAGCATAAAGTGTAAAAATGTTCTTCTAGTGTCCTGGAAGAGCTACTTGCTATGGTTTGCACCAATCCCTAACCCTGACCCCCCACCCCCAATTCAATTTTTGCAACCTTACCACCAGGGCAATGGTATTAGAAGGTTGAATATCTGGGAGGTGACTGTGTCATGAAAGCTCCACCCTTGTGAGTTGAATGGTACCAGTGTGTTTATATAAAAGCTAGAAAGGGCTGAGGATGTGACTCAGAGGTAGAGCACTTACCTAGCTTGTGTGAGATACTTACAAAAAAAGAAAGAAAGAAAAGTAAAAGAAATAATTCTGGAGAAAAATAGCTGGGCCCTCTTTTTCCCTTTTGCCTTCCATCCCTTCTGACCTGTGAGGACATAGCATTTAAGGATCCATCTGAAGCAAAGCCTGGCCTCTCATGGATTGAATCTGCCAGTGCCTTGATCTGGAACTTGCCTGCCTCTAGCACTGTGAGAAATAAATGTCTATTATTTGCAAATTACCCAGTTTAAGGTATTTTGCTGCATGGCAGCAGGAACTGCAGACCATTTTATGATGTTCCTAAATATTCTTCTTCTGTCATGTGGCTAGAAATTTCTCTAGATAGACAACTCTACTCTTGGATACACTTCTTCTCTTAAACACATTAGTAATCCCTATCTTGCCTTCCTACTCATTGACTCAGAGAATTAAGTGCTTTTAAATGTTTAAATGGTGAAAAGTGAAAGGTGGAGGCAGTGGCTGGATGAGGTGACAAGTGTGAAATAAATGTTGACAAGTATGCCATGCTGTGTTAGCTAGGTGATATCTGCAGGGCTGTCAACACGGACAATCTGAGCTGTCCCTGGACAGATCAAGAGACTTGCCAAATGCTAAAATCTACTAATGATCTGTCCCATTGGTATAAAAACAAACTGTATACAAAATATTTTCTCCAGATTGGATGGAATCCCAGGCACTTTGAGGGGAGTCCAGCTTGGGTGGAGAATCCTTGCTGTAGGATGAAGAGTGGAAGCAAGAAGGTTTCCAGAGAGTAACTTAGGAGTAATGGGCCTGTGACTTATGGAGGAAAAAGGAGGGGAAGGATCTTATGGTTTTCATCCTAATGTCCCCTAAAAGTCATGTATCGAATGCTTGGCTGCCAGCCTGAGGTACAATTGGGAAATTAGGTTATTGGAGGTGTGACCGTGAAGGGAATATTATTACCTTGGCCCCTCCTCTCTCTCTTGCTTCCCTGCCACCATGAGACGAACAGCTTGAACTTGTTCTCCCTTGCCATGATATTCTACCTGGCCATAGGTCCAAGAGACCATGGACTGAAGCCTTTGAAGTCATGAGCCAAAAGAAACCTCTTCTCCTTATAAGTTGATTATCCCAGGCATTTTGTCACAGGGGTGGAAAGCTGACTGGCATGAGAAGAAGTGAGTACAAATAGGGTTTGGAATTGATCTCAGAATTTGCATAATTTTGGTAAGTTGATGTAGGAGAATAAAAGGGCTTTGAGACTCTACATGAAGCTCATACTAGATATGGAAACAGACTAGAATGTAGAAAGCAAGGAATCCTGGCGTATCTCTTTAGTTTCTAAATTTGTATTCATTTTTCCAGTATTGTGTAACAAACTACCATATTTAGCAGCTATAAAAAATGTGGGGAGCCGACAGGTGTATTGAATAAGCCACGTGTTTGAGTTTGGCACAGCCCCAAACCGCAGAAGGGAGCAAGCATAGTTATGCCCAATGAATTGTATGCTTGAGTTAGCACAGTCTCAGCTGCAGAAGTGGGCAAGATGCAGTACAGCTGTTTTTTCCTAAGATGTTCACGTTCAGCGAGAAGCTGTCACAGGTTTCTCCTGTTCCCGAGGATTACAATGTTAAGCCCCTCTCCCCCGAGAAATGCCTCTCTACCTCATGTTGCCACTGTATATAATAAACTCCCTGGAGGTGAGGGAACACCTAGCCTACCTGGCTCAAGCTTTATGCATGTTTGGTCTTCTGTCTGCTGTCTTTCTCTGCAACTCCTGTTGCCCTCAGGTTTCTGTGCCAAACTCATGCAGGTCATGAGAAACCAACACACTTGTTATCTCACAGTTCTTAGATCCAAAGTCCAGGCAAGCTCAATTAGGTTCTTCCTTTAGGGTCTCAAAAGGCTGACGTCAGGAGATCTGATGGGCTGGGCACTGTGTGTGTGTCTGTGTAGTATATTTTGTGTATGTGTGTGTGTTTCTAGAACTGACGTCTGTGTTTCCTTATAGGCTGTCAGATGAGAGCTGCTCTCAGGCCTTGGAAGCCTCCCTGTGTGGCTCCCTATGCCTCGGCAATTGTGCTTCTGACTCTTCTAGTACTGCAAACCTCCCTGTTTTCTTTGCCACTGGCCGGGGAAAACTCTGCCTTGTAAATTTTGGCTCACCTAGATAACTCAAGGAGACTTCTGGCCTGAGGTCAGCTGATCAGTAACCTTAATTTTATCGGAAAACCCTCTTTGCCTTGCCCTCTGCCATGTCATATTGACAGGAACATTTCATGATATTAGCAGTCCTGGGAATTAGGATGGGAACCATTTTTAGAATATTTCCTACCACAGTGTCTTTCAAGGGAATAAATTAATTCTGCTTCTTTCTGTCAGAGGATCTGGTAAGGATAAACTGCATATTTTGAAAATCTTGTGATTAGACAGGTAGCAGAGGATGACTTTGTTTTCATTAAAATTAGTTCTAGGTCAGTGACATGTTTTATCTGTGGTCTACACAAATGAATCCCCTGTGTTTCCAGTCCACAAAATATTTCTCATGTAGCTATGTGACCAGTACCAAATCCTAAATGTGTTAATAACTGTACATGCTCAAAACCTCTGGAGTGCTAAGAATTCCCAAAAGAGTTGTCTTGAGAATGCACGTTTCCCCACTTCTCCTCTGTTTGCTTTATTATTTATTAACTTCTTTAAAAACATTTTCACTTAGGAGAGGTGAAAAATTTCATCTGTACATAAACATATTGCCTTTAGTTTCCATGCACATTAAATTTCTCAGGAAAGTTATCAGACCTTGTGGAAAAAATGTCATCTCAATTTTTTTCTGTTTAAGCTTCCTCTTTTCTTGGGGTCGCTAAAAATAAGCTATGAGAAAGATTAAAAATAACCCTGACTACAGAGATTTGAAGGAAATTAGTTTCTTCCCTACGTAAACAGTGGCTTGGCCTGCAAGGGCCCAAGTGTGATTCTGGAGAAAGGCAATTTCCCTTCCTCAGACCAGCTTGAGCTGGGGAGTGAGCGGGGAACAAGGAGCTTCAAAGCAGATGTTCTTCTTTTAGCCTTTGGGCTTTCATGCATGTGATTCCTCATGGCCTTCCATGTGACCTCAGCACATCCCCTCCAGCCTGGGGCACAAAGGAGACTGGCATATTTGATAGCTCCTTTAAGCAGGCCAGGTCCTTTCAAGAAACTCATATGGGTTTGCATATTCTGGACATATAATACGGATTTAAAGAATGCTATTTTTTTCATTCATTCATCAAATATCTAGTGAGTGCTTGTCTCCTACCTGGCACGGTTGTACATTCTGGGATAGAGAGGTAAAGCAAAAGGACAACTTTTCCTTATGGAGCCTGCATTTTAAAGACAGGGACACAAAATGAATTAATAAGCAAGTGAACCTAATGAGAGCAAACATCAGTGAGGTGCCATGGCTCACGCTTGTAATCCCAGCTACTCAGGAAACAGACATCAGTAAGACTGCAATTGGAGGCCAGCCCAGTCACAAAGTTTACCAGGGCTTCCTCTCAACCAACAAGCGGAGCATTGTGCTGCATATCTATTATCTCTCTTCTAACAGATCACTGTCTGAGGCTAGCTTTGGGCAAAAATGTGAGATCTTATCCAAAAATAACTACAAAGCCAAAAAGGTTGGGGGTGTGGCTTAAATGGTAGAGCAACTGCCTAGCAAGTATGAGGCCCTGGGTTCAAATCCCAGTGTCACACACATACAGAAAAACAAGCTCTTGCAAGATGTGTTATAAGAGGCAGTATGGGGACACGTCAAATAGGATGTAGAGCACTGGGGGAGGGAAACAACAAGATTGAGGAGGAAGAGGAGGCATTGGGAGATAGGTTTTAGGATATGTCCATTCTGGGGATACATTAAGTAAGTAGTTGTGCATTTGAGTCTGGAGTACAGCTATGGCTGTAAATTTGTAAATAGAAGATACTTGGGTTTTTTAGTGATTGCTTGGGAAGGGAGAGAAGTGAGAAGTCCAAGGTTGACCTATGAGAGTCAGATCAGTGGTCCAGGATGCAAAGGGGCTAGTGAAGGAGATTGAAATGGCTTCTTATCACCTTCAGGTCACAGAGAGAAATGCCAGCACACAGTGCTCCAGTGTGTTTGGGTCCACTTAGGAGCCAGTAGCAGTCATGTCTTCAACATTTTATTAGATGAGTCACAAGACTTCTTTGAGCCCATTTAGTTCTTCTAACAGTTACAGGGTATAGATACAAATTGGGGGAACTAAGG
Source organism: Castor canadensis (assembly GCF_047511655.1). Classification (NCBI taxonomy): domain Eukaryota; kingdom Metazoa; phylum Chordata; class Mammalia; order Rodentia; family Castoridae; genus Castor; species Castor canadensis. The sequence continues at coordinate 57,075,194 of NC_133399.1, read as the reverse complement.
TTTGGAAGGATTTTGTCATTATGGATAAACAAAGACTCAAAGTAGTTAAATTTCCAGGACCAATTATTAAAGAATGATGGAACCAGAGCTTGAACTCTAAACTTGCATTTTTCTATCTTCCTCTGCCAAACAAACCCACCCTATAGATTTCTATTTTCACTAAGGGAAAGAATCTTCTCCTTCTATGGTTAAAAGTCAGCAAGTAATGAGAGGGGAAGCAGGAATTCCAACTCATTCGGAATAATACAAAAATGACTAATATTTATTATTCAATGGATAATATGTTTCAAGCTCTAGGCAAATGTTATTTTAATTAGTTATTGCAGGTAGATACTAATATTACTCAGATGAAGAAACTGAGGCTTGGAGAGGTTAATTCACTAAGGCTCACAGTCAGCAATAGCAAAGTGGAGATTAAATTGCATATCTGCCTGCTGAATGGAGCCCTTGCTCCTAATAGCCCCAGCCTGTCATGACCCTAGAGTGGGACTCTTTCCTTAGCTCTTGCCATGCGTCCGCCTCTCTTTCCATGCCTCATCTCCTTCCAGAAAGATAGCACCCCAACTGCTAAAGCCACTCTGCTGTTTATCCAGGGAAAACCCAGGAATAGCCAACCCCAAACAACTTCCAGAGAGATCAACCCACTCCTTGCAGCATCTTTGAAAAAGGTCTTGAATGCAACCAGAGTGGTCTGTTTGTGGCTTTTATGTATGAGTGTGTCAGGTGTCTCTTTTCTTGGGCAAAATGACATTTGGAATTTCAGGAAGAAGGTAAAACATCAATGCAATTCTGTTACTTCCATTGTAGGCACCAGGAAGTTAGCTTGCTACCAGACATAAAGGGAAAAGATTCTTTTCCTTAGTGAAAATAGAAAGATAGGCAATTATTAAGTTTGACATGCAAGTTCTAGTTCCATTGTTCTTTAATAATGAGACTCTGGAAACTTAACTACTTTGAGTCTTTGTTTATCTATAAAATGAGCTAAAAACATCTGCCCTGATCTAGTTCCAAGAGGTCAAATGAGAAAGTGAGTGTGCAGGGGTTTTATAAACTGCAAAGCACAGTGAGTGCAAATGTAACACACTCCCCTTGTCACTGTTTTTCTTACTATGAGGTTACCACCTACACTTATGACTCTTCAAGACTCTGGGAAAAGTCAGGCATGAGGAGGTTAGTCAATTAGATGGATGCAGAAAGAGAGGTACTGGGCAAACAAGGAAGAAAGGGCACGAAGGACGGAGAAGAGGAGCGCAGGGGAGAACAGCCATTTACTCTGAGCATGGATCCTGCCTGCAGCCCTGCTAAGATGCAGGGTTGTGCTGCACTTTCTTTGTCGCTACCCTTATTAGCCACCAGCAGCACCAATGCCTGCTGTCAACAAAACATTTGATAAAGGAATTCTCACAAAGACGGGATATCTCGCACCCACAGTTTAATGCAACACTGTGACGATTACCATCGTTTCAGAGAAGAGCAAAACTGTGCTTGTGTGAGGTGTGTGTGTGTGTGTGTGTGTGTGTGTGTGTGCATTTGTAAAATTGTACTTCTGGAGTTGCAAGTATGAGATCATTGAGGTTGAGATTAGCAGAGGAAGAGAAGATTTGTCAACAGTCTCTGAACTGTCTTGCCGATCAGAACGAATGGCTTTGTTAGAACTGATCTTTCCCACTTAGTATGTCATGGAACCAATGCCAAAGCTTCCTCCCTAAGTAGTCCTTACTTCTCTGAAAGAGTCCTTGAAACAGGGACGAGAAGGGATGTGGTATTGTGGAGCATAGTGCAGCTGAGGTCAAAGTGATGCTGCAGTACATACCTGTGGAGACTCCCAGGCCTTGCTCTACACATATCACTGACACCATGGTCACTTTTGTGTTTGCTGTCAATTTCCACATTCGAGAATATACTGTTCATTCCTAGTGCCCATTCTCTCTGCCTTTCACTCCTGATTAGATGGAAAGACAACCCGGCAATGTCTGCAGGACTCATATATGAAGGAGTCTCCACGGAGCCCCTGAAATACTCTGGAGGGAGTGCAGCTCAGAGCTCGGTGCTCCACGCCTTCGATGAGCTCTTGGGTATTCATCACACCAAGGAAAGTGGTAAGCCAGACATTTGCTCTTTCTTTTTTTCTCAAGAGGAGAGTGAGGAAGAACAGGGAGGGTTTCTTTATAATCAACTGATAAAACCAAGCATAAATTAAAATGGCATAAAGTATGTATTTCCCTAAATCAACCAGGGCATGCCTGCCACATGTTATTGTGTCAAATCAATTAATATCAGAGAACCAGATCTCAGCAGAAGCTTGGATTTCATTTTCAAATCTGAAACATTCCTACATATTCCAGCTGTCCCCTGTAATTTTGGTTTGGATCCTTAGGCTGTTGCTTCCTTTTTCTAAAACAGGGGAGAGATGGGGAATTTGAAGACTATGAAATTATGTTGCTGAGACTGGAGCCAGCTGGTAATGGACCTGAGCTCCTCCACTAATGTCCTTCCCCATAAAATGGTACAACTTTCAGCCAAATCCATTTGGACTAGAGAGGGAGGGTCTGTTATTTTGGAAGTTTGAAATTGCTTATTTCTTTGCCTGCCAGTATCAAGCTGTGTATTTAACAGCTGCAAAAAAGCACTTCACACTATAAAGGTTTCAAGTTGCATTAGAAAAAAAAATGACTAGAACTTTGTGCCAGAGTCTAGTTTCTTCCACAAAGTTGGTTCTCTAGGACAATGATAACTTCATGTGTTTTTTTGAGTTTGGTGGTGCTGAAGATTGATTTACTACAATGTAATATTAAACATATAATGAATTTCCTATAAATATCGATTCATTTGATTTTCAAACAACTTCGCTTCAAGAGGTTATTATTAAAACAGTTGCTCCTTCTTTATCTTTCTGTTTTTGTGCACAGTGTAACTTTTATCTTCCCTTGCAATCCCTCTAAAAGAAAGCACTTAGAGAACAAAACTCCTTGTCAGCTTGTGGTTTGTGTCTTTCATTTGTAGGTTCCCCTCACAGTGACTGCAGTGAGAAGCTAGATGGCTTTGTTCACATTTGGCCAATGGTTTATACACCAACTGGTCGATGTATTTCTGCCTCACTTATCTGGGATGCGCTTCCTTCTTTTTCTCTTCCTCATTGCCTGTCAAAAGTCAGAAAGACACAGTTGAGTGTTAGGTGTCTATAAACAAACAACCAGCAAGTAGGTTGAGTTAGGACATCAGCAACAGTTTCTGGTACCTTCGTGTCTGGAGCAGAGGCAAACTCCTGTATTTTTGTGTGGAGCTCAGTTGTTCTTCTGGGTTGCTTCTTTCAGCTGCCTTTCTGTACAGGATGAGGGACTACATGCCTCCTTCCCATAAGGCCTTCATAGAAGAAATCCACTCAGCCCCTTCTCTGAGGGACCACATCCTGTCCTCCGGCCATGGCCACTGCCTGACAGCCTACAACCAGTGCGTGGAGGCCCTGGCAGAGCTACGCAGCTATCACATCACCGTGGTGACCAAATACCTCATCACAGCTGCAGCCAAAGCAAGGAGCAGAAGGCCAACCCACCTCCCCAGGCCACCTCAAGCTTTAGAAGACATAGGCACAGGAGGCAGTGCCATCCTGAGCTTCCTGAAGAGTGTCAGGGATAAGACTTTAGAGGCAATCCTGAAACCAAGCGGTTAGGACACCTTCTCTCTGGCAAAGCAGAGCCCACCATGGAGGGCTGGAGAATGAGGATCAGGGTCGGCGTGGAATCCTCCAAAAGGGACCTCAACCCTCTTTATATGTCTGCTCTACAAAACACCATATTCTCCTCTGCTGACAAGCTGTTGTCCTCACACAGCAGAGTTTATGATGCTAGAAATGTTCCTGCCGTACTTGGTCACCACCTAACAAGCTCACAGCTATGGACACTTCCCCATGCAGAGTCCCACAGAGGAGAAGATGTATCCTGTCTTCTTTGCCAAGTGATAGAAAACCAGACTAAGTTTCAAAAACTAAATAAAATTGTCCATTGACAGATTACCTTATTGGTTCCTTACATTCTTCCTTCCTTCTTCCCTCCCTCCAGTTCCTCCCTTCATCCCTCTTATCTCTTTCTCTTTCTTTCTTTCTTCCCCACCCCCCTCCTTCATCTTACTGTGTAGCTTGACATCCTCCTGCCTCAACTTCCTGGAGGCTGGGATTACAGATGTCACCACACCTGGCCTGTTGATTCCTTTACAGAACAAATTCACTTAACAATTCCTTAAGTTCCTCTTAAGCTCTTGCTGGGAGAATTAGAACAGGGATTTCTGTGACCCCAGGCTGGCCCTCTTCTCCCTGTGTGTGGTGAATGTGGTGGCAGGAGATTGGGGAAGCTCCAGAGAGCTATGTAGAGGAGAGGATGTGACAATGAAGACCTGGAAGTCCCAGTGTGAGAAAGGGAGTTAATGGTAAGGGAACTGATGAGACTTTTCTACATGGGACATAGATTTGCAAATTTTGTCTTGATTCCCTTCTTTATTTTTAGAAGAATTAAAAAAATCCTGACACTGGAAGTCTATACTTATAAAATTAATTAATTGATCCTTTAAAAGTAAATGATCCAAAGGGGAATAATAGTAAACCTGATGTTCAGTGTATAAGTAGATGTAACTTATTATTCTCTCAGTTTCTATCTCAAAGTTTCATTCTACCTGACAATAGAAAAACAGAAAACTTTAATCTTGCTAGTTTAGAATAAACTCCATTAATTTAAAGTTATCCCCACTTTACACTCACGCACCCACACAAGCATGCGTGCACAGACACAGCCCTGAGATAGAATCTATCCCAGCCTCTTGAGAAGCCCTCCTGCTGTAGACTCTGGTTGGGTGGAACTGGCAGCATGTCCCATCCTGTGAGAAAGATAATTCAGACTCTTCAGCCATTGGTTGTCAAAGTCCTATTATGCCATTGCAAAACCATTCGACTCTTCCCTACATTTTCTGGGGTATTTGGAGGCCATAGGAGCAGCTGAGGGCATCTATCCAGTGCCCACAGCAACAATCTCCGCTCTTCTGCCTGGGGCAGAGAGTTCTGTACTCTGTCAACTCTCTGAGCATTTGGTAAAAAGACACGGAGCAAGTCTGGCACTGGACACAGCCAGCGGGCTGTGTTTCATGTTCCCTAGGCTTGGTCTGGCAAAGACAGGGAGGCGCACATGACAGGACCTAGATACACTCAAACATGCTCTCCTCTGTGTCTGTCATTGTCCCTTCTCCTTCTAATTCGGTGGCCAAGGGGAAACAAAGGGTCTGGTGGTATCCTATCTGCTTATTGTTCAGGTCAGAGTCTCAGCTCTAAATAACTCAGACTGTCAGAATCCCAAAACCGTTTTTTCTCTACATCCTGTCCTTGTCCTATGTGTGAAAAGTCTCTTTTCAAGTTTCAAAAATATGAGCATGAATGTCTTTATTTCTCTTTGCTCTGAGATCAACAAGGCCAGACAATGCCACATGTGTCATGGGCCAATGAAGTAGACTGGGTAGGGAAGAGGACAGAAGCCTGGTGGTTAAGGATTCACATGGCCGTCCCTCCCCTCTGTCATTCTTAAGTGCAAAAATTTAAATGACCTTTAAGATAGGACCTGGGTTGGATTCTGACTTTCCTATTTTTTTTTAAAAAACAACATGGCTTTCAATTGGTTCCAGAAAGTCACTAATTCTCAGTTTCCTATTTCTTATACAATCGAGATGATCGGGTCTCAAAGCAGATACAAAAAACAGAAAGGATAACTATCAAAGGAAATATATCAATACAAGTTTAGTGGCTTGTGAAGTGGAGCTCATAGGATAGTATACCTATCAGCCCAGAGAACACAGTGTATTCCTCATATATCTGGGATCCACAGAGACTGCAGAACAATGACGAGACCCTTTATCACTTGGGGATGCTGGAAAGCAGAAAGTGACAAAAGCATGGGGTGAAAAGAGCTGAAAACCCCAGCTTTGTCACATAGTACACTGACTGACACTAACTTTTGGGAGCCGTGATTTACTTCATCGTGAGAGAAGGAATATTTCCTAATTACTGGGGGAAGCTAGACAGATGCTGTTCAGCCCACAATGTCTCTGGAAACCCATGGAAGTTGGAATGTGCTGAGTATACCTACTGGACATCCCAGCTCAACAGCACTTGAGAGAGGCTCACACTGCACATGGCTAGCCTGGGAGAAAAATAACACTCAGTCTGGTTTCTATTGGATGTCTATTGTTTTCACACCATTGTAAAAGCAAAAAAGTCCTAAGTTGGGGCACATCTGCATGTGGAAGAAGGAGCTAAGTGGATTATGACAATGTTTCATCTATGTGTCCCTCATTGGAGAGACCCTGGCCTAGGGCTTCCTGTGAGCCAGAAAACAAGCAGGAACTGGGTGTCTGTCTCTTCCATATGTGGTGCAGATAAGGAGCAATGCAACCCCACAACAAGCAACAAAGTGGGATGGAACTGGATGTTTCTGGTAATCACATAGGCGTGTGGTGAGCAATAGTGAGAACTAAAGGAGAAATGTCATACTCATAATCCATGCCTATGCTGAACTGGGTCCATCCTACCTGGTTTCCTGGCAGTGAATCAAGTTCACTGAGACCATAGAGCTTGACACAGAGGTTTCTATAAATATTGAATCTGGGCACAACTCGACAGACTCAATGGAGTGGGAAGAGGCGTGTGCTAAGCTTGTGTTTCAGAGCCTTCAGAATGCATTTGTGTGCTCATTGCTGATAAACCTTAGACACAAGCGTGGGGCCAATGCAGACAGCCTTTATCTTGTTTGCCTATGAAAACAGTCAATTGATGGATGTAGTTCATGTGTCAAGAGGTGATCCCTTGGGTAGAGAGTTCCATTTTCAGCTTTATGGTATGACAGCAGAGTTCCATGTAGAAGTGAATATGCTGTTTTCAAGATTTGCAGGAACAAAGAGCATGCACACTAGTGAAAAACGGCTATGTAATGGTGGAAATAATTTGTGATGATGATGGTGGTAGTGATGAAGGGACCCTACTCAAGCCTGAAGAAGTGGCAGTGTGGATTCAAGTCCTGGTATGGATGGTTTAGATGCTTATTTATAGTACAACTTGTTTAACTTGCACCACATTTCTAAGTCATAGTTACCACGTATGGAAATGAGGATAATAGCTACCTCATCAGGGCTTCCATGATGTGTGCTCTGCAAGCCCTCTCTAGTGTCTAATGCATCACAACTGCTCAATAATTCAGAATCAATTAACTCCAGGACTGAATGGGAGAGAGGGGAGGTCTACAAGTTCTTCCCCTCAGAAAATGATTTTGTTATTGTCAGGAGCCTGTCAGAGATGGAAGCATAATGGTTTCTTCCTGTCTTAGGGAGTTTGTATCTTGGATTGGTGCACAAGGTCAGTCTACAAGTAGCTGGAATTGGTGCTGCTTATGGGTTTGATCTGAAGCTTCACAAATTTATCCTTACATATGGATCTCTCCTTCAATGGTCATATATTTTTGAGATTCCTTGATTAGAGTCTTATATTTATTAGTGAGAGTTCTCCAGAAAATCGAAACCATGTAGTGAGAGAGAGAGTCCAAAGTTGGGGGAGCCTGGCAAGCTAGAGACCCAGGGAAGAGCTGATGTTAAGCTCATCTGCTCAAGTCCAAAGGCCATCTGTTAGCAGAATTCCTAGTTCCTAGGCTGGATTTTGTTCTATTAAGACCTTCAATTGATTGGAAGAGACTCATCCACATTGGGAAGGTAGTAATCTGTCGTGCTAAAAGTCCATCAATTTGAATGCCAATCTCACCAAAAACAAAAAACCCATCATCACAGACACATACCACATAATGTTTGACCAAATATATCTGTCTGCTGAGGCCCAGTGAAGTTCAAACATGAAATCAATCATTAAAGCCTCCTAAAGAACCCAAATCAGGGTAAAATAGGGCTTCTGGCACATGCTGTCCCTCCACTCTCCAGACAAAAGAGTCCTCCATTCATAGTGCCAGAGCAATCATAAGAGGGGTGGAGAGTGTGGCTGTAACCAAAGAGATTCCAGGCTTTGGCCATAGGTTGGATCGAAACACCTGAGAGAAACATGGGGGTGTGGCCTAGGGAACTTTGTTCACCACTAAAGGCACTGTGTGCCAGGTGACCCATGTGGAATGAAGGTATTGCCTCTTTTTAAATTTTTTGTGTTGCTGGGGATCAAACCCAGGGCTTTGAGCAAGCTAGGCAAGTGCTCTATCATTGAACTACACCCCTGACCCTGAAAATACCCTCTTAGTAACAAAAAAGACTCTCCTGTCAGGTTGGCAATGTGGGTTGAACGTTCACATGGAGAGGAAAGAAGGGCCCTGAAGGCCTAGATCTTGCACACGAGATTCACCTTTGCCAGGGCCACGCCACTTATCCCTGCTGCTGCCTTCGAAGGACACTGGTTCATTTTAGGTTGTGCCGAAGTCCTAGGGTTAGTTTGGCAATGTTAAAGAGACCTTAGTAAAAACTCAGAATGACTATAAACGCAAGTAAACAAAGAATAGTAAAGAAATAACAGCCAAGTAACATGGCTAACATGTGTTGCCCACTCTGTAGTGCTCATGGCCCTGCATTGACCTGACTCCTGAGCTAACTCTGGCTGGGTGGTCCCCTCAAAAAGGGACACAAAGGTACTCACACTGTGTGAAGTCAAGACAGTGCAGCTCATAGAACAAGTTCCCTTTCCCTCATTGCTGGGCTGAAAGTCATTTTTCGATATATACAAACCAGGGTTAAAATCGAAATAAAATGAGTCCCTTTTAAAAAAGAGAGCAAAAAGGGAAAAAGAAGAAAGAGGGAGGGAGGGAAGACACTATCTTAGAAAACCATAAGACACTGTTCAGTTGAGATCTGGACTATAAAACTTCCTGTACCTACATATCTATTATTCCCTCCAGGACAATGAACTTTACCCATCAAGTTTGTGCTGCATTTCGTTCTGCACAGACATTCTGTTTGCTTTGTTAATGGCAGACATGCTCTTCTTTCTGTTTGCACATTGCACGCTACACTTAATAAAGAAGTGGGGTAGCACCGCTTTCTGAGACGCCACTGCTCGTTCATCTTTACAGTTCAGCATCTGCTTCCTGGTAACATTAAAAATCTGCTCTTGAATGTGAGCATCACCAAAACCTAAATGAATTTCTCTGCAGTCATTTCCTTTATAAACTCACAAATCTGTAGCCCATGCTTCTGTGGCAGCTGTATAGATATCAAGCCAAATTCTATCGTGCATTTACCTTTAATTGTCCATAAACAGATTTGTTACTTCTTAAAGGAACCATTGTGAGGTTTCACCTTCAGGGCTTGGAAGCCATGAGCTCAGGCCCCTGGGACTCACTCTGCCCCTTGCAGGGCCAGAGAGACTCTCCAACATTTCAGAGAACCAGCAGGGGACACAACTGTAGCAGACAGAAATTTAAAATAATAATAATAATATAATCATGCACACACATGCTAGTATTTTATCATTAAAATATGCAAAACACGCATCTACCTGAAATTGCATTATATTCTGCATTACTTTTCTGTGGCATTTAAAACTAATAATTAGCCAATTAACAGCGACAACTAGTAGTAACTAATAGTGGGACAAATTAAACAGATAATATGTGATTGTAATTGTTCTCATCTTAGCTATATAAACTTAAAGAATTTAAAAATCATGATCACAATATTCACAAGGAGAAAATTAATTCATAATATCTCAATACAGCAGTTAAAACACTGCAAAGTCAGAGAATGAGAGAGAGAGAGAGAGAGAGAGAGAGAGACAGAGAGAGAGACTGTCATGTCACTCAGAGTGAACAACAGGTGATCCACGTTGGGGGCCATACATCAGCAATCAGAGGGAGAAACCAGTGGCATTGACTAGGCAAGATGGACAACCTATGCCATATCCATTCAGTACTGGAAACAGTGTCACCTTTGGTCTCTATTTAGGAGAGGGAAGCCAATTTATAGACTTTATAATTTTTCTTGAATCTTTTGACCTAAGATTGAAAATTGGGGCTTTAGCACTCTGATAAATGGTCTCCCTCATCACAGGACTTTCAGTGCTGAGGTCAGGACAGATGCAGACAAAAGAGTTTGGGTGCCCTAATCACCTTTGATGAGTTCACATCACCTCTACAACCTTATGCTCTGGATATGGGGAATCCCAGAATTCTTGGCAACAGTGGTCTTCTCCTGTGTTTGCTATGACTGTGGCCATGGTGGTGTTGGCCAGTGGGTGTGGGAGGAGGGGCTCTTTGCAGGGGTGCAGAAGGACCTCAGCCCGGTGACTAGGATATCCACAGGCAAGAAAGAGCAGTCCTGGAATTACACAGTGGAGTTGGATCCGGGTGGGAAGCTGGACCAGAGACCAGCTGTCTCCATGTTTGACATGAAATTCTAAGGAGCTGGAGAATTGTATATTTTTGTTTTTTAGCTGTTCTGGGGATCTGAACCCAGGGCTTCACACATGCTAAGCAAGCACAGTGGCTACACCCCTAATCCCAAGAGAAATTATCTTCTTTTATTTTTGGCAGTACTGGGCTTTGAACGCAGGGCCTTGTGCTTGCTAGGCAGGTGCTCTAACACTTGGGCCATGGCCCCAGCACTTTATATTATTTTTCAGAAGGGGTATCACTTTTTGCCCAAGGCCAGACCTGGGCCCTGATCTTCCTACCTGTGCCTCCCACGTTGTAAGAATTACAAGTCTATACCACCATACCCAGCTTGTTTGTTGAGATAGGGTCTTGCTAACTTTTTGGTGGGGCTGACCTCAAACAGTGATCCTCCGAATCTCTGCCTCGCTCACAGGTGGAGTTACAGGTATGAACCACCACACCCAGCCTATTTTATTCTTTTTAACATTGTTTTCTTCGTGGTGCTAGGGCTCAAATTCAGGGCCTCAGCACGCTAAGTAGACACTCCAGAGTTGAGTGTCTGAGCTATCTGAGCCTGTAGTCTGAGAACTTTAACAGGCTGCTAGACTGATCTGTAACTGTCAAATGGTGTGCTGGTGCCTATGATGTCCATTTGTACTGTGACCCCAGGGAAATGGTTCTGTTGCTTGCATTTAGTGTTTGCTTATAGGACCTGTCAGTGACCACAAGAGGGCAGTAGCGACCTGTAATACTCAGCATGGAGCATCAAGGAAGCTACAGATTTCCTAGTTCATCTCTTAAGCCAAGTGTTTTCATATTTTTAAGAAATATCTCTTTCTCCACAGGAGCACTGGAAGGCACTGAGAAACTATGGCACCCAGGGTCCTGCCTTCACACAGAACCACATTAAATCAGTCCAGATGAACCTCTCTGGGTTCAAAAGCAAATGACACTTGTAACGGTTAACAGAACTGTGTAGTTTATGTTTTGTATGTTTTTCTTCATTTAAAAGAAAAAATATTAATAATTTTTCTGTAACTGGAGAGGTTTTCTTCATCCTCCCTCCCTGACCATTGTTATCTGAGGATCTTCTTGTCAAAGGAGCTTAAATGGAGACAAATTGTGAGAAGACTGGTAACAGGATTAAGGATTGAAAAGAAAGATGGCATAAATAGTCACACAGGAAAAACCACGTCATCGCCTTGGGCTTTGAGAGGTTAGCTGGGATTTTGTCTACAAGAAAAGACAAATATTACCACTGGAATTAAATGTCTTTCTCCTCATTGCCCCTACCTCACCCCTACTTAATGATGGTATGTGACCCATGTAGAATGAGATCTCTTTCTCTTACTGTTCTCCCCCTCCCCCAAGTGTCATGCCTTCAGTGACAATATGTGGCCCTCATGGATCGCTGACTGTGCGGAGGGCCAGAGGTGCATTCCACGAGCAGGTAAGACCATCCACCTATAAATGCTCTATGATGGAGTCACTAAAGTCAGACTCAGGCTCCGGGTGAGGCTGAGGCAGCATGGTGGTCACCTAGTCTGCTCATTGCCACCACGTCTAACTTTCTTTTAAAATTCCAAGCAAACATACAAGAACAAGCTGAAAGCGCGCCCATTTTATCATTTCTCTGTCCATCCATACAATGGAAATAAAAACAACTAATCTAGGTATGCACTGCTCGATGCCCTGCAGCCCCATGAGGAAAGCCAGTTTGACGGTAGCCTTTGCAACACAGAGTACGAAGCCCACTGAGATCTACTTACAGCAGCTTTTCTGTCTGCAGCTCTTGCCTGGCTACCATTCCAGTTCTTCCATCTGACACATTTGTAACCTCTTTGATGTGGATGTAACAATCATAATGACGGTGACAGTGCTGGGTATTCTGGGAGTATTAGAGTGCACGGAAAACATTCAGATGCCGTCTGTGCAGCAAGTGTTACCTACTGGTGGCCAGGATTGTTGGATACACTGTTGGAGTGTGAAGGAATGCTTGCTTCCTAAGTCCAAAGCAGAGAGTCGTCCAAGAGACTCAGACTTCCCCTGAAAGAAAAGCTATGGCCAAATAACCTCAAAGAAAGGTCTTGGAAAAATTAAGAGATTTCTATAGAATTGCATTCACATTTTTGATGGAAATGTTTCTCTAACACTACATGATCACTGTCATGTTGTTCACTGTAGAAGAACTTCTCCAATGCCACTCCAAAGTTCCAAAGGATGTTAATCATCTCCTCTTAAGATCAAATTAAAATCATGTCAGTTGTGTCATGGGACAATGTTCCTGGGAGGAGCTGGTGATGCTGGTGCCCGGATGTAGCTCAGTGCTAGACAGTTTGCCCAGTATGCGAGACGCCCTGGGCTCCATCCCCAGCACCACCAACCAAATGGGACCAAACAGCCCTGGACATACTCTAGAATTTGGAAAACCAGTATGAGGGTCCTAGAGCTAGATTTCAAGGATTCTGCAGAGGGAAGTGATGTCCTGGGTGTCTTCTGCCTGCCAGGACTGGCTGAACTGGAAAGTACAGGAAGTTTAGCTCTCCCGTTTCAATTGTTATATCACCCAACTTGCTGTTGTCTCTTCTGTAAGAACAGTATTGTATATTATAAAAGAGAATTTTGGTTTTCCCTTCATGCTTAAAAATATCAGGGTAGAATGATGGCTCCAAAGTGTCATTAATGACTTAAGTTGCTTTCTGTCTTCCCAGACATCCTCAGGCGGTTTCTTCTACCCATGATTTAAGAAGGCTACTTAAGCTCCAGCCTTTACATCTCCTTTCCAGGCCATGGGAAGAATAGTAAGAAAAAGGAAACCTTCTCTCTTTTGGAAAGACTTCCAAAAAATTCTCTACGTATCTTTTGCTTTCTTTGGCTATATCTCAGTCTTGTGGTCATGCTCAGAGTTTGTTTCTGTAGGTTGAGTTGCAACATGAAAATTCTCTTTTCTACCAAGTTCTCAGGTGATGTCATTACTAGGCAAAGTTTGAGGGCCTTTGGTTTGTGGTGCTTCCTTCTTCTGCTTGTTAACAAGAGTGTGGTGAGTAATTACCCATAATTCAGAAAGCGCTTTGCTTTCTCCAGACAGAAAGCTTGGATGGTTTATCTTCATGTGAGAGTAAAGCATGGGTTATTTTGACTGCCACGTACCCGTCTGTGCCCAAAGACACACAGAAAAATGTTTGCATATATTATTAAAAGAAATATTTCATCACTGTATTTCAGAAAAAGAATAAATTAATAGGATTTGAGCCCTAGCACTGCAAAACATACAAGTAAAAGAATTGGAAAACAAATTCAGGTTTTAGAAAAAAAGGCAATGAAGTTGTTAAGTGATGGACCTAGCAAAAATTCAAGACAGGGAAGGAAATGGTTGGTTTTCTCAAAATGGGAACATCCCAAATCCATGTTGACTTTGATTCTATGGAAGGAAGATTCATCTTGGGACTTCAATGGAAACTAACTTGGTGTACTCATTAAATGATGCTGAAATTGATGGGCACAGTCTCCCTTCAAAGGTCAAGTGGTAGGGCATCTACCTGGCAAGTGCGAGGCTCTGGGTTTAGTCCCCAGCACCGACCCTCTTCAACCCAAAAGAGTTAGTGAAAAGAGCTACAGACCTGGAAAACGTTTCACAAAAATCAGAATCCTTCTGCAAATAAGCATAAATTGTATGACTAAGGTTTTGTGGACCTTCTATATGCCTGCCCAGCCATGGAGCCTCAGTTTCTTCATCTGTGGTGAATGTTCTGGACTGGACAGTCTCTAGGGACTTGTTTTTCCTAATATCCCCTGGTTCACTTGCCAGTGTACCTGTTGTGTTCTCCTGCTGAGTGCACAGGTATTGGTTCCCTGCAGTATTGACTGTAGTTATCCTTACCTTGACCACTTCTTAGCTGTTGAGGCTGGCTCTGCCTATTTGCATCAAACACACGCAATGTTTACAGCAAATAGCCATGCCTTAACAAATGAATTTATCCAAGAGTCCAGGCAAGGTGGCCCACACCTATAATCCCAGCTACTTGGCAGGCAAAGATGGAGGAGGATGCCAATTCAAGCCCAAATAGGGCTAAAAGTTAGTGATACCTGGCATGAGGGTTGGGAATTGCTGGCCTGTCATTCCAGCAATGCAGGAAGCACAAATAGGAGGATTGAGGTCCAGACAACTACAGCATAAACATAAGACCCTATTCAAAAAATAACTAAAACAAAACAGGGCTGGGGACATGGCTCAAGTGGTAGAGGACTTGCCTGACTCTGAGTTCAAACCCCAATACCAAAAAAAAAGGGGAATTTACTCACAAAACATATCACCTCCCTTACCCGAATCTCCTATCCTGTGGCCATCACTATAGCCCTTACTATTCCACACAATGTCACAGCCTGTTTGAGGTGGTTTTTGCTATTTTTAATCATGTTGTCATAATTCTTCCTAATTTATGATCAACTAAGTCGATGTAATCTTGTAGGGAGAGCCCAATGCCCTTGCAGCTTCCCCCCCCCCCCCCCGCCGGTCTTCCCTGATGATCCACAAATCCTTGACTGCTCAGCCCAGATCTCGCCTGCAGGGGGCTCTGACTCTTCCTGCCCCACCCCAAGCTGTGGACGTATGGCCATAGCTGCACTTATCTCATAATGACCTGTTTATATAACTGCTTCCGCCACAGGCTGTAAGTTCCATGAAGTTACCCTGCACCCCCATGCTTGGCACAGGCACACTTTACTTTTGGAGGGAAGGAAGACGTTAGTAAGCTAAGCAGAGAAGTGCATGGAGAGAACTCATCTGAGGTCCAGTCAGCAGTGTAAACATTGCTTCCAACTTCTGGCATAGGTGGGCGGTGGGGAGAACCGCCTTATCAAAAAAATAAGTCTGCTTGTCTGTAGAGAATCTGCAGCCTCAGGCAAATGCCCTTGGGGGTCTTTGCCTCAACCCATGTTCCCTTTTTGGCAGTACTGGGGTTTGAACTCAGGGCCTCACGCTTTCTAGGCAGGTGCTCCTTCATTTGAGCATGCCCTAAGTCCTCAACCCATTTTATACCGGTAACGTTTTCTTTAGATTTACATCAAGCTTTGAGCACTGAGAGCTGCAGCATGGGCAGCGTGCCCAGAGTGTATTATAACAATAGCAGACACATAGAGTTGATGAAATGCTTCGTCTGTGTTATCTCACCTAGCTTTCAGCACAGCCTGGAAAGGTGAGCCTGCTCTTATCTACATTCAGCTGGTGAAGAAGTGGTGCTCAGAAAGTAGGTGTCCTGCTTAGGCTCAAGAGCTTAGCAAGTGGCAGGCGTAGAAATCCATCCAGATTGTTTGGCCCCAAATGCAAGTAGCTTCTCTATTGTTCTTTTGTGAGACGGTTGTCAAAGGAGAAGGAATTCCAAAGACTGGGCACATGTAGTCCAGTGGACAGAGTAGGGAGCCCCTGTCACTAACCAGCCTGCCTTGGTTCCTCCTAAGAGCTTTCACAGAGGTCTCAGTCCTCAGTGCCACCTTGTCATGGTTGGTACTCCTGCACCAGTGTTTCATTTCAGAGCTGAAGCCTAGAGGCACAGGAAGCCAAAATGATGGTCCTAACTGGTAAATCTGCACTAGTGGCTTTGGACAGAGCTCTCCCCTGTAGTGAGTCACCCTCCCATGGCCAATGAGTCAGGCTATTTAACTCTAATCTTTAACTGGTATTTCATAAACAGTTCCATTGACTTCAGAGGTCTTTAATTTAAAAGCCAGGGGCAATTGCAAGAAGTTCCCTCAGAGAGAGGAGAGTGGAAAATGAAAGCAGATGTCCTGTTCTGTTCTCAATAAAAATCACTGTTAATGTCACTCCATCTTTTCATTCTGGACTCTCACTGTTGAGAAACAACAGGGCTCTTCACAGGTGGAAGAGGGAGTATTACAAAAGGCATTTGCAATCTGTCCTGCCACCCTTTCTGCGAATCCAGAGTTGGGGATTACCATAAACCTATTGCAACGATGATGGAGGAAATCCACAGGCCCCAGCTTTTAAGGGGCCTCCTTGGGTAGAAAAGGCAGAGCAGAACTTCATTTGTTCTCTTCCTTCCTTCCTTCCTTCCTTCCTTCCTTCCTTCCTTCCTTCCTCCCTCCCTCCCTCCCTCCTTACCTCCCTCCCCCCCCTTCTGTTTCTTTGGGTTTTTTCTCTTTTTTTATTTGTTGGTACTGGTCTTTGAGCTCAGGGTCTCATGGTTCGAGGTAGGCAAGGTACCACTTGAGCCACTCCTCCAGCCTGTTTGTTGCTTCTTTAGTGTCCATCTCTGAGTCACTAAGCCATACACCTGATTGTTCCCCTATCCAAAGGAGAAGGGAAGAACTGCTTTACTTACTGCCCAAGGCCAAAGGAACTAAATTGAAACTGTCAGCCACACTGGGACAGAGATACCTGACGACGGGTGCTGCTTACAACTAAGAGCTGTGTCAATGCCAGCACTGAAGCCTTTGTATGTAGCACAGTAAAATTATGTGGAGGTTTGCAAAGGGCTAAACATGGAGACAGATTTTATGCTTCCCAACCCGGGATGAGTTTCAGAGGCCTGCTCCTCACAGAATTCATCTCCAGGGCACTTTCTCTCTGCCTTGTACCAAATAAGCAACATACACGTCTGTATACTCATATTTACACACATCTACACATATGTGTTCTCAAAATGTGTCCTCCAAGACCCTTCAGCCTGTCTAGAAAATCAGACAAACAGCAAGGCTTGTGTTTCTGGTGTGACAGGCATCTTCCCAAACAGGAGGATGCCCTACCTCTAAGTACAGACCGGAAGCCTCAGACATTTAGATGATGCGCTAACACTTGGTGTGGCTACAAGGTCAAAAGTTTCAAAATGTCATTCACCGTGTAAATGCTAGGCATTTCAAAGGGCCTGTGATATGAGCTGTATTTCTGGCTGTTCACCTGCCTCTCTACTCCTGGTGTCACAAGCCATCGCAGGGTCTGGAATTTTCTGTTTCTTTACTTATCCTGAGTAGGATGCAAGTTGGCCTCTCACTGTCTGTTCTTCATTGCTTCCAAAGGAACAGGACTTCCTACTCCACGCAAGAAAACCCTCAGGGTAACTGAAGTCCACGGCAGCCTGTGTGGTCACAGGGAAATTCAGACCTCCTGTTTCCCCTCCTTTGGCCTTTTGAGTAGCTAGGTTTTTGGCATCTATATATCAAGGTTGTTCCTGTGTGGTCTCCTCCTCCATGCCTTTTTGACAAGATGCTGAAGTAAATGGCTCTGCCTTCTATGCAGTCCTCTCTAGAACATTCCAATGCCTTAAACCCAACTCCCAACCATGCCTGGTTCTGTCTTTGCTGCCAGGCACCCACTCACTCCCTTTAGCACTTCAGGATCAGCACAGGATAGCTTTTTTTCCACTTTACCAGATAGCCAATCTGATTTTCCCAACCATAGATGTGGACACTTGACTTGGTCCCATTGGAACTGAGTCTTCATCGCCCATACGCAGAGTATATGTCAGGGCCAGGCATAGGACTGCTCTCTGATTTTGGATATCTGGGTCATGAAGATGAAGGTTTGAAGCTGATGGTAGAAAGACAGTGTCTAAAGAACTAAACGAAGAAAAAGGGAAGTTGTGTCAAGAGGGTGACAGAGGGAAAGTAGGGAGGAAGGAGCTACAGAAAGACAGAGACAGAGAAACTCCATGATGTTTTCCAAATCACTCCTCGAAATGTCCTTGGACTTATCAATACATTATACTATATATATATATACACACACGCATATATATATGTATAGCCTAGACACAATGAACTGCTATTTGCACTTGTCTTCACTATGTGCCTGGCTTCCTTGTTTAACTCTGCCTGACGTACCTAAAAATTATTAAATCTTTCATGCTCTTAGCTTCCTGGACTTTATAATCCTCTTGAGGTAAAGTTTGTTCCTTATGCTAGCCATACTCTGACTCTCTTTTTGCTTGATGAACAAGTGTAAGAAACTCATCTAGCTATTCCAGCCCACCCACTAGAGCCACCCCTTGTTCCTTCTGTCTCATCCCATTCCCAATCTCCACTTGGCCTGAAGACTCCTGGCGATGTACTGAGACACGCAGCTGAGAGGGGCAGCTATTTGGCACACCAGGCAGCTCTTGATAGAAAATACCTTGAGCGATGGTATTATTGGTATTGATTAGTGCTTCAGCTGTATCATTGCTCTTTGAAACCAATGACATGTTAACTAAGGAAGAATGCTGATGAGATTTCAGCAGCCAGCCAGTCAGAGGGTGTGCAACCTTCCCAGCATCTTAAAGCAAGGCCAAGTTCATGGTATTGATCATCTCCTGCCCTGCTCAAACACTTTTTCTAAGGAAATTTGCTCCATCTACTGTCCTTGCTGTCTAATGAGTCATGTTTTGTTCTGCACGACCTAATCCTCTTGCATGAAAGTAGGAAAAAATAGGCCAAGGCACCTGCCTTGGTAAATATTTGACTCATACTAAAGAAAGGACACTATAGGATGACTAACAAAGTTCCCGAATAACCAACCAACCATCTGAGCTCAAAAAAAAAATTAGTTTGATGATCCCGATTTTGAATATCTATGGAAAGCTTATTATCTGAATCACCTAACATAAGAACATCAAATAGTCCCATCTCTGCCTGAAGGGCTTGGTCCAGTTGACTGGCTCCTTGCCTCTGACAACCAACCAAATGAAGTCACTGCATGTGACCTTTTGAGATTGTTTGCTTTTCACTCAACGTAATGTCCCTGCCACCCACGGATGCTGTTGATGCATGAATAGCTCATTTCTTCTGATTGCTGAGGAGAATTCCATGGTATTGAGGGAGTGCAGTGTTAAATCACCCACTTATCATGGTGCATGTTAGTTGTTCCTAGTTTGGGGCTATTACAAATGAAGCTGCTAGGAAAAATTGTATAGATTTTTGTGTGGACATAGTTTTAATTCTCTAGAATAAGTGCCCAGGAAGATGATGGCTGGGAAATGTGGATGTATGATTAGTTTTTTTTTTTGTTTTGAAAGAAACTGCCCAGAGGCTAGATGTGGTGGTGCACACCTGTAATTCCAGCACTTGGAAGTTAGAGGGAGGTGGAGCATGAGTTTCAGTTCAGCTGGGTCACATAGCAAGACCCTATCTCAAGAAATCAAAAATTTTAAATTTAAATTTTAAAATAACTTTGTTTGTATATATATATATATATATATGTAAACTTGCTGGGATTTTGATAAGAAATTTGCTAAATCTATCAATTTGGATTTTTTTTTAATGGCACTGGGGTTTGAACTCAGGGCATCGTGCTTGCTAGGCAGGCTTTCTACCCCTTGAGCCACTCTAGTCCTCAATTTAGGATGAACTGACACCTTTACTTAGCTGGATCTTCCAATCCAGAAGGACAGGGTATCTCTGCACTTATGTATATTTTCTTTGATAACTTTCATCACTAGCTTGCAGTTTGCAGTGTGCTTCTTTTATGTTTTCTTAGACGTACACCTGAGTTTTATCTTAGTGAAGACATATAAGTGATACCATGCTTTTCAGTTCTATGAATTCGTTTCTAATACATTCAAACAAATTAATCTTTGTATATTGATCTTGCATCTGGAACTTGTTGAAATGATGTATTAGTTCTAGGAGTTCTTTTATAGATTCCTTGGAGCTTCTACTTGTACCAACTTGTCTGCAAAGACAGCTTTTATTCTTCCTGTTCAATCTATATGCCTTGTTTCCTTTTTTCTGCGAACCTCCAGTCTGGTGTTGAATCATGGTGGACACCCTTGCCTTGTTCTTGTTCCTAGGTAAAAGTAATCAGCCTGCGTATATTTTGTAGGGTCCTCTAGAGAACAGAGCTGGTAGGAAATACAACATAAAAGGTTTATGAAGAATGGGCTTAGCGATTATGGAGGCTCATGAGCTGTTGCCTGAAGATGGAGAACCCGGTGGCTTAATTCAATCGTAATATGTAGGGCTGAGAACAAGAACAAGGGGAAGCCATGGTGTAAATTCCCTGAGGATCAGAGGACATGAGGTGAGATGTCCCCATTCAAGCAGGCAGGCATGCTATCAAAGGTATGAATTTCTCATTTCTCCATTTTTTGTCCTACTCAAGACTTCAGTGAATTGGATGTTGCCCACCTACACTGAGAAGAGTCATCTAACTTACTGACTGCAACAAGTCAAGCACTAATCTCGTCCAGAAAGACCCTCACACACACACACACCAGAAATGATGTGACATCTAGGCCTCCCATGGCTGTTCAAGTTGAGGTATAAATTAATCATCATATCCTTTCATCATTAAGTATGATATCTGCTATAGGGTTTTACAGATACTCTTTATCAAAACCTCCCTTATTCCTAGTTCCCTGAGAGTTTTAATCATGAATAGATATTGAAGTTTTTCAAATCTTTCTGTACAATGATGTACATAATAATGTGATTTTTCTTTTCCCATCTATTAGCAGGGTAACTTCAAATATTGAACCAGTCTTACATCCTTTTTTCTAATAAATTTTCATTAGGATATATTCATTATACAGGAGAAGATTCATAGTGACAATTCCGATTAGACTTATACTGTATATTATTTACATTGTCCCCATTGTCTCTACCCCTCAACCCCCTTTCCACCCAAAAGTCTTCCATCTTGCTTGATATGTTTTTGTATAAATCGCTACATTATATTTACTGATATTTTAAGGAAGTTTGCATCTATATCAACCAAGGATATTACTCTATAATTTAGGGATTTTTGACACTAATTCTGTCTGCTTTTGATTTCAGATTAATGCTAGTTTTATAAAATAATTAAATAATTGAGTATTGTTCCTTTGCTTGTTATCTGGAACAGATTGTGTAGAATTTTAGTTGATTCCTCTTTTTTCTTTGGTAAACCATTGTTTAGAGATTTCTGTTTGAGAAGTTCAGTTTTGATTTGTTTGGAGTAAAGGTTTGATTCCTCGATAGTTGTAGGAATAGTTAATTTCTTTTCTATATTGAGTGAGTTGGGGGTAATTTATGCTTTTCAAGAAATTGGTCTATTTCGTTTAAGTTATAAAGTTTATGTGTGGACATTTTATAGTATTCCTGTGCTAGTCTCTTGATATCTGAGAGGTCTAAAGGTGGCCTGCTTTCATCCTGTTACAGAAATTTATTTCTTCTTTCTCACTTGGTCTGCCAGGATTATTTAATTTTACTGATTTTTTTCAAAGAAGTATCTTTTTATTCCAATTGTTTTTTGCTTCCATTTTCATTGGTTTCTGCTCTATCATTTCCTTCTTTCTGCATGATTTGGGTAAATCTGGTTATTGTCTCTTTATTTTGTACAGGTGTCTGCTTAGATGATTAAGATGACCTCTTTTCTAATATAAGCATTTATTGCTATAAATTTCCTTCTAATCACTGCTTTGGCTAGAGTCCACACTCTTTAATATGTTAGATTCTTATTTTAAGTAAATTCAACATATATTTTTATTTCCCCCAAGGCTTGTTCCTTTTAGCTCATGTCAATTGATTGTGTTAAGTTCAATGTTAATTTGATAATGATGGTTAGATGTTGTTGAGTTCTTCTGTTACTTGTTGATTTTCTGTCAAGTTGTTCTATTTAAATTTCTACCTATAATTGTGGATTTCAGTTCCATCAATTTTTCCTTCATGCATTTTGCAAGTCTTCTGTTTGATGCATACACAATAAGCATTGCTAAGTCTTCTTGATATGTTGACTCATCATGCTCAACTGTTTTTAACTGTGGATTGAATGAACATTTAAAATGTTTACTTTTATTACTATGTTATGTTTTTGAGTGTATCTCCTTGTGTAATATTTCTAGAGGTTTCTTTAAGGATTTTGTTAATTATGTTCATGTTTGCATAGTCTACTGTTATAAGCATTATATCAGTTCAAGTGAAGTGTAGAAATCCTAACTGACTTTCTATCTCTCAGTCCTCCTATATTTACAATATATTTGTTTTACATATTCCTTTTACATATCTTGAGGACCACATCTAACAGTATTAAATTTTCTGTTGCAAATGTTAAGCATAATTTCAAAACCAAGACTAGGTGGCATGGTGGCACATGCTTCTAATATCAGCACTCAGGAGGTGATAGTAGGAGGATCACAAAGAAACTGTCGCCCTCCACCCCCAGCAAGAAAAGAGGGGGAAAATCTATGGTATTTGCCTGTACTTTTGCTACATATACCAAGACGTTCTTTCATTGCTCTGTCTTCCTTCCTGGTATTCCAAGTCCTTTTCCTTTATTCTTTCCTTTTGTGTAGATAAGTTCCTTAGACATTCCTTTAGAGTAGGTCAGCTGCTGCTGAAATCTCTTAGCTGCCTTCCATCTCAGCATGTGTTTATTTCCCTTTTATGCTGAAGACTACATAACAATTCCTTCTGGCTCCATTTCCTTCTGGCCTCCTTAGAATCAGATGGGAATCTGCTGTCATCCTAATTGTTTTTCTCCTATAGACAAGTATCACTTATTGCTGCTTTCAAGAATTTTCTGTCTTTGATTTGTAGAAGTCTGACTATGATGTATGTATCTTGGTGTGGACTTTCGTATCTTGGTTGGTGTTGGTTCATGTTTGAACCTGTAACTTGCGTTTTTTGAAAAATTTGGAAAGTTTTCAGCCATTATTCCTTTGAGTACTTTTTATCCTCAACCTTCCCCCACTCCTTTCAGGACTCCAATGACACACATATTAGAATTTTGGTTATTGCTAAGACTCTGTTTATTTTTTTCAGTCTTTTTCTCTCTGTTATTTATTTATTGTTCTATTTTCAATTTCTTCTTTTTCTCTATTCTGCCAATGATCCTTTTCACTGAGTTTCTTTTTTTTTCTTAATTTGGTTATTTGATTTTTCAGTTCTAAATTCACAGTAGGTTCTCATTTCTAGCTATTTCTTTATTGATACATTGTATCTTTCATTTGTTTCAACTATGTTTGCATTGGCTGTTGAAGCATTATCATGGCTGTTTAAAAACTTTTGTCTAATTTATCTTTCTTTTCCTCATGTGTGTCTGTCAGTTATTTCTTTCAAGTTGACATTTTTCTGGTTTTATATGACAAAGTAACCTGTGATTGAATCATGGATATTTTGATTATGGTATTACTACCTCTGGATTTTATTAAAATTTCTAGTGCAGCAGGCCTCTGATACCATTTCATCAAAAGAGTACTATCTTTTTATAACTGCCAGGTGGGGGTAAAACTCCAACTTCTCTACCAGGCTTTCATTGACACCCACAAAGAGCAGCACTGTTTATTATTTATGGTAGGTAGCTTAGTGTCTGTGTTAAGCCTCTGCTGATAGCACAGTTGAGAGGAGCAGAGCCTGGCCATTGGTTCCCATGGAGAGCATGGCAAGGGTCTCATTACTACTGGCCTCCTCTGATACTACTGCACCATGAAGAAGAAAGGGCACCTTGCTACTCTTAGATGCTGGGGAAATCCAGGCTCTCCCATGGTCTCCACAGACATCATGTAGGATGGGCAGGCTCATTATTGTCTTCAGTGATGAGTATGCTGAGCCTTTGCTTTGCCTTTTCTGAGGATTAGCGAGTTCTGTGACATAGATTTCCCACTGGACTTTGCTGGCAGGTGGGGATGGGGTCTAAGAATAGTTTTATTTTTTTCTATAGTATTTGGATGGCATACAATGGATAGTTTCTAAATTTTTTTCTGTCTTACAGCGTGCCTCATTCCTGATTTTAGGCTTTTGTTGGGGCTTTTTTTTGTCTGCCCCCATTGGCATTTCTGGTCTCCTAACTTCTCAGGGATACAGGAAGTAGAAATGATGTCTGGTGAACTCACCATTATATTATTACTCACATCCTAAGGTCCATAGTTGCTCTGCGTTTTTATCTTTACCTTTCATGGTCTTCTTATGTTCTCTTACATAAAATTTCAATGGTTTTAGCTATACTTAGCAAGAAGGATAGGGAAATTATGTCTTTTCTATCTTTCTAGAGTTCAATGTCCCTATAGCCCAACTATGAAAAAGGCAAAAAGCAAAGTACAGAGTACCAAGAATAAGATTTCCAGTACTACTCTCAGTCAGGCTGGCCAAGTTGCTAGTGCTAGGATGAGTAAGCTTTAAATATTAAAATTTAAAATGAAGACAAAGGCATGACAGACAGAGAATGCAAATACATACTCAGAAATGCCTTTGCCAATACAGTTAAATGTCTCCTATGTTCATAACAGAAGGGGCTTAAAATGGGCAATTTACTGTCAGGATACCGGCAATCTAAAAGTTCACTGTACACTTGGTGATTAGCAATGGGTGTCCATCAACAACCAGTTACACACTAAGCTTGGTGAGAGATTCTCCATGTGACTGAGCCAATGCACCATCATCGTCCTTGCCGCCACATCTAACTTGCTCATGAAGGCATTGGCAAACCCTGGTATGACTACTAAAGAAGTTTACTAACATCCCAAAGCAAGCCTGTGCACCTGATTATTAAGACCTCTCTGTTCTGTCAGGCAGTTAGTAGATTTTTTTTTTTTTTGGTGGCACTGGGGTTTGAACTCAGGACTTCATGCTTGCTACACTCTACTGCTTAAGCTACAGCTTCAGTTTGGTAAGAATTTATATGAAACAGGATGCTGATTTTATGTGAAATATCAAACCATTTAGCTAAAAACTCACATTCCTAGACACCATTACAACTAAGTAGAGCAATGTAACTAAATGAGATTTAAATTGAAATATCATATGGGATTTCCAGAAAATTTGCTTAAAAGAAGATACTTTGCTCAGAGGTGATTCTCATTTTGCTGTTCTCCTTCTTTCTGATGCCTTAGAATGTGACTGGTTAGTGTTCCACCCAGACATTTTGACCATGAAGTTACCGTGATGACCATGGAGCAGATATTTCAGTTCCTGACACCAATGTAACTTATCTTATATGTGAGAACAGGAAATAAAACAAAACAGAACTACCTTTATCGCTCTTGACTGCTATTTTGTAGAGTTTTCTGTCATAGTAAGCTGAAGCATTCCTAAATAATATGGAATCCATTTTTCAAGATTCAGCCACATACCTCACCTTTCTTATCACCAATTCCCTAATCCTTAGCTTCCTTTTATGTTCCCCAACAGACTAAGGGCTGTTGCTCAAGGGAAGTCTATTGCTCAAGGGAAGGTCTTATCCCAGACCAGCTCTCCCAAGCAAAGATAAGGAGACAAGAGTTTGGAAATTCAGACCATGGGGGAATTTACTTTATCCACGATGTTTCAGAACCATTTCTGAGTGAGATATGGCGATGGGGATCAATAGAATGATCTCGTAGCAGGAATATTTGGTGGAAAACAAATGAGACTTCAGTCATGGCTTCACTACCTTGCAGATAGACTCAAGTTCCTGAAAAAAAGTATCCCAATTGTCAAAGTGAGGCCATCTGTCCACATGTTGTCCAACATGAGTTGACAGAAGGTAAAATATGACCCTTGTGTCTTCTTTAGTCAAAGTTAGGAACATGGAACCCCTCTCCCAAGTTGTTGAACTTTATGAGACCATGAATGAGGAGAAATAATCGTTCACTTCCCCCATAAAGAAGAAAATGCGAAACTATGATGTTTCTAAGAAGGAGGAGTAGATGCTATACACAGAAAAATGTTAAGTGTCTCTTGTGGACATTTGGTAATTTCTGCCTTATTAGCCACTAAAATGCTATGAGCATGCTGATAAAGCTGTAGTGTTAGACAGCTGATGGGCGTCCCTCCTGCCACCTGGTTGCTGATCACCTACGGCAAGTAGCATGATCTTGAGGAGCTCAAATTGTCACATCTGTGTAAGTGGGAAATAGAACATAGTTGATCAGATCTGTAGCCTAAACATTAAGTGACATAGTTTGTGTAATGTACTTAGTACAGCATCTGACAATTATCCTAGCCTCAGTTTTTAAATGGCGTTCCTAATCTTATCATTTTGCAAGGTGTTTCTGCCTACATGCTGGTAGAGTAACTAACAGCAAAGGATTTTGATTCAAATGGACTCAAAATTGAACGTCTGTTCTTCTATTTATAATAGATAAAACAGTATTAATCAAATTACTTATCTTTGTAAATATCTGTTTCCTTACACAAAAACTGAAAATAAAATAATAAATGCTTCAAAACATTAAGGAATAAATAAGGCTGAATACAAAACTTTTGATAGAGTCTATCACATAGTTGATGCTCAAAAATAACCATTGCTATTAAGATTATCATTATCACCATTATTAAATATAACAATATAACAATATAGACTCAAGCTAAACTACTTGTACATTACAGAAATAGTCAATGCTATTTAAGAGTCCAAATCAAAAATATGTTGACTTTAGCTAGTGGAGTAGCTCAAGTGGTACAGTGCCTGCCTACCAAGCATGAAACCCTGAGTTCAAGACCCAGTGCTGCCAGAAGAAACAAACAAAATATGTCAACTCTATAATATCATTCTAAAGTGAAAGATGCTACATTAGATATAACACTCTGAAAATGCTTTAAATATAAAGATAATAATGAATGATTACACTTATTACACTATTATGGCCTTATAAAACAGATGCTCACAGGTACTAATAATATCTCCCCTCAGGGTCTAGTCACCTGTACTTAGACCATACAAAGAATATTATTCAATGAAGAGATCTATCTGAAACCCAGTGACAGCCCTGGTTCTTCCCTGCGACCTAGCTCTGCAGCAATGCCTCAAAAACATGCAAGGAAAACAGGACATGGGAAAAGAGTATGTGCTGAAATGGAAACCTCAAACCCATCTGAAATGACATCTTGTCAATCTCAGAGAGCTCACTAGTCACAAGACTTGCTTACATGAGGCTTCAGTTAGTCAGTGCTCCATGCACGATTCTACCAACAGCAAAATTAGGGGCACACCCACAGGCTGTCATATGATTTAACCTCTGCAAAGCTCTTTCAGACACATCGTTGATCCATTTATTCACATTTATTGAGTACCCACTATGAATAGCACTCATTAGTCATGAAATATTAGCTAAGTCTCAGTCTTTCAAGTTGGAAGAATTATACATATTTTTATTAATTCATTCATGCATGTATCCAAGGACTCACCAAATAGTTCGTGAATATCTGCTAAGTGCCACACACTCTACTTAAGAATGCAATGTGAAGATAAATAAGGCAGAAGTCACTGAGGTCCCAAAATGGGTTCAAGTGTAACCCATGCCAATGGAGTGTATTTGTTTCTCTCTTTTTTTATTCACTTATTCACATGTGCATACATTGTTTGGGTCATTTTTCCACCTGCCCCACCCCTGCCCTTTCCCTCTCCCCCCACCCCCTCACTTCCAGGTAGAATCTGATCTGCCCTTTTGTTGAAAGGTAGACATAAGCAATAATAAGAAAGACAAAGTGTTTTTGCTAGTTGAGATAAGGATAGCTATACGGAGAGATTCCTAGCATCGCTTCCATGCACAAGTGTATACAACTGGAATTGATTCATCTCTGACTGACCTTTTCACTAGTTCCTGATCACCTTCCCATATTGACCTCTGTCACTTTTAGGTTTCTATATTAGCTCCTCTGCAGTGGGGACATCAAATACTATCATGTTTTGGGTTTCTTACCTATCCCCATACCTCCCATATATGCTCTCCCCTTGTCATGTGATCCAAGTACAACAAGATTGCTGTATTTGCCCTAGATCTAAAGTCCGCATATGAGGGAGAACATATGATTTTTGGCTTTCTGCACCTGGTTAACCTCACTCAGGATGATGTTCTCCAGTTCCATCCATTTACCTGCAAATGATAAGATTTCGTTATTCTTTATGGCTGAGTAAAATTCCATTGTGCGTAAATACCACATTTTCTTGATCCATTCGTCAGTAGTGGGACATCTTGGCTATTTCCATAACTTGGCTATTGTGAATAGCACTGCAATAAACATGGGTGTGCAGGTGTCTCTGGAGTAACCTGTGTTGCATTCCTTTGGGTTTATCCTCAGGAGTGGAATTGCTGGATCATATGGCAGATCTATGTTTAGATTTTTAAGAAGCCTCCATATTGTCTTCCACAGGAGTTGTACCAGCTTGCATTCTCAAGCAGTGTACCAGTGTTCTTTTAAACATCCTCGCCAACACCTGTTGGTGGTGGTGTTTTGGATCATGGCTATTGTAACAGGGGTGAGGTGGAATCTTAGTGTGGTTTTGATTTGTATTTCCTTTATGGCTAGAGATTGTGAGCATTTTTTCAGGTGTTTTTTTGGCCATTTGAATTTCTTCTTTTGAAAAAGTTCTGTTTAGTTCAGTTGCCCATTTCTTTATTGGTTCATTCATTGATTTTGGGGGGAGTTTAGTTTTTTAGGTTCCCTGTATATTCTGGTTATCAGTTCTTTGTCTGATGTATAGCTGGCAAATATTTTCTCCCACTCTGTGGGTGGTCTTTTCAGTTTACAGACCATTTCTTTTGTTGTGCAGAAGCTTTTTAATTTTATGAAGTCCCATTTGTCCATTCTTTCTCTTAGTTGCTGAGTTGCTGGGGTTCTATTAAGGAAGTCCTTTCTTATACCTATTGCTTCCAGAGTATTCCCTGCTCTTTTCTATACTAACTTCAGAGTTTCGGGTCTGATATTAAAGTCCTTGATCCATTTTGAGTTGATAATAGTACAGGGTGATAAACATGGATCTAGTTTCAGTTTTTTGCAGATGGATAATCACTTTTCCCAGCAACATTTGTTGGAGAGGCAGTCTTTTCTCCATGGTATGTTTTTGGTGACTTGGTCAAAAATAAGGTGGGCATAGCTGTGTGGATTCATATCTTGGTCCTCTATTCTGTTCCACTGGTCTTCATGTCTATTTTTGTGCCGGTACCATGCTGTTTTTATTGTTATTGCTTTGTAATATAGTTTGAAATCAGGTATTGTGATACCTCCAGCATTGCTCTTTTTGCTCAGTATTGCCTTGGCTATTCACGGTCTCTTGTGTTTCCAAATGATCTTTAGGGTAGATTTTTCAATTTCTGTGATGAATGTCTTTGGGATTTTGATGGGAATTGCATTAAACATGTAGATTGTTTTTGGTAGTATAGTCATTTTTACTATGTTGATTCTACCAATCCATGAGCATGGGAGATCTTCCCATCTTCTGTAGTCTTCCTCAATCTCTTCAGTGCTTTATAGTTTTCCTTGTAGAGGTCATTTACATCCTTTGTTACATTTACTCCTGGGTATTTGATTTTTTTTTTGAGGTTATTGCAAATGGAATTGTTACCATATATTCTTTCTCAGCTTGTTCCTTATTGGTGTAGAGAAAAGCTAATGATTTTTGTAAGTTGATTTTGTATCCTGCCACCATGCTGTAGCTGTTCATGGTGTCTAGGAGGTTTTGGGTAGAGTTTTTTGGGTCTTTAAGATATAGGATCATATCACCTGAAAATAGGGATATTTTCGCAGTTTCTTTACCCATTTGTATTCCTTTTA